>NC_140991.1:3391143-3594461 GCF_052327205.1 Somniosus microcephalus | reverse complement strand
CACCAAACAATGGTGAATTAGTTCTAGATGCAAATTTGATTAAGACACCTTGTTCTGTTAGTTCTTTGAGCGTTGTTAGGAGATCTATTTTTCCTTTGTGGTCTTGAATAGGCCACTGTTTTTTAGGTTTGTGCCAGCCAGCATCAAGTGGGTGGGGTTTGATGTTTATCTTTCCACATTGATTTGGATGGCATTGTAGATAAGGGTAGTATCTATTAATGAGTTGCTCGAGGAGGTCTTTGCCTCCCCCGCTAGGCAAGTTCGATCAAGCTGTGTCCGAACATGTTTTTCCCTGTCATCCTGGTCTGTGGATGCTTCTACAGGTCTGGTTGAGATTTTAAGGTGTTTCATGTCCGGTTGTCCTATAATGAGGGAACAGGCCAATTGTGGTACCAGTCCTACATCTAGGGTCTCCGTCATTCCATATATGGTAATAGGTATTTTGAAAAAATTTATTATTTTGGTTTTGTCTTGTGTGAATCTCCCTAATGGTCTTTTACAAATTGGGCTCCCCAAATCTGTCCACTTAGTTTTTATAATTGCAGGATCTATTACAGTGTAATTAGCTCCCATATCAAACAGGGCCTTCACTTGTGTGTTTGTGGGCAAGGTTGCCAGGGCATAGGGGAATTCAAGAAGCCCTGGCTGGGTGCCAGGCTTCCAATCCTGGGATTGTTCATCCTCAGGATCCTCAGTATCATTTGCTGCTTTGTCTTTAATTATTTTAACTGATTTTTGTTCCTCCCTCTTGGGGGTATCATGTTTTCCAGATCCCTTAGGGGGTTTGTCGGACCGTTTATTATCTTGACAATTCTCGTGTTGAGGTGGACGTTGGTTCTGCTGGGAATCTTTTTGATCCCCATTTCGGTTTTCCTGGTATCCTCCCATGGCTCTCTGCTAGTTTTGGCCAGTGTAAAAGCTGTCCCCATAGGGAGTCCACTGTCCTTTGCTTTCCTTTCGAGGTCTAGCCCCTCGTCTAGCCCATCTCTCCGGGGAGAAATCTTTCTTGTATTGTGGGCGAGTTGGGGGTGTAAACCTTCTGGAATAGCCTCTTGGGGGTCCCTAGCCACGAGTTTGTGTCTGGGCAAAGTGGACTTGAGACTTGGGTCTACACAGTCCTTCTTTCTGAGTACCAAATGTACCTTCTCTTTTTTTTATCCCTAGTTTCTGATCTCATTATAGGTTTAGCTTGGGGTAGACCTAAGAGGTCAGCATTTAATTGGATAATGTGATTGACATTATCCCATCTTTGTTGGTTATCTTGATAATCACTTAGAGCACCCTCACAGGCAAGTTTGAGGGCTGTATTTTGGTATTGACTGGCCAGGCAACCATGGACAATGTCCCAGTTATCCTGTGTAAGTACTTTGCCTAATCTGTAGGCAACTACCAGCCCTTTAGTTGTGGCTGTATTAGTGAGTATTTCCTTGATGGAACCCATTACATGCCCTCCCTGAGTTGCCGTGAGAACATAGGCGTATATTTAAACCCAGTTGTTACACTGGTTTGGCACGGGGATGGGAACCTAGGTAGTGGAAAAGAGGGAAGTCATATGAAGTCATATGAAGTCATATGAAGTCAGAAATAGATGGTAGAAAGGTGAGAAGCAATAAGCAAAGGAGAGAAACACAAAGGGCCAAACTAATTCATAATGAGAGTGTGAAAAAAGCAAGCCTGAAGGCTTTGTATCTTAATGCTAGAAGCATTAGGAACAAGGTGGATGAATTAGTTGTGGAAATAGAGGTAAACAAGTATGATTTGATTGGGATTACAGAAACGTGGCTGCAGGGTGGGCAAGGCTGGGAACTTAACATCCAGGGGTATACAATATTTAGGAAGGATCGGCAAAAAGGTAGGGGAGGTGGGGTAGCATTGCTGGTAAAGGAGGGGATTAATGCAATGGAAAGGAAGGATATTAACTCGGATGAAACGGAATCTGTATGGGTAGAAATGAGAAATAGCAAGGGGAGGAAAACGTTAGTGGGTGTGATATATAGGCCTCCAAATAGTAATATGGAGGTGAGGGAAGGCATAAAAAGGGAAATTAGAGAAGCGTGCGATAAGAGCACAGCTGTCATCATGGGTGACTTTAATTTACATATTGATTGGACTACCCAAATTAGTAAAAATTCTGAGGAGGAGGAATTCCTGGAATGTTTTCGGGACGGTTATCTGGACCAATATGTCGAGGAGCCGACTCGAGATCAGGCCATTTTAGACTGGGTATTGTGCAATGAGAAGGGACTTATCAGCAATCTTCTTGTACGAGGCCCCTTGGGTCAGAGCGATCATAATATGATCGAGCTCTCAGTCGAGATGGAGAGTGAGGAAATTGAATCAGAGACTAAGGTCCAGAACTTAAATAAAGGGAATTACGAGGGTATGAGACGGGAATTGGGTAAGATTGATTGGGTGGTGTTTCTGGGGGGATTGACAGTGGATAGACAATGGCAAGCATTCAAAGATAGAATGGAAGAATTCCAGAACATGTTTATACCGGTTTGGCATAAAAATAAACCTAAAAAGGTGACTCAACCGTGGATAACGAGGGAAATTAGGGACAGCATAAAATCAAAAAAAAGGGCATATCAACTGGCAAAAAAAAGCACCAGACCGGAAGATTGGGGGCAGTACAGGATACAGCAAAAGAGGACAAAGGGATTAATCAGGAAGGGGAAAATAGAATACGAAAGTAAACTTGCAGCAAACATAAAGACAGACTGCAAAAGCTTTTATCGGTATATCAGGAGGAAAAGACTGGTAAAATCCCAAGTCGGTCCCTTGCAGTCCGATTCGGGAGAATATATAATGGAGAATAAGGAAATGGCAGACCAATTAAACTCATACTTTGGTTCTGTATTCACAAAGGAGGACACAAATAACCTCCCAGGAATATCGGCAAACATAGGGACTAATGAGAGGGAGGAGCTGACAGAAATTAGTATCTCTAGGGATATGGTGTTGGGTAAGTTGAGGGGACTGAAGGCCGACAAATCCCCGGGGCCTGATAAACTACATCCTAGGGTACTTAAGGAGGTGGCCCTGGAGATAGCAGATGCTCTAAGGATCATCTTCCGGAACTCCATTGACTCGGGAACAGTACCCGTGGATTGGAGGGTAGCTAATGTTACCCCAATATTTAAAAAGGGGGGTAGAGAGAAAGCAGGGAATTATAGACCAGTAAGCCTTACATCGGTTGTGGGCAAAATGCTAGAGTCCATTATTAAGGATAAAATAGCGGAGCACTTGACAAATGGGGAAAGGATCGGACAGAGTCAACATGGATTTACAAAGGGTAAATCGTGTTTGACTAATCTGCTGGAATTTTTTGAGGAAGTAACTGGTAAAATAGATGGGGGAGAGCCAATGGATGTGGTGTACCTTGACTTCCAGAAAGCCTTCGATAAGGTTCCACACAAAAGATTATCATGCAAAATTAAGGCTCATGGGATTGGGGGCAAAGTATTAACGTGGATAGAGAACTGGCTGGCGGATAGAAAACAGAGAGTTGGAATAAACAGCTCGTTTTCGGAGTGGCAGGCAGTGACCAGCGGGGTGCCGCAAGGATCTGTCCTGGGACCCCAACTGTTCACAATATATATAAATGATCTGGATCAGGGAATTGGATGCAATATTTCCAAATTCGCTGACGACACTAAACTAGGAGGAGGGGTGGGCTCTGATGAGGATGTCAGGAGGCTACAGTGCGATTTGGACAGGTTGGGGGAATGGGCGGATACATGGCAGATGCACTATAATGTGGATAAATGCGAGGTTATCCACTTTGGGGGTAAAAACAGGAGGGTAGATTATTATCTAAATGGCAATAGATTGGGAGATGGGGAAGTGCAGAGGGACCTGGGTGTTCTTGTGCACCAGTCACTGAAGGAGAGCATGCAGGTGCAACAGGCGATTAAGAAGGCAAATGGTATGTTGGCCTTCATATCAAGGGGGTTCGAGTATAGGAATAGGGATACCTTACTACAGCTGTACAAGGTGCTGGTGAGACCGCATCTGGAGTATTGTGTACAGTTTTGGTCGCCCCATCTGCGGAAGGATGTTCTTGCCATGGAAAGAGTGCAACGGCGATTCACCAGGCTGATACCTGGAATGGCGGGAATGACCTACGAAAAGAGATTAAATAGTTTGGGCTTGTACTCACTGGAGTTTAGAAGATTGAGAGGGGATCTCATCGAAACATATAAAATTATGGCAGGCCTGGACAGGCTGAATTCAGAGAGAATGTTTCCAATGGCCGGGGAGCACAGAACCAGGGGCCACAGTCTAAAAATAGCGGGCAAATCATTTAAAACAGAGATGAGGAAGAATTTCTTCACTCAAAGAGTGGTGAGCCTGTGGAATTCCCTGCCACAGAGGGCTGTGAAGGCTAATTCAATAAATATTTTCAAGAGAGAATTGGATATATTTCTGAAGGCTAAGGGGATTAAGGGTTACGGAGAAAAGGCGGGGACGGGGTACTGAACTGGTAAGATCAGCTATGATCTCAGACGAAGATCAGCCATGATCTCATTGAATGGCGGAGCAGGCTCGAAGGGCCGAATGGCCTACTCCTGTTCCTATCTCTATGTTTCTATGTTTCTATGATTTGGACAGGTTGGGTGATTGGGCAGAAACATGGCAAATGCACTATAATGTGGATAAATGTGAGGTTATCCACTTTGGTGGCAAAAACAGGAAGGCAGATTATTATTTGAATGGTAATAGATTGGGAGAAGGGGAAGTGCAAAGAGACCTGGGTGTTCTTGTACACCAGTCGCTGAAGGTAAGCATGCAGGTGCAGCAGGCGGTTAAGAAGGCAAATGGTATGTTGGCCTTCGTAGCTAGAGGGTTCGAGTACAAGAACAAGGATGTCTTGCTGCAGTTGTACAGGGCCTTGGTGAGACCACACCTTGAGTATTGTGTGCAGTTTTGGTCGCCTTACCTGAGGAAGGATGTTCTTGCCATGGAAGGAGTGCAGCGAAGATTCACCAGGCTGATACCTGGGATGGCAGGAATAACGTATGAGGAGAGATTGTGTCGAATGGGCTTATACTCACTGGAGTTTAGAAGATTGAGAGGGGATCTCATCGAAACCTATAAAATTCTGTCAGGCCTGGACAGACTAGATGCAGGAAGGATGTTTCTGATGGCCGGGGAGTCCAGAACCAGGGGTCATAGTCTAAGGATAAGGGGTAAGCCATTTAGGACTGAAATGAGGAGGAATTTCTTCACCCAGAGAGTGGCGAACCTGTGGAATTCTCTGCCACAGAGGGCGGTGGAGGCCAGTTCATTAAGTATATTCAAGAAAGAGTTGGATATATTTCTTAAGGCTAAAGGGATCAAGGGATATGGGGAGAAGGCAGGGACCGGGTACTGAATTTGGATGATCAGCCATGATCTCATTGAATGGCGGAGCAGGCTCGAAGGGCTGAATGGCCTACTCCTGCTCCTACCTTCTATGTTTCTACGTTTCTATGCACCCATCACTCACCTGAACACCGACATCGCAACCCCTCCAAGTCCTTCAACCCGATGGCCCGCCTGCTCTAACCTGGTGTGGTTTGGAGCCGTCGGGAATCCCACACGACAACCCTCAAAATAGGGATTAGGCTAAAAACTGCCTGTTAACTACCTGTAAACAGGCAGTTAATTGGCACTAATCCCTTCCCGCCTTGGGTCGGCGGGCCCCAGTGCGGGGCGGGTACCCGCCTCCTTTGACACTTACGTGGAGGCGGGTTTTGGGCGGGATGGTGTCGGGACCCCCGAATTCAGGATTTTTGCCCCCCGCACATCTAAAAACCCGCCTCACGGCACACTGAAAATCTAGGCCAATGTCTACAAAAAAGCAGTTAAGCGAAAATTAAGAATTGAATGAAGAATCTTCGATGAAAATGGCATCAAACAAAAACCATAGCTGTCCTTGTTTTTATGATGGTTTTTGAAACACTTAAAGGTAGAGAAATAATTATGCATGCAATAATAGAATTGATAGTAAATAGAAAGCATTCGAAAGAGGTATCAATAAAGACAATTAGCTGACATCAGCAGAGAACATCAAAGAAGAAACCAAAGCCAAAAGGGTATAAAAATAAGACCTTTTTTAACAGAATGTCAGAACACGCTGAATGGGCAGGGCATTTCTCAACTTTCCAGAGGCATCTCTGTAAGTTTTTAACTATGAGTCTCGGGTAAATCAAAGTGATTGATTTTTGGTGGATGTTCTGGATATAGAAATAAGAAATACGAAATGTGAAGATTTAGAAATTAGACATGTAAGGATTTAAAAATAAGAAATAAGAAATGTAAGGATTTAGTAATAAGAAATAAGAAATGTAAGGATTTAGAAATAAGAAATAAGAAATGTAAGGATTTAGAAATAAGAAATAAGAAATATAACGATGTTCTGGATTTAGAAATAAGAAATAAACCGATATTCTGGATTTTGAAATAAGAAATAAGAAATGTAACAAAGTAAAGATTTGAGAATAAGGATCTCTGAGAAATAAGAAATGTAAGCTTATTGTATTTTGAATTGTTAATGTTGCGACTGATTCAACAGATGTTAACTGAATGCCGGCTCTTAAATAAAACTATATGGGCTAGATTTTCAGTTGCTTGCGCCAGCAGTTAGCGCCTTAAGAGAAGTGATTTCCGGGCGCTATGCGTGTAGCGCCCGGGCGCAGCGCAGTTTGCGCCCCGCCCCAAATTAAGTTGCCCGTTAGCGCCGGCGCAAAGTTTAGCGCCCGCCCGGATGCGCGCGCAGAAGATGACGTCACATCCTCGTGCAACGCCCTTTGGCCGCCCCGATTGCAAACTTCAGTCGGACCGCCCCATTGTGCGGCGGGCGGCCGGAGCGTTTGGAAAAAGGAACGCAACACAACCAGCGCGGGCCCCGGGGGGCGCTAATTAAAGGGAACGTCCTCTCCAGTATAAAGGCCATCCTTTTTTCAGAAAACAGTCTTGTGCAACGCATTTCTGGAGACACAACAAGGAGGATAGCTAACTGGTTTCAAGCAGCAAGAGCCAGGTATTTTTGGACTCAGGCAACAGCGCTGCAAGTGGCCATTTGGAAATTAGAGTGTTTGCCAGGATTTGATGGGGGTTGCATGGGGTGCCAACGCAGAGCTGCAGCTCCATGTCCGTAGGGCTCGCAGACGCATTGTGAGAGGGGCAGCCCTGGCTAGAGGCAGAGGGGGCTACAGGCGTCGGCCACGTAGGCCTTACCCAGTCAGGCTATACCGCCAGCAGCGCTCCTACCTAAACATGAGTGCCGCGCGATGTGTTAAAAGGCTCCGATTCCGAAAGGGGGTGATTGCAGAGATCTGCCACCTGCTTCGCCGAGATCTGCGGCCAAAGCTCAGGTGCAGGACGTCTCTGTCGGTGGAAGTGAAGGTGACGGTGGCATTGAACTTCTATGCCACCGGCTCCTTCCAATACGCTGCTGGGGACATAGCAAACATCTCCCAGTACGGCGCGCATCGCTGCATCCGCCAGGTGACCGAAGCACTGTTCAGAAGGAGAAGCCAATTCATCTCCTTCCCCATGGCCCTGGAGAGCCAGCATCAGCGCGCATTAGGATTTTCCAGACTCGGGGAATTCCCCTTGGTGCAGGGCGCCATTGACTGTACGCATGTGGCTTTGCGGGCCCCTCTGGAGCATGGCGAGCAGTATCACAACAGGAAGGGCTACCATTCTCTGAATGTGCAGCTGGTCTGTGACCACAAGCAGCGCATCATGGCAGTCAATGCCAGCTTCCCAGGCAGCAGCCACGATGCCTTTATCCTGCGGCAGAGTACTGTGCATGACATGTTCCAGGCACAGCCTCCCCCAAGAGGATGGCTACTCGGGGACAAAGGCTATCCTTTGTGCACCTGGCTCATGACCCCGCTCCGCGCGCCCAGGACCGCTGCTGAAGAGGCCTACAACGAGAGCCATCAAACCACCCGCAACATCATCGAGCTAACTATTGGGGTCCTCAAGCAGCGGTTCCGCTGCCTTGATCGCTCCGGAGGAGCTCTCCAGTATTCGCCGGACCGGGTCTCCCAATTTGTGGTGGTTTGCTGCATGCTACACAACCTGGCTATCCGCAGGACTCAGGCACTGCCACCTGACGTTGGACCAGCACCTCAGGAGGAGGAGCAGGAGGAGCATGAGGAGGAGGAGGAGGAGGAGGAGGAGGAGCAGGAGTACGTTCCCAGGAGGGAGCGACCAGGGCCAAGGGCCGCACGACGCCACCTTATTACACGGTACTTCTAAGCCCCCTGTCAGGGAATGGCCAGGGGCCATGAGGGAAGATGAATGCAGCCGCTCCGCAAGCCCTCAGCCGGCGAAGCCAACAAACACTAAGAAGAACAACCATGGAGACTGCATGAATAAAGATAATTTTTTATTAAACAAAAATGAAAAGCCCTTCCCACATGAATCCCCAAAAACAATAAACGGGCCCCACAAAAAGCCCAACAAACGACTCACTCCCACAAACTGGGGAGGAGCCACTCCACCTTTATTGAAACCGGGCCTCAACGTCGGCCTAACGCAAAAAAAAAGCCCTCCAAAAGCACAACCATGGGCAAAATAAAGATGGCCACCGCCATATTAAAGGAAAGCTGGCCACACCCTCTACTGAGTGGCCCGCGAGGGCGAGACCTTGGCCAGCATTTTGCCTCCCCTGCCCTGCCTGCTGCTCCTTCGCAAGCTCTGCCCAGTGGCTGCTGCGAGGCTGGGGGAAGGCGCCTGAGGCTCAGATGCCCTTCCGCCAGATGCCGCTGGGGGGCGGCCTACACGGCGTTTGGGCCTCGAGGGGCCGTCTCCTGAGTGGCGCACCTGAGCCTGGCCACCATCAGCTGCAGCAGCTTGCCCTTGACGGCCCAGAGGGGGAATGGCGGCGACGGATGGCGCAATGTGGGCCAGCTGGCGTCTGGGATGCGCTGGCTGGTGCTGTGGCGCGGTGGCACTCGGCCGGGCCCGCACTGCAGGATCCGCAGCAATCAGCCGACGGCCGGCTTGCTGGGATGGTCCAGCGCGGCGCCTGCCCTGGCGATGCCTGCCTGAGACAGCGCGTGTGGCAGCAGTGAGTGGCCCTGTGGTCCTGGTGTGCGCGCGCATCACATCCGCCAGGGTCTTGACGGCATCAGTTAGCATGCGGCCAGTCGCGGCAGTTGCTGCCCCGAACTCGCGCACACTGGTCGCCAGCGACTCGATGGCCTCAGGCATGCGCCCCACCACGCTCATGAGCTCCGTGTGGCACCGGTCCGAGTCGTCGGCCATCTGATCGAGCTTCCGCACCTCCTCCGAAGTGAAGGTGTCCGGACTGGAGTCGCGACTCTCCCGCTGGGGAGGAGGGGGCCGAACTAGGGGACCCTTGCCGCGTTGGTGACGGCGAGTGTGCCGAGCAGCAGCACTCCCCTCTGATCCTTCCCCCCTTTGGGGGGAAGGCCGCGGGCCACGCGCACGGCTGCCGGGTGGCTGGACGCCACTGGTCCCAGAAGCTGCATTGCCCTGCGACAGTTCCTCCAGGCACTCGTCCAGTGAGGAGGTGTCGAGCATTTCCTCCTCTCCTGCGGGACGTGACTGTTCCCCTGAAGGTCCGGCTTGCTCCTCCTCCTCCTCCTGGTTGGAGGTGCTGTCACTGGCAGCCTCAGGGTCCTGGTCGTCACCAGCTGAAAGCAGGAATGCACAAGAGTAGCTTCAGAGTGAGGAGACGGCGTCAGCGAGGGAGTTAGGACTGGTGGGATTCAGCGCATTGGTGGGACAGTGGCAAAGGAGGTAGCTCGGATGGGCCAGTGCGACGCGAGAGGGCCAAAAGGCGAGGTCCTTACCATTGCCGGGCAGTGGAGGGTCGGATACACCGCACGCTGTGGGGACAATCACACGTGCTCCCATGAGCACACACACGCGCTCCTCCAGCCGAGTGAGCTTCTGCAGCTTGGCGCGGCCACCCCTGGCACGGGCCTGGCGATTAAACGCTACTTTAGCCTGCAAGAGAAAGGACGGGCTGTAAGTGCGCAGTGAAGCCCTGATGTAGTGTGCACTGCCTCCCATGGTGGAATAGCTTGGACAGAGTGAAGCCCTGATGTAGTGTGCACTGCCTCCCATGGTGGAATAGCTTGGACAGAGTGAAGCCCTGATGTAGTGTGCACTGCCTCCCATGGTGGAATAGCTTGGACAGAGTGAAGCCCTGATGTAGTGTGCACTGCCTCCCATGGTGGAATAGCTTGGACAGAGTGAAGCCCTGATGTAGTGTGCACTGCCTCCCATGGTGGAATAGCTTGGACAGAGTGAAGCCCTGATGTACTGTCCACTGCCTCCCATGGTGGAATAGCTTGGCCAAAGTGTAGAGTGCCGAATGGCCATTTGATGCTCATGACTGTCCCAATGCTGCTGGCTGAGGGCTGGCCAAAAGGACTTTCAGGTCCCTTTGCCCATCATGTCAGGTGTACATGCAAGAATGAGGAGGAGACTGGAAAGGCTACTCACCCTCACAATCCTGGTCAGATCGTTGTATTTCTTACGGCATTGTGTGTGGGTCCTGGGGGCCTCGCCGGTGAACGTCACCCTCTGGGCGATCTGCTTCCAGGCTTTGGTGTAGTCGTGGTGGGTTGGATTCCTCCCACTGTCTGGAAACAAGATCTTGCGCCTCACCTCCAGAGCTGTGACCATTATGTCCAGATCACCCTCTGAGAAGCGCAGGGCACGCTGACGGGCCTTCTCTGGCGTTGCCATGACTCCCTGGGGCTGAGCAGTAGTGTTGCGGCCTCTTTGCAAGGCTGCAGTGTGCAGGGCGTGGCAGCAGACCAATTCGTCCCTTCCCCCTTTAAGAGCTGGTCGGCACCACGGGGTCTGCTGTCAGTGCAAAAATGACCGCACCCGTGCTGCGCCCCGCCTGGGCGCTATCCCTCTGGACCGCCGGCTTAGCGCCTAAAGAGAGTAGTGGAACGCCTCTTTTAGCGCTCCACCAACCTCTTAGGGCGAAGCCACTGAATTCCCGGCAACGGGGCGCTACTTTGGGGCGGGCGCTAACTTCGGGCGGGCGCTAAGGTTAGCGCCCCAAAACTGCCTATACTGAAAATCTAGCCCTATATTTCTAGAATTGTCTCAAAGAGTGAATCTGTATAGACTTGCAAACCCACAAATTCTGTACACTCTCTTTTGTAAGGAGTTGCAGAAATCTGGGGGTATTTCGGACCCTTATAATATCCTGAAGGTTACAGTCTTGTTCAACTTATTAAAAGTACTATCCAGAGGACGGTAACATCTTCAGTCATTCCTTTCCTTTAGGGAGAGATAGCCTGAACCTTTAGACCCATTTAAGTGCCTTATGGAATTCATCTATCTCTAACTTAAGTTGAGAGTGAACGCCTGGGGAATACGCCTGATCTGGAATAGCCCAAAAGGGCTAGGACTGTAATTAACCCTTCAGTTGGCGCCCAACAAGTGTGTTAACGAGTTGATACAGCACCTATACCTATATTAATAGCTATATCCATGCTGTAGATTGTTAAGTATAGAAGGAGTGTTTACTGACAGTGGTTCTAAGACCCAGATTTAAGTCTCTAGAGACGACAAAGACCCTGATCAGGCTTTGTAGAGCTTAAATCCGAACTTCCTCAAAATACTATTTTGAGGTTTAGAAGCTTCTTATAAAGTTCATTTTAAATCCTAACCGAGGTTAGGTCCTGACAAAATATTAAACCCTAACCGAGGTTAGGTAGAGCCGAAATATTAAACCCTAACCGAGGTTAGCTCTTGAAGAAATGGCAAATCCTGTCAGAATTTGCCAAGTTTTTTTATTAGAAAATTTAAGCGATTGCTTTATTAGGGGAAATAATCCTATCCCTGTACCTCCACAAAACCAAGTGATAATTTTTGAAATAGAAGGCTTTGATGCCGAAGGAGCTGTTAGAACTCATTGCACGATTAATGTTGGTCTCCAGAACCAGGGGATACAGAATATCCTGTGGGATAATCAAACAAATACTCCAAATCCAATAAATTCCTTAATGATAAGGTGCACACCTGCACAATTGGGAGGCCTAATGAATGGTGCCCAACAAGGTGGTGGCAACCATGACCGAATAGCAGGACCCGGAGCAGCCTATGCTCCTGGGGGCCATGGATTCCAGTTAAGGTGGCAAACTCATGATGAAATAAATGACAACAATTTTCGAGATTCCTATTCTTTATATCCAAAAGAATTACTGTTTAAACCCTTTGGCCATAAGACAGCGCAATATGCTGAAGCCACAGCATTACGGTATGCTTTAAAGGAAGCAGATTTTATTAAACCCACACTGTGGGAAGAAATTCTCCATTCGAGAATGGGGAAAAAGAAGTGTCAGGTGATTCATATAAACGGGCATACCACTGGGACAGTACACTCAAAAGGAAACAGCCTTACAGACGAACAAGTGAAATGTTCGGTCTGCATGATACCCCCTCAAGAGGGGCCTGCCAATGTTAATGTAATCACTAGGGCAGAACGGGCAGCTAATCAGGATGAGGAACTGATTCAGCTATTAGACCCAATAACAGAGAATCCAACAGAATATCCACCAAGGTACTTTTACTCGGAAACCCCTACGGGAATTGTACTAGTTAAGTTGCCCAAAGGAAACCGAGAAGTACCCCTGAGCCACAAATGAGAACAGCTTGTAAAAGAAGCCCACAAGGGCATAAGTCAATCACATTGTAGTGCCAGAATAACATTCTGCAAATTGACCCTTATATTGGTGGCCAGGCATGCTTAAAGCCTGTAAAACAGGTGGCAAATTGTGAGCCATGCTATTCGACTAATAAGTCATCACTAAATTAAGCCACCACCATTGGCTCCTGTGAAAGCTGATGAGCAAATGGTAAAATTCTTTATTGACTTTATTTGACCACTTCCCCCATTTTTGGGATATGGACATGTTCTCGTCTGTGTGGATGGATGCACTTCCTTTTGTTGGCTGGTCCCCACAAACTGTTTCGGAAAACGCACTCGCCAGGGCTATTTCTGATATAATTACTGTAGCTGGTGCACCCAAAATCTTGCACTCCGTTAAAGGCGGAGCCTTTGTCTCTAAGGTCTTCAAGACTATTGCAAACAAAGGAGGATTGGAATAGAGCACAGCACGCCATGTCATCCGCAATCAGCGGGGCTGGTGGAATGTAAAAAAAAAATCGGGAAGTAATAAAGTTATTGGTCAAACTGTTGAGAATCAGGGAAATAAGTGAACCACCAACATTCCGGAAGTACAGCTATCACTCAATCATGTGCCCACATCTGCATCCCCTGTGTCCCCTAAGAAACTCCATATTATCTGATGTATGGGGTTGAGATGCATACACTGCTTACCCATGGTTCTTTTATTGCCTCTACACACTGAGTCCTTGACCCGACAGCGACAGTTAGAAAAAAAAAAGTAACAGAGGAGATTCATCGAACTGATCAGAGGAAAAGGGAATCAAATAGGCAGAATAAATTGACAAATAAAGTATGGCAATGGGTACAGGAATAGATGTTCGAGCAGAAACCTGGTTTATGACTGAAGTGGAAAAAACCTGTTCAAATACATTCTGTTATTAACGAAAGAACAGTTCAAATACATATTAACCAGCCGAATGGCAAGTCTATTTTAAAAAAATGTCTCCATAGACAATATCAAAAGATGTCCTGACGGATACCAAAAAGGAGGAACAATACAAGGTGTAGTCATACACTTGTCTTTAAAGACCCAGCTTGGAGTACGACACAGGAAATGGATGTGATCGAAATACTGACAACGGGAAGTCAGAGGGAAGTCAGAAGGTGTCACCAACACTTCTACACATTGCTTGGCAATGCAACAGGAATTGGATTTGCAAAAAGCAACAACCGAAACAAGGAAAGATCAACGAGTTACTTCAGCAAAGGAGGAAGACACCGCGGATAAGGAAGGAATCAACTCAGTGCCTGGCAAGGCCTTTACCGCAACATGCATCTGTACACACGCCAGATCAAAGGAACAGTGTGTAAAGCTTCAACTAGTTTCAACTGACGTTTTCTTGATTCGTATGAATAACTCATCTCTACGAAATGTACATCTACTGATTGGACATTTTAAGGACAATTAAATTGTGTACAATTTAAAATAAGACAAAACATTGTCCTAGGATGACTTCAAAGGAATTTTCATGTAGCACATGATTGTATATCTTGTAAAATTAATATGCTATTGTAACCTTATGAGCAATATTGACCAAACTCTGCCCTGATGTTATTAGCTCATCTTTTGGTCAAGGCGGGGGTGTGAAGGAATAGCCATGATTCAGAGAAATACACGATACTATGAACAGATTTCTAATATTATTAATAAAAGACATACTGGGTTTAAAAGACACAAGTCTCAGCAGACAGGCTGTAAACAGAATACAGGCTTCTGAGATAATGATCAGTTGATAACAAAGCTGTAAACAAGCTTTGAAATGAGAATTAGTTAAATATTCTAAAACAATGAAAGATTGAAGCAAACCATTGGCGGTTCCGAAAGGTCTAGGGTTTGCAACGAACATAATGAGAGACACAGTTTAAAGTGTGAAAAGCTAACACGTTGAAACAGAAATACAAACATTAAAAGAGGCATGTGCCTTTGAAACATGACACCAAGAAAAGAAACATCTGCTGGTCAAATAGTTTTATGTTAAACTTGGAAAACAGGAACCATAAGATTAAATATGCAACCAATTGAGAAAGCTAGAAATGCATGAAACATTCAGTTGAAGTGTCTTTAATTTAGATATAGTAAAAACCATACCAACAACAAGACTTTGAAGATAAAACTTTAATAGAGACACCAAGCAATTGCATTGTGTTTGTATTGAACATGGAGAATAAGGAAAGACACAATGGCTCAGAAATTTGGGTCAGGGGCTTCCCACGGGTGCAAGCCCCCGACATGCACTTATCTAGCGCGCCGGCCGTTGAGCTGTGGGCCCCCTTGGGATTCCGATCCCGGGCCTCTTCCATATGCCGGTGCACAGTGCTTGCATATCCCAGGGGTGCAGTTAGTTCGATGCATCCCCTGGGATCACGTGGGCCATGGAGAGCCAATGGTAGCAGGGAATGCTTCAGTCATAAGTTTGACAGGAAGAGCTGTCAAACCTATAAATACTATAAGCCCTAAAACATCATTAAAACTTCAAATACATTTTTTTAAAATCACATTTTTAAAATAACTATAAATTACATGAAATAACTATTTTAAACAATAATTTAAATTTTTGAAAAAATTAATTACATTTTCTAATGGGGCTAAAAATAAACTTACCTTTCTTTAAAGTATTTAAAAATAATAAACCTGTGGAAAAAATGTTTTAATTTTAATTAATTCACCACTTACCTTGTTAAAAGCAGGCCTTGCGCCTGCTTTTTAAAAGTGTAACTGCTGGAGACTTACCCTCCTGGAAAAACCTGGAAAAAAACGTAAGTTCGATGCGTACACGCCGCCTCCCCAATGCACGCATTCCACCTCTCAACCCCTTCTTTCAGGGGAACGGAAGTGCCGGTTTCCCGCGCATGTGCAGTGCATGCACGAAACTGGCACTTCCATTGGGCCTACGGGTGAGTACCCCATGCGTACTCACGCGTTGGGACCCGAATTTCTGGGCCAATGTCTGCAAAAAAGCAGTTAAGCCAAAATTAAGAATTGAATGAAGAATCTTCGGTAAGAATGGCATCAAACAAAAACCATAGCTGTCATTGTTTTTATGATGGTTTTTGAAACACTTAAAGGTAGAGAAATAATTATGCATGCAATAATAGAATTGATAGTAAATAGAAAGCATTCGAAAGAGGTATCAATAAAGACAATTAGCTGACATCAGCAGAGAACATCAAAGAAGAAACCAAAGCCAAAAGGGTATAAAAATAAGACCTTTTTTAACAGAACGTCAGAACACGCTGAATGGGCAGGGTGTTTCTCAACTTTCCAGAGGCATCTCTGTAAGTTTTTAACTATGAGTCTCGGGTAAATCAAAGTGATTGATTTTTGGTGGATGTTCTGGATTTAGAAATAAGAAATAAGAAATGTAAGGATTTAGAAATAAGAAATGTAAGGGTTTGGAAATAAGAAATAAAACGATGTTCTGGATTTAGAAATAAGAAATAAGAAATGTAAGGATTTAGAAATAAGAAATGTAAGGGTTTGGAAATAAGAAATAAACCGATATTCTGGATTTAGAAATAAGAAATAAGAAATGTAACAAAGTAAAGATTTGAGAATAAGGATCTCTGAGAAGTAAGAAATGTAAACTAATTGTACCTTGAATTGTTAATGTTGCGACTGATTCAACAGATGTTAACTGAATGCCAGCTTTTAAATAAAACTATATATTTCTAGAATTGTCTCAGAATGAATCTGTATAGACTTGCAAACCCACAAATTCTGTACACTCTTTTGTAAGGAGTTGCAGAAATCTGGGGGGTATTTCGGACCCTTATAATATCCGGAAGGTTACAGTCTAGTTCAGCTAATTAAAAGTACTTTCCAGAGGATGGTAACATCTTCAGTCGTTCCTTTCCTTTAGGGAGAGATAGCCTGAACCTTTAGGCCCATTTAAGCGTCTTATGTAATTCGGCTATCTCTAACTAAAGTTGAGGGTGAACGTCTGGGGAATATGCCTGATCTGCAATAGCCCAAAAGGGCTAGGACTGTAATTAACCCTTCAAGAGACAAACTATTTCCGCTGGTTGGGATTCTAGGACTAGGGGGCAAAGTCTAAAAATTAGAGCTGGACCTTTCAGGAGTGAAATTATGAAACACTTCTACACACAAAAGGTGGTAGAAGTTTGGAACTCTCTTCCGCAAATGGCAATTGATGCTCCATCAATTGTTAATTTTATATTGGAGATTGATAGATTTTTGTTAACCAAAGGTATTAAGGGATATGGGCCAAAGGCGGGTAGCTGGAGTTCGGTCGCAGATCAAGCATGATCTCATTGAATGGCGGAACAGGCTCGAGGGGCTAAATGGCCTCCTCCTATTCTTATGTACCTGCAAGTTGGATGTATCCCTTTAAATAGCACTGGTGGGGGAGTCTCTCGCACATCTGAATGCACGTTCATCTGTGCGTGTTTAGGAGAGGGTGTTGATTGGAGCGGTGATGTTCAAAATGGCAGGTCATTCATCAAATCAGTGTTACACGCTGACTGACTAAGGTGCCGAATTTTGCAGCCACTGTCTTTTGGGCGAGATATTAATCCTGCACTTTACATAGAAACATAGAAGATAGGAACAGGAGTAGGCCATTCTGCCCCTCGAGCCTGCCCCGCCATTCATGGCTGATCATCCAAATTCAGTACCCTGTCCCTGCCTTCTCCCCATATCCCTTGATCCCTTTAGCCTTAAGAAATATATCCAACTCCTTCTTGAATATATTTAATGAATTAGCCTCTACTGCCTTCTGTGGTAGAGAATTCCACAGGTTCACCACTCTCTGGGTGAAGAAATTCCTCCTCATCTCTGTCCTAAATGGCTTATCCCTTATCCTTAGACTGTGACCCCTGGTTCTGGACTCTCCGAGCATCTGGAACATCCTTCCTGCATCTAGTCTGTCTAGTCCTGTTAGAATTTTATAAGTTTCAATGAGATCCCCTCTCATTCTTCCAAACTCCAGCGAGTATAAGCCCAATCGACCCAATCTCTCCTCATACGTCATTCTTGCCATCCCAGGTATCAGCCTGGTGAATCTTCACTGCACTCCCTCCATGGCAAGAACATCCATCCTCAGATAAGGTGACCAAAACTGCACACAATACTCAACATGTGGTCTCACCAGGGCCCTGTACAACTGCAGCAAGACATCCTTGTTCCTGTACTCAAACCCTCTCGCTACGAAGGCCAACATACCATTTGCCTTCTTAACCGCCTGCTGCACCTGCATACTTACCTTCAGCGACTGGTGCACAAGGACACCCAGGTCTCGTTGCACTTCCCCTTCTCCCAATCTATTGCCATTCAGATAATAATCTGCCTTCCTGTTTTTGACACCAAAGTGGATAACCTCGCATTTATCCATGTTATATTGCATCTGCCATGCTTCTGCCCAATCACCCAACCTGTCCAAATCATACTGGAGTTTATAGGCATCCCCTTCACAGCACACACGCCCACCCAGCTTTGTGTCATCTGCAAACTTGGAGATATTACATCTAGTTCCCTCGTCCAGATCATTAATATATTTTGTGAATAGCTGGGGTCCAAGGACTGATCCCTGCGGTACCCCACTAGTCACTGCCTGCCACTCGGAAAAAGAGCCGTTTATTCCAACTCTTTGCTTTCTGTCTGCCAACCAGTTCTCTATCCAAGTCAATACCTTGCCCCCAATCCCATGTGCCTTAACTTTACACGCTAATCTCTTATGCGGGACCTTATCGAAAGCCTTCTGAAAGTCCAAATACACCACATCCACTGGTTCTCCCTTATCTATTTTACCAGTTACATCCTCAAAAAATTCCAGTAGATTAGTCAAGCACGATTTACCAGAAGTTAAAGAGCACAGCCAACTAAATTGTACCAACACATTAAACCCTAAAACATCCTGGGAATGAACTTTAACCATTTCATTATTTCTAGTTAAAGTACAAATCCACAAACCATTAATATGTAAAAAAAAGCAAAAACCTTAATCATTTGAAATTAAACCAAATCCTAACACAACGTATATATGTATATATGACTAGGGTATCTTAAAGGTGTCACCAACTGCTGACTCAGAGAAGCTTCCGGCACGGTGACATCACCATAAAGAGCAATCCCCCTCCCATCCCCCTCCTGCACAGGGGTGACGAGAAATGGGAATTAGCTAGTGGAGAAACAGCCGAGAGTCTGGGGGGAGGAGGGAGGGAGAGAGCGGGGAGAGGAGTGAGGCTGGGTTGGAAGAGGGTGAACAGGGACTGGGGTCAATGTTCCGTGAAAGCTGTGCGGCCGTGTAGGGCGGGGAAACGGTGTGCTGGTGGTGGAGGGAGTGAATGTTTAAGGTGGTGGAGGGAGTGAATGTTTCAGGTGGTGGAGGGAGTGAATATTTAAGGTGGTGGATGGGGTGCCAATCAAGCGGACTGCTTTGCCCTGAATGGTGTCGTGCTTCTTGAGTGTTGTTGGAGCTGCACTCATCCAGGCAAGTGGAGCATAGTCCGTCACAGTCCTGATTGTGCCTTGTAGATGCCTTTGGGGAGTCAGGAGGTGAGACACTTGCCGCAGAATACCTAGCCTCTGACCTGCTCTTGTTGCCACAGTATTTATGTGGCTAGTCCAGTTAAGTTTCTGATCAATGGTAACCCCCAGGATATTGATGGTGGGGGATTCAATGATGGTAATACCGTTGAATGTCATGGGGTGGTGGCTTGATTCTCTCTTGTTGGAGATAGTCATTGCCTGGCACTTGTGTGGCACGAATGTTACTTGCCACTTACAGCCCAAGCCTGAATGTTGTCCAAGTCTTGCTGCATGCGGGCTTGGACTGCTTCCTTATCTGAGGAGTTGCGAATGGAACTGAACACTGTGCAATCATCAGTGAACATCCCCACTTCTAACCCTATGATGGAGGGAAGGTCATTGATGAAGCATTTGAAGATGGTTGGGCTTAGGACACTGCCCTGAGGAACTCCTGCAGCGATGTCCTGGGGCTGAGATAATTGGTCTCCAACAACCACAACCATCTTCCTTTGTGAAGGTATGACACCAGCTAATGGAGAGTTTTCCCTCTGATTTGCATTGTTTTACTAGGGCTCCTTGATGCCACACTCGGTCCAATGCTGTCTTGATGTCAAGGGCAGTCACTCTCACCTCACCTCTGGAATTCAACTCTTTTGTCCATGTTTGGACCAATGCTGTAATATGGTCTAGAGTTGTGTGGTCCTGGCAGAACCCAAACTGGGCATTGGTGAGCAGGTTATTGGTGAGTAAGTGTCGCTTAATAGCACTGTCGACGACACCTTCCATCACTTTGCTGATGATTGAGAGAAGGTTGATAGGGCGGTAATTGGCCAGATTGAATTTGTCCTGCTTTTTGTGGACAGGACATACCTGGGCAATTTTCCACTTTGTCGGGTAGATTCCAATGTTGTAGCTGTACTGGAACAGCTTAGCTAGAGGCAATTCTGGAGCACAAATCTTCAGCACTGTTAAGTCCATGAATGATTGAGACACGGACTAGCAGGAGAGAAACAAACAAGTCTTTACTGGTGAAAGGCATAAACGAATCTAAACAACAGAGGCTCTCTAGCGCCTTTTATACAGGGGTGGTCACTGCCGGTACTGCAGTCTGAGACCAGTTATTCTCGTAAAGGTACATACACAACAATTCCTTCCCTTTTAGATAAACAGTACATAACATTCATTTAACAACTAATGATAACGAATTACAATCACAATTACTGTTGCTTGATACATTGGTTAAGTTTAAGCAATTATAAGTTCAGTCTTTGAGGAGGCTTCCTGATTCTGTCTGGATAACGCCTCTTTGGGGTATCAGGTTCTTCTGGCAATGTTGAGTCGGAATCAATGTCGTTGTTTGGTTCATCTGCTTCCAATATTACCGGTTCTGCGGTAGCTGCAATTGGAACGTCGATTTCATTACCAGGTGTATCAGATCATGGTGTGGAGTTGACGTTTTCCAGTGACTCTAGAATCTGGTCAGCATGGCGTCTTACAATGCTCTCCCCAACGTCCACGGTATACATGAGAGGTCCTTGTCGTGTACAAATCGTTCCTGGCTACCATTTCTCAGTGCGGTAGTCCCGGGCCAAAACTGGTTGACCTATCTTAAAACTCCTGGTCGGCCTTTCATTCATATTCTGAAACTGTCTGTTCTCCACATCTCTTCAGACGTTTGGCTTAACCAAATCCAAGCAGCATCGTAGTCTTCGATTGAGGAACATCATGGCTGGAGTTTGGTTGGTAACCGCATGTGTCGCATTCCGGTAGGCAAACAAGAAGTTGTCCACCTTGTGTTGTAGGGGTATATCTTCATTACACTTTGCCTTGATAGCCTTCTTGAATGTTTGGACAAACCTCTCGGCCAATCCATTAGTGGCTGGATGATATGGGGCAGATGTGTAATGCTTAACACCATTGTTCTTTAAGAACCTCCGGAACTCTTCAGACACAAACTGTGGTCCATTGTCAGAGCAAATCTGTTCAGGCAGCCCATTCCTGGCGAATATGGTTCGTAAAATTGTGATAGTTTTTTCCGTGGTGGTTGAGGACATTTTTATTACCTCTGGCCACTTTGAATGTGCATCCACCGCAATTAAAAACATCGAGTCCATGAAGGGACCAGCAAAATCAATGTGCACCCTTTGCCATGGAGATGAGGGCCACTCCCATGGATGCAGAGGAGCTTGTGGTGGGGCGTTTTGGACCTTCTGGCATCCTGCACGGCTCTTGGTCATCTCTTCGATTTCTCTATCGATTCCCAGCCACCACACAAACGCTCTGGCTAAGCTCTTCATTTTTACCCCACCCAGATGACCCTCATGAAGCTCACTGAGCTCTCTATCCGTCAACTTAGGTGGAATTACTACTCTGGATCCATACATCAAGGTTCCTCTGCACACTGACAGCTGTTCTCGTCTTGACGAAAATGCTGGCAGCAGTGGTTCACCATGTGCTGGCCATCCCTTCACCGTTAAATCATAGACCCGTGATAGTGTCGGGTCATTCCGTGTTTCCTTTTCTATGTTTGCATTCGTCACAGGGAGACATTCGACTATGGTCGAGTGGAATAACTCCATTGGATCCACTGCAAGGTCTTCTTCTTCCACCGTCGGCAACGGTAGACGTGACAATCCATCAGCATTTCCATGCTGTTTAGTTCCCCTGTACTCGATGTCATATTGGTGTGCCCCTAGGAAAAGGGACCATCTCTGCAGCCGTTGTGCTGTCATTATCGGTACACCCTTCTGAGGGTTGAAAATGGAGACAAGAGGTTGATGATCGGTTAGTAGAGTAAATTTTTGACCGTGCAGATAGTGATTGAACTTCTTCACCCCCCACACTAGGCTGAGGGCCTCTCTGTCAATCTGGACGTAGTTACGCTCGGCAGAAGTTAATGAGCGTGACGCAAAAGCTATCGGCCTCTCCAAACCATCAAGGAATTTATGTGACAGTACTGCCCCAATGCCGTAGGGAGACGCATCACACGCCAGCCTGATTGGCAGTGCTGGGTTGCAGTGAGCCAATACTTCCTTCAAAGTGATTAAGTCCTTACTCTTCTGAAAAGCACATTTACAATCATCGCTCCATTTCCATGCTACCCCCGTTCGTAGCAGGGCGTTCAGTGGATGCAGAATTGTCGACAAATTCGGCAAAAACTTATGATAGTAATTCACCAACCCGAGGAATGACCTCAGTTGCGACACATTTTCAGGCACTGGGGCCTTAACAACCGCTTCAATTTTGTCAGGGGACTTATGTAATCCCTCTTCATCAATCACGTGGCCACAATACGATATCTGTTTCTTAAAAAATTCGCACTTGGGGCGGTTGGCTCGCAGCCCATGTTCCCGTAGTCTAGTGAGCACCTGTTCAAGGTTGTTAAGGTGTTCACTGTCATCTTCACCTGTTACAAGGATGTCGTCCAAGTAACACTGAGTCCCCGGGATCCCTTGCAGGACTTGTTCCATCGCTCTTAGCCATATCGCCGGAGCCGATGCTACTCCGAATACCAATCGATGATACTGGTAAAGACCTTTGTGAGTGTTTATCGTGAGATACTTCCTAGAGGACTCTTCAACCTCCATCTGCAAATATGCTTGTGCTAGGTCAATTTTTGTAAAACGCTTCCCTCCAGACAGTGAGGCGAAGATGTCTTCTATCCTTAGAAGAGGATATTGTACTGTGTGAAGGACAGGGTTCACCGTCACCTTGAAATCCCCACAGATGCGAATCATCCTTGGCTCTCCGGACTTATTGCTTAACGTTTTCTTCATGACAGGAACGATGGGTGTCGCCCACTCGCTCCAGTCGACCTTAGACAACACGCCCACCTTCTCCAGATTCTCCAGCTCTGCCTCGACAGCTGGACAAATTGCGTATGGTACCGGTCTCGCTTTGAAAAACTTGGGAACTGCATTCTCTTCTATTTTTAACGAGGCGGTTACGCCTTTAAGCGTGCCCAGTTCTTGTTGAAATACCTCTTTGGCGTTAGCTAAGATTGTTGACAATCTTCCAGGAGTGACGTCTTCATCTTTTTTACCATCCACCGTCATTGCATGAATGGAATGCCAATCTAAGTTTATCTTCCTGATCCATTCCCGTCCCAGTAACGGTGGTCCACCATTTGGCAGTATGTAGAGATACAATTTCCGTATTTTCTTGCCATTGTATTCGACAGGCACCCTTATTTTTCCTCTGGGGTATACTTTTTGCCCCGTATACGTCGTCAAGACGATGGATGTCTCTCTCAAGGGTATGTGTGAAAATAGCCGCTCATAGTCTCGTCGATTCATGACAGTTAGCGCTGATCCTGTATCCAATTCCATTTTAACTTGGGACCCTGCTATCGTGAGGGTGACCCAAATGGTTCGGTGATCCTCTTTTGCGATTACATTGTGAAGTTTGAGACAGCTTAATCTCCTGTTCTCGGATTCACTATCGCTCATCTGGTTTTCGGAACTACTGTCCGTCATCTTTTGTACTTTCTTGTACGGTTCCTTAGTAGCCTTTTTGTTGTCGCTGGTCTTCTTCCCAGACCTACAAACTCATGCAATGTGTCCAATCTTCCCGCATTGTCTGCATATTTTGTCTTTGGACCAGCAGTCCTTCTGGTCATGGTTAGTTCTGCCGCAGCGATAACATTTTGCAAATCCCCGTGTCATTTCATGGGTGCCGTATTCCTGTGGTTTTTGTTGAATTTCTGCAGCTCCCCTGGCTGCTGCTTCATACAATACTGCCACGCTGAAAGCCTTATCTAACGTCAGCTCTTTTTCTGCGAGTAACTTCTTCTGTGTTCCTTCACTCAGGAGTCCACAGACAAATTTGTCCCGTAGGGTATCTGCCAGTCCTGCTCCGAACTGGCAGTGCTTTGATAGCTTGCGTAGTTCCGTAAGATACTCAGCATTGCTCTCATCTTTGTGCCGAGTTCTCCTGTGGAATTTAAATCTTTCTGCTATCAACAGCGGTGCAGGGTTTAAGTGCTCCTGTAGAACAGCAACAATTTCATTAAAACTCTTCGCCTTCGGTTTGGCTGGAGTAATCAGATCCCGCAATAGGCCGTACGTTCTAGCACCCATTACGTTTAGCAATATTGATGCCTTTTTCCCCTCCGCTATTTCATTTGCCTCGAAATATACCTCGACTCTTTCCACATACGTGGTCCAGTCCTCTAATGTATTATCAAAAGCAGTGATACAGCCAGTCTTCAGCATCTTGCAAATCTAAAATGGCGTCTCCCGCGCTTTGCCTTCTTCCCCGATTTAACAAAATGGCGCCTCCCGTGCTTTGTCTTCTTCCCCGCTGTTGTTAGTGCTGCTTTCCACGGTTTCCTGCGCGTTAAATATTAATTCGTTTTCTTTTATTATCTTCCTGTCGTGGAGTGGACCCTCTGGGACACTTCCCTCCCTCTTCTGAGGTCCGAACGCTGCCCAGCTTTGAAACACCAGCCGCGCCCTGTGTGCTCCACCCTCTCTCTCTCTTCTTGCTTCCCGACTCGCTTCCCGGCCCCGTTGAAAGGCCACCCGATTGAGCTTCAGCCCGCCGCAGCCCAGGAAGGATCAGAGCACTACCTGCCACCAGCCCGATTAGCTGGGAAACCACGGACCGAGGAACCAAGCCTGGCTCTGGACAGTCTCTCCTGCAAGTTTTGAACTCAATGATTGACGGTCGACGCCCGTTTCTCGAGTTTCAATGGCCTATTTTTTTTTCTTCTTTCTTCTGCCTCCAACCTTCAACAACGTCGTCGGAGCTGCTGCTGAGTTGCAGGTAAGCTCGTTTCTAACTCATCGCCAGTGTTAAGTCCATGAATGATTGAGACACGGAGTAGCAGGAGAGAAACAAACAAGTCTTTACTGGTGAAAGGCATAAACGAATCTAAACAACAGAGGCTCTCTAGCGCCTTTTATACAGGGGTGGTCACTGCCGGTACTGCAGTCTGAGACCAGTTATTCTCTTAAAGGTACATACACAACAAGCACGACAGCCGGGATGTTGTAAAGTGCCTTTACACTTAGCTCCTAGGTCTAGCGTCCCTGCGTAACCCACCCATCATGATCGGAGAACCTCCCACAAGGCCTTCGATCCCCTCCTCCTGGTGTTCTGATCAGTCCCGGCAACCCCCCCACCCCGATCCTCCGGCTTCTGATCGGTCCTGATCCCCCAACCCCCCCGGCCCTCACGACCACCCGCTGGCTCACAAGCGATCCCTCCCTCCCTCCCTCATCTGTAATGCCGCGGGCCTACCCACCTGC
This sequence comes from Somniosus microcephalus, assembly GCF_052327205.1. Taxonomy (NCBI): domain Eukaryota; kingdom Metazoa; phylum Chordata; class Chondrichthyes; order Squaliformes; family Somniosidae; genus Somniosus; species Somniosus microcephalus. The sequence continues at coordinate 3,569,038 of NC_140991.1, read as the reverse complement.
AGCAAGGCAGCCTCTCTCTCTGACTGGCAGCGGGTGGGAAACTGAGGTCAAATTCAGCAGGGCCTGCAGGAAACCCGTTCTCCCAGGTTTCCCAACCACTTCCTAGCTCCCCTGCTCCCAACCTGCCTCCCGATTAAAATTCAGATATGTGTATCAGTGATCAATTAGACGGGTGTAAGAATTTGCAATAATTTACAGTTCTGAAGATTCATTTTTTTTGATTAAAAGTATCCCTGGGAGATGTGCTTTTAAATTTCCAGGGATAAAAATGGCGGACACCACATGGCCGAGACAAAAGAGGCTTGGAATGCAGCTTTCTGTGTCTGGAAGTAAGGTTCAATGAAGACAAAGGACAATGCTTTGTTTACAAAGCAACTGAATGCTATTAGCATTTGTTTGTATATCGAGTGGATACATCTAAACTGCAGAAGAGACTTTTGTATATTGAATGGGAAGCGTTAACATTTGAATGGATTTTAAATCACCCAGTACTGGACAATAGAGCAGATGTATCTCCCTTTTGTTTCAGCCCAGGGAGCTCCGAAAATCACATTAACCCAGTCTAACCACTGTGAGTTAGCCTATCACAGCTTTCTCTTGTGTATTGGACCCTTTTGGGTGGGGAATTTTGCACACAGCCCTTGCAAGGCAGAACGGGAGGGGGTCACCAGGTATAAAGATAGGGCTGAGAAGCCAGCTCTCTCTCTTGACTTCCTGGGACCATAGATGAGCTCTCTCTCTCGCTCTCTCTCTCTCTTCGCTGGACCACATGTGAGCGGAGTTTCTGACTCCCCAACAAGGCAGCCTAGCAGGAGTTTGGGGTGGTGATTTAAGGGAATTGCTAAGATTGTTTAAATAACATTGTAGCCATTGTATCCCTCATTTTCGCCGTCTGCAACCCCCCCGTTATATAGTTTTACAATTTTACTGTGTTCGTGTGGGATAGTTTGATATTGTGATTGTAGTTTCTTTTAGTTAATAAAGCTTGATTTTTGCTCTCTCATCCAAACCACTTGTTCCGTTTTAATATAATTAATTATAAGTTCCTCCACTCAGAACTAAAGGAGGGGTAGCGATTCGAAACCGCTGTTTGTAAATTGGTTTAGATTGCAGCAGCAAAAAGACTGCTGGCCAGGTAGATTACCTTAAACCAGTTTAAAGAAGCCCGAAATCCTTACACTGGCGAGCCAGGTAGGAGTGGAGGCAGTTTTTGATTTAATAAGTGGTCTGGATCTGGTGAAAGCATCAGCTCTTGTTTCTCTCATTGTTTTCAGTATGTGGGTAGCCCTGCGGATGTTAGCAGCAGCGTGTAGGCTGACCTATCGGGGTATAGGTGGCTGGGTTAGGAAGGGTGTGAAGAGAGAGCAGGAGGGAAGGTTTAGGGAAGCAAAGGCAGCTCATAAGCTGGCCTGCGCCCTAAGGTTTGAGGAAGCAGATCATGGCCCCTGTAGGGCAGAGATAGAAAGCCTTAACATGGCTTTAAATGCATTTAAGGGGATGATTTGCATGATCAGCCTGAAGGCAGGTCAGCTGGACTTTACTGGCAGCCCAAATCAAACCGCCCCACAGGCAACACCCAGGGAAAGGCTGGCTAGGGAATTAGAGACCCCACAGCTCCGAGTCTTGAGGAGCTCTGGCAGCGAGGAGGGGTGGACAATGGGGTGGTAGAAGAACACCAGCAGGTCCCGCTAGGCAGGCAGGGACCAGGACCAGTGTACCCTCTCCAACAACAAAGGTACGGTCCGCCCGTGAGGAGTGAGCCTGAGAATAGGAATCCTCAGCCCACAGCATGCTCAAGTTCACAGGCAAGCACAGTGGCTTGTGTGGGGGGAGGAGCCATTCATATTCAGAGTAAGCTGTTTAAGCCAGGGAACAGGAAAGGAGAGTTCTGGGACCCCTGTAGAGCAGGTCCAGTAGCAGAAATCCAGGACAAGGGAGGCACACAGGGGATAGTTTTGGCCCCAGGAAAAAGGCAGGTCCAAAATTCCCCAGTTAAAGCCACCTGGGTGAGGGAACATGAGTTTGCTGTCCATGCAAGTTCAAGTTCACAGCCTACAAAAACAGGAACTGTGACTTGTTTCCAGGGAAAAGCAGACAAACCCAGAGAGAGATTTGCACCGGCAGGCTGCCAGGTACATTACACAGTGCGGGCTATTTGGACATGGGGGAGAAGGTTCCCAGCCAGCTGGGGCTGTGACCCAAGCTCAGGGTCCGCCAGCCAAGTATCCCCCATAGAGACACCCCTCAGGAGGTCTCAGCGGGTGCCCCAGCCTAAGAAAGCATGGTCACCCACTTTACAGTGGAGTAGGGCGGTCTTCCGAGCCAGGGAGAAGCCAGAGAACAGGGGTCCCCACTCAACAGCCATAAGCTGCGGGAGGCCAGAAACAGGGGGCAGTCCAGCTTCGCTGCAGCCAGCAGCAATCTGCGACAGTGCCAGAGATTAGACTGGCCGTCCGGAGACGGGCGGCATATGTATTATAGCTATGTGTGTGTATATAGCGTGCTTTTAAGGTGTACCATAAGTTTTGTTGATTTAACTAGTTTCAAGTTAAAGTGCAAAGAGTTTAAGTTTACATGTGTGCCGAATGTTTGTATTTTGGTCCGAGGTCAAGGGACCCGACCATGTCTCCACCTAAGGCAGCAGGTCAGTGAGACCTGGCTGCATGTCCTTTTAAGTTTTTGCAGGAGATTGGAAAATGAAGCAGCCATGTTCGCCCAGCCCGAGCTGGACATCGAATGAAGATACGGAATGTTGGGGATCACCTCGCCACTGGACGAATCCAGGAGACCCCGCAGCGGTCTTCGGGAAAAACCGGGCAGAGTCCGGAGGAACTTGCCTACTCCTCCTACGGGGAGGAGATGGCCCCAGCTGGGTGGGGCACGGCCCCCAACCCAGCACTATCCTGACCGAAGTTCACTTGCGGGAGACCTCGCTGTTGAGGAGTCACGATGGGGAAGCGCGGGCGCCTTGTGATAGGGACGCGTTCCCCGGGGGTGGGTGGTGATGGCCCGGGAAGATTGTATAGAGGAGGGGGAGACCCAAGAGTCGCGTGGGTGCTGTCGGGGGAGGGAGGTACTCACCCGGGGGCCCACGGGCAAAGAGGATAAGTGTGGCTGGGAAGGATGAGTGGGTGGCCGGATCAGTGTGGGGCCAGGGAGTGCCGCCACACAGGCACCCATCATTTTCTGCAGCCAGTCGAGGGAAGATGGGAGGGGAAGGGACTGGGAGTGATGAGATCCCATACTCCCCGGTCTCGGTCTGTGCTAAGGTCATTTTAAACGTGAGGGGTACCCCGCCTCCACAAAAGGAGAAGGGAATGGTTCGGGGCTGGCGGAGCAGGCTGGTCGCTAAATCCATTCTGCCTGTTTTAAAGTTTAAGCTGATCAAAGAGGGGTGGAAGGTACTTTTACTGCCCGAGTGGGAGGAGCAATACCCACTCGAATTTCGCGACCCATCATCGGCACGTGATGATCGGGGTTCATTTAAGCATGTTGTTTAATGATTTTTTGTATTTTGTGTTGCAGCCCCAAGTTGAGCAGAGGCATAAGGTCCTCTCCGTGCTTGGGACCAGTTTGTGACAACTCCAAGTTGAGCAGAGGCGTAGGACTCTCTCCGTGCTTGGGATCATTTTGATTACATTGTGTAACTAAGATTGCAACATTTTTGTAATAACTTATGATGTAAAAAAAAAGTGATTGTAAATTTGGTTTACACTGTATAATTTTACAAGCGTGTAGGGGTATGAGACCCCTTATTGAAAACTGAAGTATCTGTAAGATGCCTACCATACCATGGTTTTTTTCTTGAATTTAAGGGGAATAGACGGGACGGGGATCAGTGGCAGATAGCTATTAGGTAAATACAGGGGATGGTTGTTTGTGGGGGGTCAGAAATCATTGCTCATTTCTTCAAGAGGATACCACAAGCAAGCTGGAAGTATCCAAGGGCAGACTGTAAGAATTCGCAATAATTTACAGTTCTGAAGATTCATTTTTTTTAATTAAAATTATCCCTGGGAGATGTGCTTTTAAATTTCCAGGGATAAAAATGGCGGACACCACATGGCCGAGACAAAAGAGGCTTGGAATGCAGCTTTCTGTGTCTGGAAGTAAGGTTCAATGAAGACAAAGGACAATGCTTTGTTTACAAAGCAATTGAACGCTATTAGCATTTGTTTGTATATCGAGTGGATACATCTAAACTGCAGAAGAGACTTTTGTATATTGAATGGGAAGCATTAACATTTGAATGGATTTTAAATCACCCAGTACTGGACAATAGAGCAGTTGTATCTCCCTTTTGTTTCAGCCCAGGGAGCTCCGAAAATCACATTAACTCAGTCTAACCACTGTGAGTTAGCCTATCACAGCTTTCTCTTGTGTATTGGACCCTTTTGGGTGGGGAATTTTGCACACAGCCCTTGCAAGGCAGAACGGGAGGGGCTCACCAGGTATAAAGATAGGGCTGAGATGCCAGCTCTCTCTCTTGACTTCCTGGGACGATAGGTGAGTCTCTCTCTCTCGCTCTCTCTCTCTCTCTCTCTCTCTCTTCGCTGGACCACATGTGAGCAGAGTTTCTGACTCCCCAACAAGGCAACCTAGCAGGAGTTTGGGGTGGTGATTTAAGGGAATTGCTAAGATTGTTTAAATAACATTGTAGCCATTGTATCCCTCGTTTTTGCCGTCTGCAACCCCGTTATATAGTTTTACAATTTTACTGTGTTCGTGTGGGATAGTTTGATATTGTGATTATAGTTTCTTTTAGTTAATAAAGCTTGATTTTTTTTCTCTCATCCAAACCACTTGTTCCGTTTTAATATAATTAATTATAAGTTCCTCCACTCAGAACTAAAGGAGGGGTAGCGATTCGAAACCGTTGTTTGTAAATTGGTTTAGAGTGCAGCAGCAAAAAGACTGCTGGCCAGGTAGATTACCTTAAACCAGTTTAAAGAAGCCCGAAATCCTTACAGGGTGTGGAGGGTTTGAACTCTGTGTTAAGGTCTGAAATGTTGCAATCTCATAGACAGTTAAATGAGGAACTATTCGACAGTAAGTGTTTTCACCCAGAGAGCTCACACAATTCTGACGAAGGGTCATCGATCTGAATAGTTAACTCTCTCTCTCCCTCCCTCTCGCCACAGATGCTGCCTGACCTGCTGAGTCTTTCCTGCATTTTCTCTATTTATTTCAGATTTCCAGCTTCCACAGTATTTTGCTTTTGTCTCCAGAACCAGTTTCTTTCCTCATTCTACTCATTAATACAAAGCAACATTTTCAATACAAAAATTCAGTTGCAAAGACACAGAAATATTGCAGAGCATCGTGGAGGTGAGATGCCGGAGGTCACTGCAATCAGTTCCTCACTCGTTGTTCAGGTGAATGTTCCTCTCCCACTTCCTGTAAATGAATAAAAGAACCATCAAACACAGTCCAGAAACACATCGCATTGACTCTTGGACCCATTGTCACTGTTGGCTTAAGTTGCTGTCCTGGTAACATATTTCACAAATTGGTTCCTTCTGGGTGAAAAAGTTTTCTCAACTTTCCCTCTTGACCCTCATGTTTAACATTATTACCACAGTGAGCAATTTGTCTCAATCGTACTCTTTGCCCATCACGCTCGATCTGTCCTGTCCTGCTCTATCATATTGGTTTCAGGATTCTGTCCCTTTCCCCCACCCCTGTCCCAGTGTGACATTTCCTCCACCCCTGTCCCAATGTGACCTTTCCCCCACCCTTGCCCCAGTGTGACCTTTCCCCCACCCCTGACCCACTGTGACCTTTCCCCCACCCCTGACCCAGTGTGACCTTTCTCCGCAATTGCCCCAGGGTGAGCTTTCCCTCACCCTTGCCCCAGTGTGACCTTTCCCCACCCCTGACCCAGTGTGACCTTTCCCCATCCCTGCCCCAGTGTGACCTTTCCCCTACCCCTGCCCCAGTGTGACCTTTCCCACACCCTGACCAAGTATGACCTTTCCCCCACCATTGTGCCAGTGTGACCTTTCTGCCACGCCTGCCCCAGTGTGACCTTTCACCCACCCCTGACCCAGTGTGACCTTTTGCCCACCCCAGCGTGACCTTTCCCTCACCCTTGCCCCAGTGACCATTCCCCCAAACTTGCCCCAGTGTGACCTTTCCAACACCCCTGACCCAGTGTAACCTTTCCCCACCCTTGCCCCAGTGTTACCTTTCCCCACCCTTGCCCCAGTGCGACCTTTCCCCCACTCTTGCCCCAGTGTGACCTTTCCCCAGCCCTGCCCCAGTGTGACCTTTCCCCACCCTTGCGCCAGTGTGACCTTTCCCGCGCCAGTGTGACCTTTCCCCCACCCCTGACCCAGTGTGACCTTTCCCCCACCCCTGCCACAGTGTGACCTTTCCCCCACCCCTGACCCAGTGGGAGCTTTCCCCAGCCTTGCCCCAGTGTGACCTTTCCCCCAGCCTTGCCCCAGTGTGACCTTTCCGCACGCTGCCCCAGTGTGACCTTTCCCCACCCTTGCCCCAATGTGACCTTTCCTGCACCCTTGCCCCAGTGTGACCTTTCCCCCCACCCCTGACCCAGTGTGACCTTTCCCCACCCTTGCCCCAGTGTTACCTTTCCCCACCCTTGCCCCAGTGTGACCTTTCCCCCACTCTTGCCCCAGTGTGACCTTTCCCCACCCCTGCCAGTGTGACCTTTCCCCCACTCTTGCCCCAGTGTGACCTTTCCCCACCCCTGCCCCAGTGTGACCTTTCCCCACACTTGCGCCGGTGTGACCTTTCCCCCACCCCTGACCCAGTGTGACCGTTCCCCCACCCCTGCCACAGTGAGACCTTTCCCCCACCCCTGACCCAGTGGGAGCTTTCCCCAGCCTTGCCCCAGTGTGACCTTTCCCCACGTTGCCCCAGTGTGACCTTTCCCCACCCTTGCCCCAATGTGACCTTTCCTGCACCCTTGCTCCAGTGTGACCTTTCCCCCACCCCTGACCCAGTGTGAGCTTTCCCCACCCCTGCCACAGTGTGACCTTTCCCCACCCTTGCCCCAGTGTGACCTTTCCCCACCCTTGCCCCAATGTGACCTTTCCTGCACCCTTGCCCCAGTGTGACCTTTCCCCCACCCCTGCCACAGTGTGACCTTTCCCCCACCCCTGACCCAGTGTGAGCTTTCCCCACCCCTGCCACAGTGTGACCTTTCCCCACCCTTGCCCCAGTGTGACCTTTCCCCCACCCTTGCCCCAGTGTGACCTTTCCCCACCCTTGCCCCAGTATGACCTTTCCCCCACCCTTGCCCCAGTGTGACCTTTCCCACACCCTGCCCCAGTATGACCTTTCCTCCACCCTTGCCCCAGTGTGACCTTTCCCCACCCTTGCCCCAGTGTGACCTTTCCCCCACCCTGCCCCAGTGTGATCTTTCCCCACCCTTGCCCCAGTGTGACCTTTCCCCACCCTTGCCCCAGTGTGACCTTTCCCCCACCCTGCCCCAGTGTGATCTTTCCCCACCCTTGCCCCAGTGTGACCTTTCCCCACCCTTGCCCCAATGTGACCTTTCCCCCACCCTGCCCCAGTGTGACCTATCCCCACCCTTGCCCCAGTGTGACCTTTCCCCCACCCTGCCCCAGTGTGGCCTTTCCCCACCCTGCCCCAATGTGACCTGTCCCCACCCTTGCCCCAATGTGACCTTTCCTGCACCCTTGCCCCAGTGTGACCTTTCCCCCACCCCTGACCCAGTGTGACCTTTCCCCCACCCCTGCCACAGTGTGACCTTTCCCCCACCCCTGACCCGGTGTGAGCTTTCCCCACCCCTGCCACAGTGTGAACTTTCCCCACCCTCACCCCAATGTGACCTTTCCTGCACCCTTGCCCCAGTGTGACCTTTCCCCATCCTTGCCCCAGCGTGACCTTTCCCCACATTGCCCCAGTGTGACCTTTCCCCCACCCTGCCCCAGTGTGACCTTTTCTCCACCCTTGCCCCAGTGTGACCTTTCCCCACCCTTGCCCCAATGTGACCTTTCTTGCACCCTTGCCCCAGTGTGACCTTTCCCCCATCCTTGCCCCAGTATGACCTTTCCCCAACCTTGCCCCAGTGTGACCTTACCCCCACCCTGCCCCAGTGTGACCTTTCCCCACCCTTGCCCCAGTGTGACCTTTCTCCCCATGCTGTACGTACCATGTGCTGCTGATGTAGATATACAGAATCTGAATTCACTGTCCTCGGACAAAATGGAACTGCGAGACTGAGGCCTGGAGCGAGATCGATCTCCCGATCGACTCCTCCGAATAACAGACTAGAGGAGTAAGAGAAAGATTTTCAATTGGAACATGGTCTCCGAGTCCCGACACCCGCTACCAGCGCAGCTGCTCGAGGGGTTTCCACTGCCACTAACCTGCCACAAATTAGACTGCATGGCCACAGGAATGTAGCGGATTGGGAGAGACTGTTCCAATCCATCTGGATGGTCCCACAGTTTGATAAATTCCACCCTACATTCTCTCTCTTATTCCCTCAATCACTTCTTCCATCAAACCATTAGCCGTCTGTGTCTCGAAAGTGCCCATAATCGTCACCTCCTCTATTTCCTTGGGTAGTCTGTCTAACACATTCACCAGCCTCCATGAAGTGTTGTATCTAAATTGTTCATTGTCCTTTTTCTGAGTTTCGGTCTGCGCCTCCGCTACAATATTTGTGACAATGTTACAGATAAGAGTGATCAGTGCTGTCCAGAGAGAATGGACCAGGAACGAGTTAACCCATTGTATTAAATACAGTTCTCGATCACCTAATCTGTCCCTAGCTCACTCACCAACTCCTAATCTGTCCCCAGATCACTCACCAACTCCTAATCTGTCCCCAGATCACTCACCAACTCCTAATCTGTCCCCAGATCACTCACCAACTCCTAACCTGTCCCCAGATCACTCACCAACTCCTAACCTGTCCCCAGATCACTCACCAACTCCTAATCTGTCCCTAGCTCACTCACCAACTCCTAACCTGTCCCCAGATCACTCACCAACTCCTAACCTGTCCCCAGATCACTCACCAACTCCTAACCTGTCCCCAGATCACTCACCAACTCCTAACCTGTCCCCAGATCACTCACCAACTCCTAACCTGTCCCCAGATCACTCACCAACTCCTAACCTGTCCCCAGATCACTCACCAACTCCTAACCTGTCCCCAGATCACTCACCAACTCCTAATCTGCCCCAGATCACTCACCAACTCCTAACCTGTCCCCAGATCACTCACCAACTCCTAACCTGTCCCCAGATCACTCACCAACTCCTAACCTGTCCCCAGATCACTCATCAACTCCTAACCTGTCCCCAGATCACTCACCAACTCCTAACCTGTCCCCAGATCACTCACCAACTCCTAACCTGTCCCCAGATCACTCACCAACTCCTAACCTGTCCCAAGCTCACTCACCAATTAAGGTTGATGAGCTACTGGCACAAGTTGCCATATGGGGTTATGATATAGAGGACACCTGGCTTAAATCTGGGCAGGAATGGGAATTAAACAGATAGAAAGGAGGTGCTAAATAGTTTGGCATCATTCAAAGTTAATAAGTCACCTGGTCCAGATGGGATGCATCCTAGGTTGCTAGGAATCTAGAATGGAGATCGCAGAAGCTCTGATCAAAATCTTTCAATCCTCCTTGGATATGTGAGTGGTGCCAGAGGATCGGAGGATTGCAAATGTTACACCACTGTTCAAAAAAAGGGTGAAGGAGAAACCTGGTAATTACAGGCCAGTCAGCCTAACGTCAGTGGTGGGGAAACTACTAGAGACCATTGTCAAGGACAAAATTAATTCTCACTTGGAGAAGCATGGGTTAATAAGGGACAGCCAGCATGGATTTGGTAAAGGCAAATCGTGTCTGACCAACCTGATTGAGTTCGTTGATGAAGTAACAGAGAGGGTTGATGTAAGTAGTGCAGTAGATGTGCATCAGCGAATAAGGTGAAAGCAGGGAATAATGGTAAAAAGTTAAAATTAAAGGCTCTTTATCTGAATGCTCAAAGCATTTGTAACAAGATAGGATAGTAGGGATAAACCAGGGAATTACAGGCCAGTGAACCTAACATCAGTGGTAGGGAAATTATTCGAAAAAATTCTGTGGGGCAGAATTAGTCTCCACTTGGAGAGGCAGCGATAGTCAGCATGGCTTTGTCAGGGGAGATCATGTCTGACCAAATTGATTGAATTTTTCAAGGGGGTGACGAGGTGTGTGGATGAGCATAGTGCAGTTGATGTGGTCACCATGGACTTCAGTAAGGGTTTTGACAAAGTCCCACATGGGAGACTGGTCAAGAAGGTAAGAGCCCATGGGATCCAGGGCAATTTGGCACATTGGATCCAAAATTGGCTCAGTGGCAGGAGGCAGAGGGTGATGGTCGAAGGTTATTTTTGTGACTGGAAGCCTGTGTCCAGTGGTGTACCATAGGGATCGGTGCTGGGTCCTTTGCTGTTTGTAGTGTACATTAATGATTTAGATTTTAGAGTTTAGAAGAATGAGAGGGGAACTCATTGAAACTTATAAAATTCTAGCAGGACTAGACAGACTAGATACAGGAAGGATGTTCCCGATGGCGGGGGAGTCCAGAACCAGGGGTCACAGTCTAAGGATAAGGCGTAAGCCATTTAGGACTGAGATGAGGAGGAATTTCTTCACCCAGACAGTGGTGAACCTGTGGAATTCTCCACCACAGAAGGCAGTTGAGGCCAATTCATTAAATATATTCAAGAAGGAGTTAGATCTATTTCTTAAGGCTAAAGGGATCAAGGGATATGGGGAGAAAGCAGGGACAGGGTGTAATGTATATACCTTTAAGGAGGGAACGATGTTTTACAGCTCATGTATACTGCAGTACCGGCAGTGACCACACCTGTATATAGCACTGAGTAGTAATCTGTACAGATCAGTTGCAGTGTGAGCCACGTTGAGTAAACATATGTTGTACCGTTCTCCGCAGTCTGTGTCTTATTATACACGGATGCAACAATGGCGACAAGGCAGGTTCGAACCTACCTGCAACTCTGCATCACCTCCCGGGGATTCGTTCCTGGAGATCAGTGGATTGGAGGTCAAGGCCAGAGTCTCGGGCGTCGACCACGGGCAACCGCCCAGTCATCCAGCAGAGACTCGAGAATTGCGGGGGAGGCTGTCGAGAGCCAGGCTTGGCTTTCCAGTCAAGGTGGTCCAGCGAAATGGGCTGGCAACAGGTAGTGCGCAGACCCTTCCCTGACAGCGGCGGGCTAAAGCCCAACCGAGCGGCACAGCAAAGGGCCGAGTAGCGTCGATGGGGGAAAGAGAGGGCAGAGCGCACAGGGCGCAGCCGGTGTTCAGGGGCCGAGCAGCATCGGAGAGAGGGAGAGAGAGATGCACAGAAACCCGTGAGGTGCCGCCATTGCCACGAGGACCGCCGAGAGCAGCGTTGGCAGCAGCGCAGGAGAAGCGCGCAAAACCTACAGGGCGCCGCCATTGCCACGAGAACCGCCGGGAGCGGTGTTGGCAGCAGCGGGGGAGGAAGGAAAGAGCGGGAGATGCCATTTTAAGCCATTGGGAGACACCATTTTAAACCACACCCAAAATGCCGAAGAGGGGCAGTATCACCGCATTTGACAATGAAGTCGAAGATTGGACTACATATGTCGAACGAATAGAGGTGTACTGCAAGCCAAATGAGGTGTCAGATGACAAGAAAGCGTCGGTATTGTTAAATTTAATGGGAGCAAAGACGTATGGTTTATTACGAAATCTAGTAACCCCAACGAAGCCAATGGAAAAGAGTTTTGAAGACATAGTAACGATACTAAAGGAACATTTAAACCCCACACCGCTGCTGACAGCAGAAAGATTCAAGTTTTACAAACAGAACCAGCATAAGGATGAAAGCAATGCTGATTATTTAACAGAACTGCGCAAACTATCGAAACACTGCCAGTTTGGAGCGGGACTGGCAGATACCTTAAGGGACAAGTTTGTGTGTGGGCTTCAAAGTGAAGGAACCCAGAAACGGCTTTTATCTGAAAAGGACCTTATGCTGGAAAAGGCTCTCAGCATTGCGGTATCATATGAAGCAGCAGCACGGGGCACTGCAGAGATACAACAGAGACCGCAAGAATATGGCACAAACGAAATGTAATATGGAACAGAGAAGTGCTATCGCTGCGGCAGAACAACACACGACCAGAATGATTGCTGGTTCAAAGACAAAGTGTGCAGACAGTGTGGAAAAGTAGGACATATAGCACGAGTCTGCAGGTCGGGAAAGAAAACCAGCAATAAGAAACCTACCAAAGGAAAGTACAAGAAGGTACATAAGATGACGGAGAATAGTTCAGACGAACAAAAGAGTGATAATGACTCCGAAAGCAGGGTACTGAGTTGTCTGAAACTACATAATGTGATCACAACGGAGGATCACCGAACCATTTGGGTCACTCTCCAGTTAGCAGGAGTCCAGGTAAAGATGGAATTGGACACAGGATCAGCCCTAACAGTCATAAACCAACAGGACTACGAGCGGCTATTCTCACACATACCCTTGAGAGACACAAAAATGAATTTGAAGACGTACACGGGGCAAAAAGTCTACCCCAAAGGAAAAATAAGGGTGACCGTTATATATAACGGTAAGGAAACACCAAAACTAGACCTGTATGTATTGCAAGATGGAGGACCACCATTACTGGGACGTGAATGGATCCGGAAAATACAACTGGATTGGCATTCCATACAGGCACTGACTGTGGCTGACAAAAAGGGTGACGACGTCACACCTGGGCGACTGTCAAAGATCCTAACTGACGCGAAAGAAGTGTTCCAGCAAGGACTCGAAACACTAAAAGGCATGACAGCGACGACTAAAATTGAAGAAAACGCAAGCCCAAAATTTTTTAAGGCCAGACCGTTACCTTATGCGATCCGCCCAGCCTTCGAAGCAGAGCTGGAGAGTCTGGAACGTTCAGGTGTACTGTCCAAGGTAGACTGGAGCAAGTGGGCTACACCCATTGTCCCTGTGATGAAAAAGTCGTTGAGCAGCACGCCTGGGGAACCAAGGAAGGTTCGCATCCGTGGGGACTTTAAGGTAACAGTGAACCCGGTCCTTCACACCGTACAATATCCACTTCCGCGGATTGAAGATATTTTCGCCTCGCTATCTGGAGGGAAACGCTTCACTAAGATTGATCTGGCCCAGGCGTATCTGCAAATGGAGGTAGAAGAAGCATCAAAAAAAAACTCACAATCAACACCCATAAAGGTCTCTACCAATACAACCGGCTGGTATTCGGGGTAGTATCAGCTCCAGCTATTTGGCAGAGGGCAATGGAACAAGTCCTGCAAGGGATCCCAGGGACCCAGGTTATTTTGACGACATCCTGGTCACGGGCGAAAATGACAGTGATCACCTTGCCAACCTGGAGCAGGTGCTCACTAGATTGCAGGAATATGGGCTCCGAGCTAACCGCCCCAAATGCGAGTTTTTTAGAAAACAGATCTCGTATTATGGCCACGTTATCGATAAAGAGGGGTTACATAAGTCCCCAGAGAAGATTGAGCCAGTAGTCAAGGCTCCAGCACCGGAAAATGTGTCACAACTGAGGTCGTTCCTCGGGCTGGTAAACTACTACCATAAGTTCTTGCCAAATTTGTCTACAATACTACACCCACTGAACACCCTACTGCAAACTGGGGTGCCATGGAAGTGGAGTGACGAATGTAGACGAGCTTTCCAGAAGAGAAAAACACTAATCACATCGAAAGAGGTATTGGCCCATTACAACCCGGCATTATCAATTCGGTTGGCATGTGATGCGTCACCCTACGGCATTGGAGCGGTGCTGTCACACAAATTCTCGGACGGCTCAGAGAGGCCAATAGCCTTTGCGTCACGATCACTAACCTCAGCCGAGAGTAACTACGCCCAGATTGACAGGGAGGCCCTCAGCCTAGAGTGGGGAGTGAAAAAGTTCAATCACTATCTGCACGGGCAGAAATTCACCTTGCTGACTGATCACCAGCCTCTTGACTCCATTTTTAATCCGAAGAAGGGCGTTCCGGTGATGACTGCGCAACGACTACAAAGATGGTCACTTTTTCTAGGGGCGCACCACTATGAGATTGAATATAAGGGCACGAAACAGCATGGAAATATTGATGGGCTATCACGCCTGCCACTGCCTACTGCGGAGGAAGCACCAGCAGTGGATCCTGTCGAAATATTCCATTCGACTATAGTTGAATACCTACCGGTAACTAACGCTTGTATCGAAAAGGAAACCCGAAATGACCCGACACTGTCTCGGGTATATGATTTGACGGTGAAGGGATGGCCAGCATTCTCGACAAGGAGAGAACAGCTGTCAGTGTGCCGGGGGACCTTGATGTGTGGATCCCGAGTGGTAATTCCACCCAAGTTAAGGGATAGAGTGCTCAATGAGCTTCATGAGGGTCATCTGGGAGGGGTAAAAATGAAAAGCCTAGCCAGGGCTTATGTGTGGTGGCCGGGAATCGATAAACAAATCGAGGACCTGACCAAGAGCTGCTCAGGATGCCAGAAAGTCCAAAATGCACCACCACAGGCCCCTCTACACCCATGGGAGTGGCCCTCATCTCCATGGCAACGGGTGCATATTGATTTTGCTGGTCCATTCATGGACTCAATGTTTTTAATAGCCGTGGATGCGCACTCAAAATGGCCTGAGGTCATCAAAATATCCTCCACCACCACAGAGAAAACTATGGCAGTCCTACGGACCATTTTTGCCAGGAATGGCTTGTCAGAACAGATTTGCTCCGACAACGGACCACAGTTTGTGTCCGAAGAGTTCCGGAGGTTCTTGAAAAAGAATGGGGTAAGGCATTACACATCCGCCCCGTATCATCCAGCCACAAATGGATTGGCTGAGAGGTTCGTACAAACCTTTAAGAAGGCAATAAAGGCTATGTACAATGACAACATTCCGCTGCAGCGCAAGGTGGACAATTTCCTGTTCGCCTACCGGAATGCGACACATGCAGTCACCAACCAGGCCCCAGCCATGATGTTCTTTAACCGAAGGTTAAGATCTCGCCTGGATTTGCTCAGACCAAACGTACGAAGAGATGTTGAGAGTAAGCAATTCCAGCACATCCATGAGAAGCCAACAAGGAGCTTCAATGTAGGGCAACCAGTCTTGGCCCGCGACTACTGAACAGAAAAACGGCAGCCAGGAACGATATGCACACGGCAGGGCCCACTAATGTACACAGTGGACGTTGGGGAGAGCGTTGTGAGACGCCATGCTGACCAGATCCTAGAGTCACAGGAACAAGTCAACCCCATGCCTCGCCCATACGTACCTGGTGATGAACCCGACGTACAGGTCGCATCTACTCCAGAAACAGTAGCATCGGAAGCTGATGAACCAACTGACGACAGGGGGCCAGAATCGCCTCCGCACAAAGAGCAAGACACTCGGGAAAGGCGCTATCCAGAAAGGATCAGGAAGCCTCCCCAAAGACTGAATATATAAATAGACTATTTTCAGCTAATGTTGCAAGTTAAAAGTATTAATTGTAATTAGTTTGATATTTAATTGTTAAATGAGTGTTATGGTACTGTTAATCTAAAAGGGGAGGAATTGTAATGTATATACCTTTAAGGGGGGAACTATGTTTTATAGCTCATGTATACTGCAGTACCGGCAGTGACCACACCTGTATATAGCACTGAGTAGTAATCTGTACAGATCAGTTGCAGTGTGAGCCACGTTGAGTAAACACCTGTTGTACCGTTCTCTGCAGTCTGTGTCTTATTAAACACGGACGCAACACAGGGTACTGAATTTGGATGATCAGCCATGATCTCACTAAATGGCGGAACAGGCTCGAGAGGCCGAATGGCCTACTCCTGCTACTATCTTCTATGTATCTATGTAGATATGAATGTAGGCGGTATGATCAGTAAGTTCGCAGTTGACACGAAAATAGCGAGGAAGGAAGCCTCAGGCTACAGGACGATATACACAGGTTGGTCAGATGGGCAGAACAGTGGCAAATGGAATTTAACCCTGAAAAGTGTGAGGTGATGCATTTTGGGAGGACAAACAAGGCAAGGGAATACACAATGAATGATAGGATCCTAGGAAGCACAGAGGATCAGAGGGACCTTGGTGTGCATGTACATAGATCCCTGAAGGCAGGAGGACAGGTAGATAAGGTGGTTAAAAAGGCATATGGGATACTTGCCTTCATTAGCCGAGGCATAGAATATAAGAGCAGGAAGGTTATGATGGAGCTGTACAAAATGTTATTTAGGCCACAGCTGGAATAGTGTGTGCAGTTCTGGTCACCACACTATAGGAGGGATGTGATTGCATTGGAGAGGGTGCAGAGGAGATTCACCAGGATGTTACCTGGGCTGGAACGCTTCAGCTAGGAACTGAGTAGGTCTGATTGGACAACGTTCCTGGGAGGACTGGAGGTAGATAAACAATGGCAAACATTTAAAGATAGAATGACAAAATTGCAAAAATTGTTTATACCAATCTGGCATAAAAGGAAATCTAAAAAGGTGACTCAACCGTGGATAACAGGGGAAATTAGAGACAGCATAAAATCCAAAGATAGGGCGTATAAAATAGCCAAAAAAAGCGCCAGAGCGGAAGATTGGGAACAGTTTAAGATAGAGCAAAGGAGGGCAAAGGGCATAATCAAGAGGGGCAAAATAGCTTACGAAAACAAGCTGGCGGAAAATATAAAAACTAACTCCAAAAGCTTTTATAAGTATATCAAAAGGAAAAGACTGGTGAAAACCAAAGTTGGTCCATTGCAGTCAGATACGGGGGAATATATAATGGGAAATAAGGAAATGGCAGATCAACTAAATGCATACTTTGGGTCAGTCTTTACGAAGGAAGACACAAAAAACCTCCCTGGGATATCGGGAAAAATAGGGACATTGGCAAAGGAGGAACTGACGCAAATCAATATCTCTAAGGATATGGTGTTAAGGAAGCTAAAGGGATTGAAGGTGGACAAATCCCCAGGGCCTGATAACATGCATCCTAGGGTACTGAAGGAGGTGGCCCTAGAGATAGCGGATGCACTAAGGATGATTTTTCAGAATTCATTAGACTCGGGAACAGTGCCCATGGATTGGAGGGTAGCTAACGTTACCCCACTATTCAAAAAGGGGGGTAGGGAAAAAGCAGGTAATTACAGACCTGTAAGCCTTACATCAGTTGTGGGCAAAATGCTGGAGTCCATCATTAAGGATGAAATAGCGGAGCACTTAGCAAATGGGGACAGGATAGGACAGAGTCAACATGGATTTACAAAGGGTAAATCGTGCTTGACTAATCTATTGGAATTTTTTGAGGGAGTAACTGGTAGAATAGATGGGGGAGAGCCAGTAGATGTGGTGTACCTGGACTTCCAAAAGGCCTTCGATAAGGTCCCACATAAAAGATTAGCATGGAAAATTGAGGCTCATGGGATAAAGGGGAAAGTTTTGGCGTGGATAGGGAACTGGCTGTCAGATAGAAAACAGAGAGTTGGAATAAACGGCTCATTTTCTGAATGGCAGGCAGTAACAAGTGGGGTACCACAGGGATCTGTCCTGGGCCCCCAGCTGTTCACAATTTACATTAATGACCTGGATCAGGGAGTCGGATGCAGCATTTCCAAATTTGCAGACGACACTAAACTAGGAGGGGGGGTGGGCTCAGAGGAAGAGACCAGGAAGCTCCAGAGCGATTTGGACAGACTGGGCGATTGGGCGGATAAATGGCAGATGCACTATAATGTGGACAAGTGCGAAGTTATCCACCTTGGGTGCAGGAACGGGAGGGCAAATTATTATTTAAATGGCAATAGATTGGGAGAGGGGGAAGTACAGAGAGACCTGGGTGTTCTTGTACACCAGTCACTGAAGGCGAGCATGCAGGTGCAACAGGCAGTCAAGAAGGCAAACGGTATGCTGGCCTTCATAGCAAAAGGGTTAGAATACAGGAACAGGGATACCTTGCTGCAGCTGTACAGGGCACTGGTGAGACCACACCTCGAGTACTGTGTACAGTTTTGGTCGCCTCATCTGAGGAAGGATGTTCTTGCCATGGAGGGGGTGCAGCGGCGATTCACCAGGCTGATACCAGGAATGGCGGGAATGACCTATGAGGAGAGACTATGTAGTTTAGGGATGTACACACTGGAGTTTAGAAGATTGAGAGGGGACCTCATAGAAGTGTATAAAATTCTGACAGGTCTAGACAGACTGGATGCAGAAGGAATGTTTCCCTTGGCGGGTGAGAACAGAACTAGAGGACATAATTTGAGGATAAGGGCTAAACCATTTAGGACAGAGATGAGGGGGAATTTCTTCACTCAGAGAGTGGTGAACCTGTGGAACTCATTGCCACAGAGGGCAGTGTACGCCAGCTCATTAAATATATTTAAGAGGGAATTAGATATATTTCTACGGGCAAAAGGGGTTAAGGGTTACGGAGAGAAGGCGGGGACGGGATACTGAATTAAAAGATCAGCCATGATCTCATCGAATGGCGGAGCAGGCACGAAGGGCCGAATGGCCTACTCCTGCTCCTATCTTCTATGTATCTATGTATCTAAGAGAAATTGGACAGGCTGGGGTTGTTTTCCTTAGAGCAGAGAAGGCTGAGGGGGGACCTGATTGAGGTGTACAAAATTATGTGGGGCATAGATAGTGTAGATAGAAAGGAACTTTCCCCCTTAGTAGAGGGGTCAATAACCAGGGGCATAGTTTCAAGGTAGGGGGCAGAAGGTTTAGAGGGGATTTGAGGAAAAACGTTTTCACCCAGAGGGTGGTTGGAATCTGGAACTCACTGCCTGAAAGGGTGGTAGAAGCTGGAATCCACACAACATTCAAGAAGCATTTAGATGAGCACTTGAAATGCCATAGCATACAAGGCTACCGACCAAGTGCTGGAAAATGGGATTAGAATAGACAGGGCTTGATGGTCAGCGTGGACATGATGGGCCGAAGGGTCTCTTTCTGTGCTGTATAACTCTATGACTCTATGAGATGAATTACTGGCACAAATAGAGATAAATGGCTTTGATCTAATAGCCATTACAAAGATGTGGTTGCAAGGTGACCAAGGTTGGGAACTAAATATTCCAGGGTACTTGAGGTTGTGAAAAGACAGGCAGAATGGAATAGGAGGGGGGTAGCCCTGATAATAAAGGATGACTTAAGGACAGTAGTGAGAAAGGAAGATCAGGAAGTAGAATCAGTATGGGTGGAGATAAGAAATAACAAGGGGCAGAAATCATTGGTGGGAGTAGTTTATAGGCCCCCAAACAGTAGCTATACTGTTGGACAGCGTATTAATCAACAAATAATAGGAGATTGTAACAAAGGTAATACAATAATCATGGGGGATTTTAATCTACATATAGACTGAGCAAATCAAATTGGCAAAGGTAATCTGGTGGACGAGTTCATGGAATGCATTCGAGAAAGTTTCCTAGAACAATACATCATGGAACCAACCAGGGAACAGGCTATTTTAGATCTTGTATTATGTAATGAGACATAGTACCTCATAGTAAAGGATCCTTTGGGGAAGTGTGATCATAATATGATAAAATTTCACATTGAGTTTGAGAGTGAAATACTTAAATCCGAAAAGAGAGTCTTGAACTTAAATATAGCCAATTACATAGGTATGAGGGGTGAGTTGGCTAAGGTAGATTGGGAAATTAGATTAAATGGTATGACAGTAGATAAGCAGTGGCAGACATTTAAAGAAATGTTCCAAAATTCTCAATGAATATACATTCCATTGAGAAATAAAACCTCCATGGGAAAAGTGATCAAGCCATGGCTAGCTAAATAAATAAATGATAATATTAGATTAAAAGAAGAGGCTTGTGATGTTGTGAAGAATAATAGTAAGCCTGAGGAGTGGGAGAGTTTTAGAAACCAGCAAAGGATGACCAAAAAATTGAAAAAACGGGGAAAATAGAATGAGATTAAACTAGCAAGAAATATAAAAACAGATTGTAAGAGCTTCTACAAGTATGTAAAAAGGAAGAGAGTAGCAAAAGTAAGTGTTGGTCCCTTAGAGGCTGAGACAGGTGAAATTATAATGGGGGATATGGAAATGGCAGAGACTTTAAACAAATATTTTGTATCTGTCTTCACAGTCGAAGACAGAAAAACATACCAGAGATAGTAGGGAACCAAGGGGCTAATTAGAGTGAAGAACTTAAATTAATATCAGTAGAGAAAAAGTACTTGAGAAGCTAATGGGAATAAAAGATGGCAAATCCCTGGACCTGACGACCTACATCCTAGGGTTCTAAAAGAGGTGGCTGCAGAGATAGTGGATGCATTGGTTTTGATCTTCCAAAATTCCCTAGATTCTAGAATGGTCCCAACAGATTTGAAGGTAGCAAATGTAACACCGCTATTCAAGAAGAGGGAGAGAGCAAACAGGGAACTACAGGCCAGTTAGCCTGACATCTGTCACCAGGAAAATACTGGAATCCATTATTAAGGAAGTGGTAACAGGGTAATTAGAAAATCATAATATGATTAAGCAGAGTCAACATGATTTTATGAAAGGGAAATCACATTTAACAAATTTATTATGAGTTTTTGAGGATGTAACTAGCAGGGTAGATAAAGGGGAACCAGTGAATGTAGTATATTTGGATTTCCAAAAGGCATTCGATAAGGTGCCACATAAAAGGTTGCTACGCAAGATAAGGGCACATGGGATTGTGGGTAATATTTTAGCATGGATAGAGGATTGGTTAAAGGACAGAAAACAGAGAGTAGGGATAAACTGATCTTTTTCTGGTTGGCAGTCTGTAACTAGTGGGGTGCCGCAAAGATCAGTGTTGGGGCCTCAGCTATTTACAATCTATATTAATGACTTAGATGAAGGGACCGAGTGCAATGTATCCAAGTTTGCTGATGATACAAAGCTAGGATGGGAAGCAAACTGTGAAGAGGACACAAAGAGCCTGCAAATGGATATAGATAGTGAGTGGGCAGTAAGGTGACAGATAGAGTATAATGTAGGGAAATGTGAGGTTATTCACTTTGGCAGGAAGAATAGAAAAACAGAATATTTTTTAAACAGTGAGGAACTATTAAATGTTGGTGTTCAGAGAGATTTAGGGGTCCTCGTACAGGAAACACAGAAAGTTAACATGCAGGTACAGCAAGCAATAAGGAAGGCAAATGGCATGTTGGCCTTTATTGCAAGGGGGTTGGAGTATAAGAGTAAGGAAGTCTTGCTACAATTGTACAGGGCCTTGGTGAGACCACACCTGGAGTATTGCGCAGTTTTTGTCTCCTTATCTGAGAAAGGATATACTTGCTTTAGAGGCGGTACAACGAAGGTTCACTAGATTGATCCCTGGGATGAGTGGGATGTCCTATGAGGAGAGATTGTGTAGATTGGGCCGATACTCTCTGGAGTTTAGAAGAATGAGAGGTGATCGCATTGAAATATATAAGATTCTGAGGGAGATTGACAGGGTAAATGCTGAGAGGTTGTTTCCCCTGGCTGGAGAGTTTAGAACTAGGGGGCATAGTCTCAGGATAAGGGGTCGGCCATTTAAGACCGAGATGAGAAGGAATTTCTTCACTCAGAGTGTTGTGAATCTTTGGAATTCTCTACCCCAGAGGGCTGTGAATGCTGAGTCTTTGAGTATATTCTAGGCTGAGAGATAGATTTTTGGACACTGGGGGAATCAAGGGATATGGGGATCGGACAGGAAAGTGGAGTTGAGATCGAAGATCAGCCATGATCTTATTGAATTGTGGAGCAGACTCGAGTGGCCTACTCCTAATTCTTATATTCTTATATATATATGGATTCTCTAAAGGCTAAGGGACAGGTGGCAGAGAGTAGCAACCAGTGAAAGGATGTTTTTCTGACTGGAGCAGTATGCAGTGGGGTCCCCCAGGGATCAGTCTTATATATAAATGACCTTGGCTTGGGTATACACGGCATAATTTCAAAGTTTGCAGATTACACCCAACCAGTGGAGGCACAGTAAGCTCCTAAGGAAATTGAAAAAGAATACAAAAAGGGCAAAGAGGGATTGTGAGAAAAGATTAGTGGGTAATATAAAAGGCAACCCAAAACTCTTTTATAAACATATAAATAGTAAAAGGGGAGTCAAAGGAAGGGTTGGACTGATTAGGGACCAAAGAGGACATCTTCTTGAGGAGGCAGAGGGCATGGCTGAGGTACTAAATGAGGACTTTGCATCTGTCGTCACTAGAGAAGAGGATGCTGCCAATGTAGCAGCAACGGAGGAGGTGGTAGAGATATTGGATATAGATAAAGAGGAGGTACTTAAAAGGTTGGCTGCGCTCAAAGTACAAAAGTCACCTGGTCCGGATCGGATGCATCCTAGGTTACTGAGGGAAGTAAGAGTAGAAATTGTGGAGACTCTGGTCACAATCTTCCAGTCAGCCTAACGTCATAGAATGATACAGCACAGAAGGAGACCATTTGGATTGAGTTCTTTGAGGCGGAGGGAGCGAGAGCGGAGCCTGAGGATATAAAGAGCGAGGCCAGAGAGCGAGACCCGAGAGCGGAGGCAGCGGACCTGAGAGGGAGCGAGAGCGGTGCCTGAGGATATAAAGAGCGCGGCAGAGCGAGGCCCAAGAGCGGAGGCAGCGGACCTGAGAGGGAGCAAGAGCGGAGCATGAGGATATAAAGAGTGCAGCAGAGCGAGGCCCGAGAGCGGAGGCAGCGGACCTGAGAGGGAGCGAGAGCGGAGCATGAGGATATAAAGAGTGCAGCAGAGCAAGGCCCGAGAGCGGAGGCAGCGGACCTGAGAGGGAGCGAGAGCGGAGCATGAGGATATAAAGAGTGCAGCAGAGCGAGGCCCGAGAGCGGAGGCAGCGGACCTGAGAGGGAGCGAGAGTGGAGCCTGAGGATATAAAGAGCACGGCAGAGCGAGGCCTGAGAGCAGAGGCAGCGGAACTGAGAGGGAGCGAGAGTGGAGCCTGAGGATATAAAGAGCACGGCAGAGCGAGGCCTGAGAGCAGAGGCAGCGGACCTGAGAGGGAGCGAGAGTGGAGCCTGAGGATATAAAGAGCACGGCAGAGCGAGGCCTGAGAGCAGAGGCAGCGGAACTGAGAGGGAGCGAGAGTGGAGCCTGAGGAAATAAAGAGCACGGCAGAGCGAGGCCCAAGAGCGGAGGCAGCGGACCTGAGAGGGAGCGAGAGTGGAGCCTGAGGATATAAAGAGTGCAGCAGAGCGAGGCCCGAGAGCGGAGGCAGCGGACCTGAGAGGGAGCGAGAGTGGAGCCTGAGGAAATAAAGAGCACGGCAGAGCGAGGCCCAAGAGCGGAGGCAGCGGACCTGAGAGGGAGCGAGAGTGGAGCCTGAGGATATAAAGAGTGCAGCAGAGCGAGGCCCGAGAGCGGAGGCAGCGGACCTGAGAGGGAGCGAGAGTGGAGCCTGAGGATATAAAGAGCACGGCAGAGTGAGGCCTGAGAGCAGAGGCAGCGGAACTGAGAGGGAGTGAGAGTGGAGCCTGAGGATATAAAGAGCACGGCAGAGCGAGGCCTGAGAGCAGAGGCAGCGGACCTGAGAGGGAGCGAGAGCGGAGCCTGAGGAAATAAAGAGCACGGCAGAGCGAGGCCCGAGAGTGGAGGCAGCGGACCTGACAACGAAAACAAGGAGTGGCGTCACAGGAAAGCAGGGAAGTGATTGGTTGGTCAGTATTTCTCTCTTTATCTTGGGCATTGGTTTAAATTAAGAGCCGGGATTAAAAACTAAACGTTCAAAAAGAGGGAGCTGATTGGTGAGTGACATGAATCAGTCATTCATGAAAGAAAGACTTATGAAATGATGCTGAGCGGCCTGCGGGTGGCGCTGTCCAGGGAGAGAATAAATACTCGGGCACGGGCCCAGCTTGCGCAGGACATTCTTAACAGGAACTAGTGAAGGACACAACTAGACCTCCATGTTGTAAAACAGTTGATTAAAGCTTTGTTTAATGCTTAGACCAAGTGCCTAGTAGTTTTCTTATGTCAGTGAGTGTCTGGTAAGTGTTTTTACTTGGCTTTCTTAACGTTTTTAAGTTTATTCCAGTTAGGTTAGTAAATAGTCTGTTAATTAGAGGTATGGCAGGGCAGTTCACACCCGTGGAATGCACATCCTGTGCCTTGTGGGAAGTCCTGGACACCTCCCGTAGTCTGGACGACCACATGTGCGGGAAATGTATCCAGCTACAGCAGCTCGAGCACCGGGTTATGGAGCTTGAGCGGCGGCTGCAGTCACTGTTGTGTATCCGTGAGGCTGAGAGCCACATGGATAGCATGTTTTGAGAGGTGGTCACCCCGCAGCTTAAGAGTATGCAGGCAGAGAGGGAATGGGTGACCGTCAGACAGAAGAGGAGGACCAGGCAGGTAGTGCAGGAGTCCCCTGAGCCCATCTTGCTCACCAACCAGTATTCGGTGCTGAGTGCTGGTGAGGGCGATGGTTCCTCTGGGGAGTGTAGCCAGAGTCAAGTCCACAACACCATAGAAGGCTCATCTGCACAGGTGGGGGGGGGAATAGGAGAGGGAGAGCAATAGTGATAGGGGATTCAATAGTTAGGGGAGCAGCCAGGCGTTTCTGCGGCCGCAGACGTGACTCCAGGATGGTATGTTGCCTCCCTGGTCCCAGGGTCAAGGATGTCACAGAACGGCTGCAGGGCATTCTGAGGGGGGAGCGTGAACAGCCAGAGGTTGTGGTCCATATCAGTACCAACGACATAGGTAGGAAGAGGGATGAGGTCCTGCAGGCAGAGTTTAGGGAGCTAGGAAAGAGGTTAAAGAGCAGGACCTCAAAGGTAGTAATCTCTGGAATACTGCCAGTGCCACATGCTAGTGAGTACAGAAATAGGAAGATAGAGCAGATGAATGCGTGGCTGGTGAGGTGGTGTAGGAGGGAGGGCTTTATATTCCTGAGGAATTGGAACCATTTCTGGGGGAGGTGGGACCTCTACAAGCCAGACGGGTTGCATCTCAACGGGAATGGGACCAATATCCTCGCGGGAGGGTTTGCTAGTGCTGTTGGGGAGGGTTTAAATTAGCTTGGCAGGGGGATGGGAACCTAAGTATAGAGTCAATAGGGAGGGAAGAAAAACTGGAATTGGAAAACAAAAATGTAGAAAGTAAATTGGAAGGACAGAGGAATCAAGGGCTATATAGTAGTGAACAAGGAGGTTTGCCTGTACTAAATAGTATATATTTCAATGCAAGGAGTATAGCAAACAAGGCAGATGAGCTGAGGGCACAGGTAGATGCTTGGGACTATGATATTATAGCTATTACAGAGACGTGGCTGAAAGAGGGGCAGGTATGGCAGCTCAACATTCCTGGTCACAGGATTTTCAGACGGGATAGAGAGTGAGGTAAAAAGGGAAGGGGGTTGCGGTATTGATTAAAGAAACTATTACAGCTGTGAGGAGGGATGATATGTTGGAGGGATCATCAAACGAGGCCATATGGGTCGAATTGAAAAACAAAAAAGGGGTGATCACACTGCTGGGAGTGTACTACAGACCCCAAACACTGAGAGGGAGATAGAAGAACAAATATTTGAGAAGTGCAAAAACTATAGGGCAGTAATAGTAGGGGATTTCAACTACCCCAATATTAACTGGGATAAAATTAGTGTGAAGGGTACAGAGGATGTGGAATTCCTAAAATGCATCCAGGAGAACTTTTTTAGCCAGTATGTAGCAAGCTCAACAAAGGAGGTGGCAGTTCTGGACTTAGTTTTAGGGAATGGAGCTGGGCAGGTAGAAGGCGTATCAGTGGGGGAGCATTTTGGAGTTAGTGACCATAATTCTGTTAGATTTAAGGTAGTTATGGAAAAGGACAAGGATAGACCAGGAATAAAAATTCTAAATTGGGGGGAAAAGCAAATTTTGCTAAGCTCAGAGGGGATTTAGCCATAGTGGACTGGAAACAGCTACTTGAAGGGAAATCAGTGTCAGAGCAGTGGGAGGCATTCAAGGAGGAGATCCGGAGGGGTCAGACCAAATATGTGCCCTTAAAGAAAAAAGGTGGAACTAACAAATCTAGAGCCCCCTGGATGTCTAGGGACATACAGGGTAGGATAATGAAAAAAAGGGAGGCGTATGACAGATACCGAGGGCTAAATACTCCAGAATCTTTAGAGGAGTACAGAAAGTGCAGGGGTGCAATTAAAAAGGATATTAGGAAAGCAAAGAGGGAGCATGAAAAATTCTTGGCAAGTAAAATCAAGGAAAACCCAAATATGTTTTATAAATATATTAAGATTAAGAGTAAGAGGATAACTAAAGAAAGGGTAGGGCTTATTAGAGATCATGAGGGTAATGTGTGTGTGGAAGTGGGAGACATCGGTAGGGTTCTTAATGAATGCTTTGCGTCTGTTTTCACAAAGGAGAGGGGTGCAGCAGACATTGCTATCAGGGGGAGGAGTGTGAAATATTAGATGAAATAATCATAGTGAGAGAGGAAGTATTAAGGGGTTTAGCAGCTTTAAAAGTGGATAAATCCCCAGGCCCCGATGAAATGTATCCCAGGCTGTTAAGCGAAGCAAAAGAGGAAATAGCAGAGGCCCTGACCATCATTTTCCAATCCTCCCTGGCTTCAGGTGTGGTGCTGGAGGACTGGAGGACTGCTAATGTGGTACCCTTGTTTAAAAAGGGAGAAAAGGATAGACAGAGTAATTACAGGTCAGTCAGCCTAATCTTGGTGGTGGGAAAATTATTGGAAAGAATTCTGAAGGACAGGATAAATCTTCATTTAGAAAGACACGGATTAATCAAGGATAGTCAGCACGGATTTGTTAAGGGAAGGTCGTGTCTGACAAACTTACATAGATACATAGATACATAGAAGATAGGAGCAGGAGTAGGCCATTCGGCCCTTCGTGCCTGCTCCGCCATTCAATGAGATCATGGCTGATCCTTTAATTCAGTATCCCGTCCCCGCCTTCTCTCCGTAACCCTTAACCCCTTTTGCCCGTAGAAATATATCTAATTCCCTCTTAAATATATTTAATGAGCTGGCGTACACTGCCCTCTGTGGCAATGAGTTCCACAGGTTCACCACTCTCTGAGTGAAGAAATTCCCCCTCATCTCTGTCCTAAATGGTTTAGCCCTTATCCTTAAATTATGTCCTCTAGTTCTGTTCTCACCCGCCAAGGGAAACATTCCTTCTGCATCCAGTCTGTCTAGACCTGTCAGAATTTTATACACTTCTATGAGGTCCCCTCTCAATCTTCTAAACTCCAGTGTGTACATCCCTAAACTACATAGTCTCTCCTCATAGGTCATTCCCGCCATTCCTGGTATCAGCCTGGTGAATCGCCGCTGCACCCCCTCCATGGCAAGAACATCCTTCCTCAGATGAGGCGACCAAAACTGTACACAGTACTCGAGGTGTGGTCTCACCAGTGCCCTGTACAGCTGCAGCAAGGTATCCCTGTTCCTGTATTCTAACCCTTTTGCTATGAAGGCCAGCATACCGTTTGCCTTCTTGACCGCCTGTTGCACCTGCATGCTCGCCTTCAGTGACTGGTGTACAAGAACACCCAGGTCTCTCTGTACTTCCCCCTCTCCCAATCTATTGCCATTTAAATAATAATTTGCCCTCCCGTTCCTGCACCCAAGGTGGATAACTTCGCACTTGTCCACATTATAGTGCATCTGCCATTTATCCGCCCAATCGCCCAGTCTGTCCAAATCGCTCTGGAGCTTCCTGGTCTCTTCCTCTGAGCCCACCCCCCCTCCTAGTTTAGTGTCGTCTGCAAATTTGGAAATGCTGCATCCGACTCCCTGATCCAGGTCATTAATGTAAATTGTGAACAGCTGGGGGCCCAGGACAGATCCCTGTGGTACCCCACTTGTTACTGCCTGCCATTCAGAAAATGAGCCGTTTATTCCAACTCTCTGTTTTCTATCTGACAGCCAGTTCCCTATCCACGCCAATACTTTCCCCTTTATCCCATGAGCCTCAATTTTCCATGCTAATCTTTTATGTGGGACCTTATCGAAGGCCTTTTGGAAGTCCAGGTACACCACATCTACTGGCTCTCCCCCATCTATTCTACCAGTTACTCCCTCAAAAAATTCCAATAGATTAGTCAAGCACGATTTACCCTTTGTAAATCCATGTTGACTCTGTCCTATCCTGTCCCCATTTGCTAAGTGCTCCGCTATTTCATCCTTAATGATGGACTCCAGCATTTTGCCCACAACTGATGTAAGGCTTACAGGTCTGTAATTACCTGCTTTTTCCCTACCCCCCTTTTTGAATAGTGGGGTAACGTTAGCTACCCTCCAATCCATGGGCACTGTTCCCGAGTCTAATGAATTCTGAAAAATCATCCTTAGTGCATCCGCTATCTCTAGGGCCACCTCCTTCAGTACCCTAGGATGCATGTTATCAGGCCCTGGGGATTTGTCCACCTTCAATCCCTTTAGCTTCCTTAACACCATATCCTTAGAGATATTGATTTGCGTCAGTTCCTCCTTTGCCAATGTCCCTATTTTTCCCGATATCCCAGGGAGGTTTTTTGTGTCTTCCTTCGTAAAGACTGACCCAAAGTATGCATTTAGTTGATCTGCCATTTCCTTATTTCCCATTATATATTCCCCCGTATCTGACTGCAATGGACCAACTTTGGTTTTCACCAGTCTTTTCCTTTTGATATACTTATAAAAGCTTTTGGAGTTAGTTTTTATATTTTCCGCCAGCTTGTTTTCGTAAGCTATTTTGCCCCTCTTGATTATGCCCTTTGCCCTCCTTTGCTCTATCTTAAACTGTTCCCAATCTTCCGCTCTGGCGCTTTTTTTGGCTATTTTATACGCCCTATCTTTGGATTTTATGCTGTCTCTAATTTCCCCTGTTATCCACGGTTGAGTCACCTTTTTAGATTTCCTTTTATGCCAGATTGGTATAAACAATTTTTGCAATTTTGTCATTCTATCTTTAAATGTTTGCCATTGTTTATCTACCTCCAGTCCTCCCAGGAACGTTGTCCAATCAGACCTACTCAGTTCCCGTCTCATGGCATCATAATTCCCCTTGTTTAAATTCAGGACCTTAGTCTCTGAGTCAATTTCTTCGCTCTCCATTTCGAGTGAGAAATCGATCATGTTATGATCGCTCTGACCCAAGGGTCCCCGTACAACAAGATTACTGATTAGTCCCTTCTCATTGCACAGTACCCAGTCCAATATAGCCTGTTCCCGAGTTGGTTCCTCGACAACTTGATTGAATTTTTTGAGGAGGTAACAAGGAGGGTAGATGAGGGCAGTGCGTTTGATGTAGTGTATATGGACTTTAGCAAGGCTTTTGATAAGGTTCCATATGGCAGACTGGTCACGAATTTAAAAGCCCATGGGATCCAGAGCAAAGTGTCAAGTTGGATTCAAAACTGGCTCGGAGACAGGAAGCAGAGGGTAATGGTTGATGGGTGTTTTTGTAACTGGAAGGCTGTTTCCAGTGGGGTTCCGCAGGGCTCAGTACCAGGTTCCTTGCTTTTTGTGGTATATATCAATGATCTAGACTTGAATATAGTGGGTATGATTAAGAAGTTTGCAGATGATACTAAAATTGGCTGTGTGGTTGATACTGAAGAAGGAAGCTGTAGACTGCAGGAAGATATCAATAAATTGGTCAGGTGGGCGGAACAGTGACAAATGGAATTCAATCCGGAGAAGTGTGAGGTAATGCATTTGGGGAGGGCTAACAAGGAAAGGGAATACACATTAAATGGTAGGACACTGAGTAGTGTAGAGGAACAAAGGGACCTTGGAGTGCATGTCCACAGATCCCTGAAGGTAGCAGGCCAGGTAGATAAGGTGGCGAAGAAGGCATACGGAATGCTTGCCTTTTTTAGCCGTGGCATAGAATACAAGAGCAGGGGGGTTATGCTTCAACTGTATAAAACACTAGTTAGGCCTCAGCTAGAGTACTGCGTGCAGTTCTGGTCACCACATTACAGGAAAGATGTGATTGCACTAGAGAGGGTACAGAGGAGATTTACAAGGATATTGCTGGGAGTAGAGAATCTTAGCTATGAGGAAAGACTGGATAGGCTGGGTCTGTTTTCCTTGGAACAGAGGAGGCTGAGGGGAGACCTTATTGAGGTTATAAAATTAAGAGGGGCATAGATAAAGTGGATAGAAAGGACCTTTTTCCCTTAGCAGAGGGGTCAAAAACCAGGGGGCAGAGATTTAAAGTAATTGGTGGAAGGTTTAGAGGGGATTTGAGGTGAAATTTCTTCACCCAGAGGGTTGTGGAGGTCTAGAACTCACTGCCCGAAAGGGTGGTAGAGGCAGGAATCTTAACCACATTTAAAAAGTACCTGGATGTGCACTTGGGATGCTGTAACCTGCAGGATTATGGACCTAGAGCTGGGAAGTGGGATTAGGCTGGATAGCTCTTTGTTGGCCGGCGCGGACACGATGGGCTGAAATGGCCTCCTTCCGTGCTGTAACTTTCTATGATTCTATGATGAAAGGAAGACTTGCATTTCTATAGCGCCTTTCACAACCACAGGACGTCCCAAAGTGCTTTAAAACCAATTAAGTACTTTTGAAGTGTAGTCACTGGTGTAGGAAATGGAGAGGGTTGATGAGGGCAGTGCGGTTGATGTGTATATGAAGTTTCATAAAGTGCCACATAATAGACTTGTTAGCAAGATTAAAACCCATGGGTTTAAAGGGACAGTGGCAGCGGGGATACAAAATTGGCTAAGGGACAGAAAGCAGAGAGTAGTGGTGAATGGTTGTTTCTGTTGTGTATGTAACCGTTTACCTTTAAGGGAACTATAGAATGTAACCGTTCGCCTTTAAGAGCACTACTTTAGGGTGGCACTATCTATTGGCTCATGTATACTGTAATACCGATAGTGACCACACCAGTATATAAGGGTTGTGATACGTTAACTAGGGCAGAATCGCCCGAGCCTCTGAATAGTAAAGACGTGTTTTATTTTGTTAACAGTGGAGTCTGTGATTATTTATAATACAACCCACAGACTTAACATTGGCGACGAGGATGGGATTCGAACCCTGCGGCAGTTGTTCCACGGCGGCTTCGTCCGAAGACAGGACGTTGAAGAGAGGTTTCAATCCTCACCAGTCTGGAACCGACAGGCTGGAAGCGACAGGCATTAGGACCCTGAAGCCTCCATAACCTCGTGGGTAAGCCGCAGCGTTGGCTGCAAAGACAGGGCGATCGCAATCCCTGATAAGAGCCGCGGTGAAACGCGCGAGCGGGTAAGCCAGAGCCCGGGAGGGAGCGAGCAAGAGCCGCGCGAGCGGGTGAGCCAGAGGCCGGGGGCCGCTTTCAAGTGCGAGGCGCAGCCGGGCCATCGATCGCATCCGCTGATAAGGGCCGCACTCGGGCTGAAAGTCAGCGTCGGGGAACGGGTGATAACCGCCATTGAAGTGGGCGGAGAGCGCCGAGAAGCGCGGGAAAACCGCCATCGAAGTGGGCGGGGAGAGCGAGAAGCGCGGGAAAGCCGCCATTTTTCGCGGGGAAACCGCTGAAGAAGAAGGAAGAAGCGGGAAACCGCCATCTTGGAAATTATTAAGAATTTCAGGAAAGTAATAAGATTTTTCAGAAAGGCTGGTGTGTTCTCAAGAAGAGAGGGAAAATAAGTATAAGTACAGCAATACTTGTGGTATTCTCAAGAAGAGAGAAGAAAATTAATAATAAGTAAAGTAATACTTGTACTGTACTCGAAAAGAGAAGAAGATGCCTAAGCGAGGAAATATTAATGACTTTAATGCTGAAATAGAAGACTGGGCCACGTATGTGGAACGCATAGAAATATATTGCGTAGCCAACGACATTGAGGATGACGACAAGGCAATAACTTTGTTAAATTCGATGGGAGCAAAAACATACGGGCTTTTGAAACATCTAATAGCACCAGTTAAACCAGTGGACCAGACCTTCGAAGAGATCGTAGCAGTGCTGAAGGATCACTTGAACCCCACACTGTTGATGCTGGCTGAACGATTTAAATTTTACGCCAGAACCCAGAGGCAAGATGAAAGCAATGCGGAATACTTAGTCGAACTGCGTAAGCTAGCGAAATACTGCCAGCTTGGAGGGAATTTGACAGAGGCGCTGCGGGACAAGTTCGTATGCGGCTTGGCCAAAGAAGGAACGCAGAAGCGACTCCTGGAGGAAAACGACCTCACACTGGACAGGGCTGTCCTCATAGCTTCATCGCACGAAGCCGCAGTGAAAGGAACGGCGGAAATGCAGCTAAAGGCGGCGGCACTCGGGGTGGACCAAATGACTGCAAGCATTTCCAAATGCTACCGTTGTGGAAAGACAACGCACGACCAGAATCAGTGCTGGTTTAAGAATCAAGAGTGCAGGAAATGTGGCAAACTGGGTCACATCGCGAAGGTATGCAGGTCCAGAAAGAAGACCAACAAACAAAGGAAGCCACCACCACAAGAAAAGTACAACAAAGTGCATCAGGTGGCTGAAAAGAGTTCAGACGAACAAAATTCAGACTCAGACCCAAACAGCCAGGAGTTGGATAGTCTGAGAATCCACAATGTGGGTAAAGTAACTGATCTACAGACGATCTGGGTCACACTAAAAATAGCTGGAGTCCAAGTACGAATGGAGCTGGACACGGGATCAGCTGTATCAGTCATCAACCAAAAGGACTACCACCGACTATTCTCTCACATACCCTTAAGAAATACCAAGTTCGTATTACAGACATACACGGGGCATCGCGTATACCCCATGGGGAAAATAAGAGTCAAGGTGAGAGATAGGGGTAAAGTACACCCAAGAATGAATTTGTACGTACTACCTGAGGGAGGACCACCACTTCTAGGACGGGAGTGGATCAAGAAAATAGACATGGAATGGCACTACCGACAAGCAATGACGAGTGAGGACTCGGTGCAGACAAGCAGCTCAGACTCTGAGCCGGAAGACGATAAGTCCAGCTTATGTATGAAAAACAAGGTTAACATTAACTCACAGACTAAGGTTGGAAAATCGATGGCGTGCATAAAGACAGAGAATTCTGAGTCTGTTCAAGCTACAGACATATGCATTACGGAGGAACACCGGGCTCGAACTCAACGCTATTTCAAAGTACAACAACAATTAGAACAATTAAGTTACCGCCTCGTACAAGAGATGAAAACAATGAAAAAGTTCTATGACACCGAATGGGAGAGTCTGGAAAGACAACAGAACCTACTGGCTCAAGCAGAGAGCGACCATAGAGCCATCGTGACCAATTACCGATCACATCTCCCTGATGATGTTCAGGGGTTAGAATATTTGCATGATCTAGAGATACAGCAGAAGGGCAAATCACGCTGCACTGAGGATTTTGTTCTGCAATTAGAGACGGAGCTAGTGCAGGCAAAGTTAAGAGAAGTTGAATCACAGGGTGCTCTTAAGGAGATGCAGAAACAAATCTTGGACATGGAAAAGAGAAACGCTTCTTTACCTGATGAGAATAATGTGGCCATGTTGCAAGAGGAGCTTATAGGGGCGAAACTGAAAGAAGCTAAGCAAAGGATGTTGGAACTTGAAACGCAGAACCAAATCAGCGGTAATCAGTTATGTCAAGCAGAGAAGGAGTGCAAGGGTCTACATGAGAAGGTGCAATATCTCTCAGCCCAAAATAAGGGACTACTCACTCAGTTAAATGAAAGTAAACGGGAAATGGCTGAGATGGACTGCAAGAATAAAGAAGAGTTGATGGCAGTGAGACTTCGAGAGGCAGATAGCATAGCAGCCTTGGCTGAACTCCAACAGGAAATTGCGAAAGAAACAAATGAAGAGGAATCTTCAGGAAGCCAGGATTTTATTCCAGTTCTTCTCTACGACTCCTTACAAGCAGAGTGCGAGAAGTTGAAAAAACAGTATGAACAGGCCCAGACTACAATTCTGGAGGGGGTTAACTCAGCAACCTCCGAAAAGCTAGTTTCGTTGGAAGTATATGAGCAACTAAAGGTTGAACATGAGCAAGAAGTCCAAAGGCTGCAGGAAATTCTTGAGGAGCTCAGGGCCAAGACAGACTCATCGGTAGAAGTTCCATACATAGATGAGGATGTAGAGGTGAAAGACATGGCAGAACTCATAAAAATATGGAAGGAAGCCCAAGACAAATATGAGGCGGCAATTACCGAGGTTGACCGACTTGAAGAACAGTTTCAACTGGGAATGGGCCCTGAACATGAGCTAGAGAGCATCGAGGCGCAACTTCTCCAAGCACTGGAAGCCAAAGTACAAGAGGAAGAGAAGATGAAAGCATTGGAGAAAATGATGGATGAAATGGAGGAGTACGCTGAATTACGTCCAGGGGAACAGGAGAATGGGGAAACAGCTACTTCAGTAGAAGGATTAAATAGCCTGATAACGAAATCCCTGAAGGAAGGGAAAGGATTGAACGCACAAATGAGGCCAGGAGGGAAGGAAGGGCAGACATCCGAGGAAGAGCAGGATGAATATGATTGCTTGAAGAAGGGTTTTGACCTGTTGAGTGACACCGAATGTTATGAGGATGTGGTCTGCCCAAATTGTGATGGGAACTCCCAAAGTGCTGAAATCCTGAGGAAGCACTTAAGGTCTAAGGAACATAGAGAGTTGGTGGCGCTACAGATGGCAGCCGGGAAAAGAGCTCGGAGAGTTTCAAAAAGGCAGAAAAGAAAAAGAAGAAGCAGAAAATAATAACTGTTTAAAATATTATTACTTCTACTACCTCAGTCCGAACGCTACGAAAGGTGCTAAATTTGTAAAAAAAATCCAGGGACATTATCAAGACAGCCAGTGGGTTGTATAAGTCCGCACTGTTGGTTCAACAGGACGAAAGTACAAGCTGTTAAAAAAAAAGGCTATGGAGGATGCTGTCTGGAACGAATTAATACCAGAGACTGAATTTATGAACTGTTCCCACAGAGACTGAACCTGTAAACTGATTCCACTGAGAGTATGTTTGTAAACTGTTATATGACGTTGACTCCATTGAGAGTATATCTGTAAATTGTTATATGACGTTGACTCCATCGAGAGTATATCTGCAAACTGTTTATATAAAGTTGAAGATTGTATGTTTAACGGGATTCTGTAAGTAATAAGCTAGGAAGGGAGGAGTGTTGTGTATGTAACCGTTTACCTTTAAGGGAACTATAGAATGTAACCGTTCGCCTTTAAGAGCACTACTTTAGGGTGGCACTATCTATTGGCTCATGTATACTGTAATACCGATAGTGACCACACCAGTATATAAGGGTTGTGATACGTTAACTAGGGCAGAATCGCCCGAGCCTCTGAATAGTAAAGACGTGTTTTATTTTGTTAACAGTGGAGTCTGTGATTATTTATAATACAACCCACAGACTTAACAGTTTCAGACTGGGGAAAGTATACAGTGGTGTCCCCCCATCAGTCAGTATTGGGACCACTGCTCTTTTTGATATGTATTAATGACCTGGACTTGGATAGACAGGGCATAATTTCAAAGTTTGCAGATGACACCCAACCAATGGCGGCACAGTAAGCTCCCACAAACAACAATGAAATATAGAAGATTAAGGGGTGATCTAATTGAGGTGTTTAAGATGATTAAACTATTTCATAGAATCATAGAATGGCTGCAGCACAGAAGAAGGCCATTCGGCTGGTCAAGCCCATGCTGACTCTCACCTAGTCCCATTCCCCTGCCTTTTCCCCATATCCCTGCAAATGTTTTTCTTTCAGATACTTATCCAACTCCCTTTTGAAAGATAAGATTGAGTCTGCCTCCACCACCCTTTCAGGCAGTGCATTCCAGATCTTAACCACTCGCTGCGTAAGAAAGTTTTTTCTTACGTCGCCTTTGGTTCTTTTGCCAATCATCTTAAATCTGTGTCCTCTGGTTCTCGGCCCTTCTGCCAATGGGAACAGTTTCTCTATCTACTCTGTCCAGACCCCTCATGATTTTGAATACCTCTATCAAATCTCCTCTCAATCTTTTCTGCTCCAAGGAGAACAACCCCAGCTTCTCCAGTCTATCCACGTAACTGAAGTCCCTCATCCCTGGAATCATTCTTGTAAATCTTTTCTGCACCTTCTCTAAGACCTTCACATCCTTCCTAAGGTGTGGTGCCCAGAGTTGGACACAATACTCCAGTTGGGTCTGAACCAGTGTTTTATAAAGGTTCATCATAATTTCCACACTTTTGTACTCTATATCTCCATCTATGAAGCCCAGGATCCCATAAGCCTTTTTAACTGCTTTCTCAACCTGCCCTGTCACCTTCAATGATTTGTGCACATATACCCCCAGGTCTCTCTGTTCATGCACTCCCTTTAGGATTGTACAATTTAGTTTATATTGCCTCTCCTCATTCTTTCTACCAAAATGTATCACTTCATACTTTTCTGTGTTAAATTTCATCTGCCACGTGTCCGCCCATTTCACCAGCCTCTTTATGTCTTCCTGAAGTCTATCACTCTCCTCCTCACTGTTCGCTATATTTTCAAGTTTTGTGTCGTCTGCAAATTTTGAAATTATGCCCTGTACACCCATGTCCAAGTCATTAATATATATCAAGAAAAGCAGTGGTCCTAGAACTGACCCCTGGGGAACACCACTGTATACCTTCCTCCAGTCCGAAAAACAACCGTTCACCACTACTCTCTCTTTCCTGTCACTTAGCCAATTCCGTATCCATGCTGCCACTGTCCCTTTTATTCCATGGGCTTCAACTTTGCTGGCAAGCCTATAATGTGGCACTTTGTCGAATGCCTTTTCAAAATCTATGTACACTACATCAACTGCATTATCCTTATTAACCATCTCTGTTACCTCATCAAAAAACTCGATCAAGTTGGTTAAACACGATTTGCCTTTAGTAAATCCGTGCTGGCTTTCCTTAATTAATCCACACCTATCTAAATGACTGTTAATATTGTCCCTGATTACTATTTCTAAAAGCTTCCCCACTACTGGGGTTAAACTGACTGGCCTATAGTTGCTGGGTTTATCTTTACACCCTCTTTTGAACAATGGTGTAACATTTGCAATTCTCCAGTCCTCTGGCACCACCCCCGTATCAAAGGAGGATTGGAAGATTATGGCCAGTATCTCCACGATTTCCTCCCTCAATTCCCTTAGCATCCTAGGATGCATCCCATCCGTTCCTGGTGATTTATCTACTTTAAGCACGGCCAGCCTTTCCAGTACCTCCTCTTTATCAATTTTTATCCTGTCAAGTGTCTCCACTACTGCCTCTTTTACTATATCTATGGCAGCACCTTCTTCCTTGGTGAAGACAGATGCAAAGTACTCGTTTAGTACCTCAGCCATACCCTCTGTCTCCATGCGTAGGTCTCCTTTTTGGTCCCTAATTGGCCCCACTCCTCCTCTTACTACCCATTTATTATTTATATGCCTATAGAAGACTTTTGGGTGACCTTTTATGTTGGCTGCCATTCTATTCTCATACTCCCTCTTTGATTTGATAGAGTAGATCGAGAGAAACTATTTCCTCTGGTGGGGGAGTCCAGCATCAGGGGGCATAGTCTTAAATTTAGAGCCAGGCCGTTCAGGGGTGATGTCAGGAAGCACTTCTTCACACAAAGGGTAGTGGAAATCTGGAACTCCCTCCCCCAAAAAGCTGTTGAGGCTGGGGGGGTCAACTGGATCTTTCAAGGCTGAGGCTGATGATTATTGTTGGGGAAGGGTATTCAGGGTTACGGAACCAAGGCGGGGAGATGGAGTTAAGATACAGATCAGCCGTGGTCTGACTGAATGGCGGAACAGGCTCGAAGAGCTGAATGGCCTCTTCCTGCTCCTATGGATAGGTTGCTGTTCTTCTCCTGCCCTCTGGGCACTAATGCTTCTCGATAATTATAAAGATGCCCAAGTGGAATAAAAGTATTGCTGAGACATGCAGTGAAGTTATTCAAGAGTGAACTTGAACTCATCCAAAACTCTGCTGCCCGTGTCCTAACTCGCACCGATAGGTAGGAAAGTAAATTGTGAAGAGGACATAAGGAGGCTACAAAGGGATATAGATAAGTTAAGTGAGTGGGCAAAGATCTTACAAATGGAGTATAATGTGGGAAAATGTGAAGTTGTCCATTTTGGCAGGAAGAATAAAAAAGAAGCATATTATCTAAACGGTGAGAGATTGCAGAGCTCTGAGATGCAGAGGGATCTGGGTGTCCTAGTGCATGAATCGCAAAAGGTTACTATGCAGGTACAGCAAGTAATTAGGAAAGCTAACAGAATGTTTTTGTGTATTGCGAGGGGAATTGAATACAAAAGTCGGGAGGTTATGCTTCAGTTATACAGGGCATTGGTGAGACCACATCTGGAGCACTGTGTACAGTATTGGTCTCCTTATTTAAGGAAGGATGTAAATGCGTTGGAAGCAGTTCAGAGAAGGTTTACTAGACTAATACCTGGAATGGGCAGGTTGTCATATGAGGAAAGGTTGGACAGGCTAGGCTTGTATCCACTGGAGTTTATAAGAATCAGAGGTGATTTGATTGAAACATATAAGATCCTGAGGGGTCTGGACAGGGTGGGTGTGGAGAGGATGTTTCCTCTTGTGGGAGAATCGAGAACTAGGGGTCACTGTTTCAAAATAAGGGGTCGCCCATTTAAGACAGAGGTGAGGAGAAATTTTTTCTCACAGAGGGTCGTGAGTCTTTGGAACTCTCTTCCTCAGAGGGCGGTGGAAGCAGAATCTTTAAATATTTTTAAGGCAGAGGTAGATAGATTCTTGATAAGAAAGGGGGTGAAAAGTTATCGGGGGTAGGCAGGAATGTGGAGTAATCAGATCAGCCATGATCTTACTGAATGGCGGAGCAGGCTCGAGGGGCCGGGTGACCTGCTCCTGCTCCTAATTCGTATGTTCGTATGTCCTGTTCACCCATCACCCCTGTGCTCGCTGACCTACATTGTCTCGCAGTCCGGCAATGTCTCAAATTTAAAATTCTCATCCTTGTGTTCAAATCCCTCCATGGCCTTGCCCCTCCCCATCTCTATAACCTCCGCCAGCTCCACAATCCTCGAAGATCTCTGCAATCCTCTAATGCTGCCCTCTTGAGGATCCCTGATTATAATCGCTCAACCTTTGGTGGCCGTGCCTTCTGTTGCCTAGGCCCTAAGCTCTGGAATTCCCTGTCTAAACCTCTCCGCCTCACTACCTCTTTTCCTCCTTTAAGTCGGTCCTTAAAACCTACCTCTTTGACCAAGCCTTTGGTCATCGGCCCGAAGTTCTCCTTATGTGGATTGGTGTCCAATTTTGTTTGATAATCGCTCCTGTGAAGAGCCTTGGGACACTTTACTACATTAAAGGTGCCGGATAAATACAAGTTATTGAAGTGAGAGAGACCAGCTCTGTCCCTCTGTGACCTGGAGACTTCAGCCTGTTGTCCTTTTAAAGGCAGTGCAGAAGATTCCTGACAATTCAGCTGCTTACACTGGCTTTACACCAGTTTTACCTCAAAGCTGCACCAATGGGAATGCAAGTGGACAGACCCAGAAAAGCCACATGTAATTCCCTCTGAGGGACGCAGGCAGGCTCGAGGGGCTGAACTCGGGGCCCACGAGGGGCTGAACTCGGGGCCCGCGAGGGGCTGAACTCGGGGCCCGCGAGGGGCTGAACTCGGGGCCCGCGAGGGGCTGAACTCGGGGCCCGCGAGGGGCTGAACTCGGGGCCCACGAGGGGCTGAACTCGGGGCCCGCGAGGGGCTGAACTCGGGGCCCGCGAGGGGCTGAACTCGGGGCCCGCGAGGGGCTGAACTCACTGAGGAAACTCTGGACAGTGCTGGTGTTTTTCTGTCCCAGAACTGAATGCAATAATGGGAGTGGGAGAGATGTACCTTTCGGAGCAGTGGGCTGCTGGGTGCTGAGCTGGAGGAGACCACACTCAAACTCCTTCTGCTGGGGGATCCCTCCTGGGAATGGGGATATGAAAGATTCCCAGCCGGTTTCACCACGCACATCCCAAAGCTGTCTGGTGCCAAGTACTTCTCCTTAATTTTAAGATTGGTCCGGCCTTTCACTGTCCAAATGGAGATACATCGTTAACAAACTAAGAAATACAACAGAAATAATCATCAGAATTAGAATTACCCATCACAGCTCACAAGGGAAGAGATATGAGAGACAGAGGGCTGAATTTTGCCGGCGCTCAGAGGGCGGGTTCGGAGGCGGGTCAGCTGTCAAAATATCAAAGATTGACAGCAGGTAGGGAACCTGCCTCAACGCGAGTCTCCCAGGTGTCGGGTCTGTCGGCCCTGAACAGACCTGACTCCAAGCGGTGGGGGAGGCAATTCACATCATTAAATGGGTTGTTAACCGTGAATGGGGGGGGCTTATGTCTCACCATTCACTATAACTCATGAAGCCACTTCCAAGAATGCAAAGTGCTGAAAATAAAGGTTTCAATGTTTGACAGCACATTACCAGAAACGTCACATAAACATTGGCTAAACCACCCAAGTGCCTACCCTTGTGTGTTGTTAGTTGGTATGCTTGCAGTAGGATGAGGGTGAGTGTAAGGGGTAGTGAGTGAAATGGGGAAGTGATAGCGTAGGGAGAGAGGGATGGGTGAAGGTGCAAGGTAAGTTGGTGTGAGTAAAGATGTGGAGCTGTAGGGTAGGGAAGGCAGAGTGATGTGGATGTGATGAGTGGCACAGCAGGGTGAGGTCAAGTGTGGCTTGGCAGTAATGTTTCGTGATCTACTGAGATCATTGAAAGGTTTGCGCCACTGCAGCCTGGTCCTCCTGACGACATCCCTGCTTGTGTCCTCCTGTGCAATGTGCAACGAGGCTGAGTTGATCTCCTGGGGAGGTCTCTTCTGCCCATGGGAAGAGGACCTCCCTGCGTGCTGTGACTCCCTCCATAAGTATATGGAGGGAGTCATGGGAGAGCCTGAGTGCAGCCGTGCATGTTTGTGCAGCGCTCGTCAGTGTTTGCAGTACCTCAATGACAACAACACTGTTAAAATTAATGTGGACATGGCCCCTTTAAGGAAACCTGCTGATGACGCGTCATCAAATGACGTCATCAAACCAGCTCCTTTTTAATTGGCCGGGAACCTCAAAGGATGTTCCCGATGGCGGGGAGTCCAGAACCAGGGGTCACAGTCTAAGGATAAGGGGTAAGCCATTTAGGACTGAGATGAGGAGGAATTTCTTCACCCAGAGAGTGGTGAACCTGTGGAATTCTCTACCACACAAGGCAGTTGAGGCCAATTCTTTAAATATATTCAAGAAGGAGTTAGATATAGTTCTTAAGGCTAAAGGGATCAAGGGATATGGGGAGAAAGCAGGGACAGGGTACTGAATTTGGATGATCAGCCATGATCTCATTGAATGGCAGAGCAGGCTCGAAGGGCCGAATGGCCTACTCCTGCTCCTATCTTCTATGTTTCTATGTAAGGGCGGCCTTACCAAGCCCTATTAACGTAAAATCACTTGGAGAGTGCGGGCTGCAGTAGGCAGCGGGCTGGGACCGCGACACCGACCCTGGTCGCCCCAGACCCGACTCGGTTGGTGAATTCGTGGCCAGAGACTCTCAGAGGGAGAGGGGCATGGTCAGCGAGAGAGGGGTGTGGACAGAGAGAGAGAGAGAGGGGGGGGACAGAGAGAGAGAGAGGGGGAGGGGGGGACAGAGACAGAGGGGGGACAGAGAGAGAGAGAGAGAGAGGGGGACAGAGAGAGAGAGAGAGAGAGAGGGGGGGACAGAGAGAGAGAGGGGGAGAGAGGGGGGGACAGAGAGAGAGAGAGAGAGAGGGGGGACAGAGAGAGAGGGGGGACAGAGAGAGAGAGGGGGGGGACAGAGAGAGGGGGAGGGGGAGGGGGGACAGAGACAGAGGGGGGGACAGAGAGAGAGAGAGAGAGGGGGAGAGAGGGGGGGACAGAGAGAGAGAGAGAGAGAGGGGGGACAGAGAGAGAGGGGGGACAGAGAAGGGGTAGGGGTGAGAGGGGGTAGGGGTGAGAGAGAGGGGTGGGGGAGGGGCGAGAGAGGGGGGATGGGCGAGAGAGGGGGGATGGGTGAGAGAGGGGGAGAGGACGGGCAAAAGAGTGTGAGGAGGAGCAAGAGAGGGGGAGGAGGGGCAAGAGAGGGGGACATAGAGGGAGAGAGAGAGAGAGACGCAGAGGGAGAGAGAGGGGACACAGAGGGAGAGAGAGAGAGAGTGAGTGCATGAACACTAAACATATCCATGCAGAGCAACAATCAAAAAATCCAATCGGATATTCAAATCCAATCACCCAAATAGTAGAATATAGTCAGAGAGAGTCACTATTTAACTGGACAGAGTTCTAGTCAGACCCACCCTGAGCACTGTGTCCAGTTCTGGTCAGACCCACCCTGAGCACTGTGTCCAGTTCTGGTCAGACCCACCCTGAGCACTGTGTCCAGCTCTGGTCAGACCCACCCTGAGCACTGTGTCAAGTTCTGGTCAGACCCACCCTGAGCACTGTGTCCAGTTCTGGTCAGACCCACCCTGAGCACTGTGTCCAGTTCTGGTCAGACCCACCCTGAGCACTGTGTCCAGTTCTGGTCAGACCCACCCTGAGCACTGTGTCCAGATCTGGTCAGACCCACCCTGAGCACTGTGTCAAGTTCTGGTCAGACCCACCCTGAGCACTGTGTCCAGTTCTGGTCAGACCCACCCTGAGCACTGTGTCCAGTTCTGGTCAGAGCCACCCTGAGCACTGTGTCCAGTTCTGGTCAGACCCACCCTGAGCACTGTGTCCAGTTCTGGTCAGACCCACCCTGAGCACTGTGTCCAGATCTGGTCAGACCCACCCTGAGCGCTGTGTCCAGTTCTGGTCAGACCCACCCTGAGCGCTGTGTCCAGTTCTGTTCAGACCCACCCTGAGCGCTGTGTCCAGTTCTGGTCAGACCCACCCTGAGCACTGTGTCCAGTTCTGGTCAGACCCACCCTGAGCACTGTGTCCAGATCTGGTCAGGCCCACCCTGAGCACTGTGTCCAGTTCTGGCCAGACCCACCCTGAGTGCTGTGTCCAGTTCTGGTCAGACCCACCCTGAGCACTGTGTCCAGCAATAATACTGTGGAAGATGAATTTCTGGAGTGTGTACAAGATTTCTTTTTAGACCAATATGTTGAAGAGCCAAATAGGGAACAGGCTATGTTTCAATTCAATGACCCTTCGTCTCCTGCTTTCCATTCTATCACAGACCTTCCCTTTTGTTCTTTCTTCCCCTCCCCCTTTCCCTGCCCCTGCACTTGCTTAAAAATCTGTTACATCTCTAACTTATTCCAGTTCTGACGAAGGGCCATCGACCTGAAACATTAACTTTGTTTCTCTCTCCACAGATGCTGCATAACCTGCTGAGTGTTTCCAGCATCTTCTGTTTTTATTTCAGATTTCCAGCTTCTGCCGTATTTTGCTTTTGTATTAGGGAACAGGCTACCCTTGATTGGGTATTGTGCAATGAGAAGGGGTTAATTAATTATCTTGTTGTGTGAGGTCCTTTAGGGAAGAGTGACCATAACATGATAGAATTCTTCATTAAGATGGAAAGTGAAGTAGACCAATCCAAAACTAGGGTCCTAAATCTAAATAAAGGAATCTATGAAGGTATGAGGAGTGAGTTGGCTATGATAGATTGGGGAGCTTCATTAAAAGGCATGACGGTGGATAGACAATGGCTAACATTTAAGGGGCGAATGCATGAATTGCAACAGCTATACATTCCTTTCTGGTGCAAAAACACAAAAGGAAAAGCGGCCCAACCATGGCTAACAAAATAAATTAAAGATAGTATTAGATCCAAAGAGGAGTCATATAAAGTTGCCAGAAAAAGTAGCAAGCCTCAGGATTGGGAGCAGTTTAGAATTCAGCAAAAAAGGACCAAGAGATTGATTAAGAGGGGAAAAATAGAGTATGAGAGTAAACTTGCAAGGAACATAAAAGCAGACTGTAAAAGCTTCTACAAGTATGTAAAAAGAAAAAGATTAGTGAAGATAAATGTAGGCCCCTTACAGTCAGAAATGGGAGAATTTATAATGGGGAACAAGGAAATGGAAAAGCAATTAAACAAATACTTTGGTTGTGTCGTCACGGAAAAGGACACAAATAACTTCCCAGAAATACTAGGGAACCAAGGGTTTAGTGAGAAGGAGGAATTAAAGGAAATTAGTATTAGTAAAAAAATAGTGCTGGAGAAATTAATGGGACTGAGGCAATAAATCCCCAGGGCCTGATAATCTGCATCCCAGAGTAATAAGAGGTAGCCATGGAAATAGTGGATGCATTGGTTGTCATCTTCCAAAATGCTATAGATTATGGAACAGTTCCTGCAGATTGGAGAGTGGCAAATGTA
This sequence comes from Somniosus microcephalus, assembly GCF_052327205.1. Lineage (NCBI taxonomy): Eukaryota > Metazoa > Chordata > Chondrichthyes > Squaliformes > Somniosidae > Somniosus > Somniosus microcephalus. The sequence continues at coordinate 3,524,706 of NC_140991.1, read as the reverse complement.
ACCCCACTATTTAAAAAAAGGAGGGAGAGAGAAAACCGGGAACTACAGACCGGTTAGCGTAACATCAGTAGTAGGGAAAATGCTAGAGTCTATTATAAAGGATGTGATAACAGGACACTTAGAAAATATCAACAGGATTAGACAAAGTCAACATGGATTTATGAAAGGGAAATCATGTTTGACAAACCTACTGGAGCTTTTTGAGGATGTAACTGGTAGAATAGATAAGGGAGAACCAGTGGATGTAGTGTATTTGGATTTTCAGAAGGCCTTTGATAAAGTCCCACATAAGAGGATAGTGTGCAAAATTAAAGCACATGGGATGGGGGTAATATATTGGCATGGATTGAAAATTGGTTAACAGACAGGAAACAGAGATTAGGAATAAATGGGTCATTTTCAGGGTGGCAGGCGGTGACTAGTGGGGTACCGCAGGAATCAGTGCTTGGGCCCCAGCTATTCATAATATATATCAATGATTTGGATGAGGGAACTAAATGTAATATTTCCAAGTTTGCTGATGACACGAAACTAGGTGGGATTGTGAGTTGTGAGGAGGATGCAAAGAGGCTTCAAGGCGATTTAGATAAGTTGAATGAGTGGGCAAATACATAGCCAAAAACAGAGCGCCGAGAGTGGGAGAGGCTGATTTAAACAGAGCGCTGAGAACGAGAGAGAGCCTGATTTAAAAAGAGCAGAGGCTGCGGACCTGAGCAGGACCCGAGCTGGGAGCGAGAGAGAGATAAAACGGACCAGTGAGTGTAAAGAAGTAAAAAGTAATCGAAGTGTGACGTCACCAGAAAGCTGGTAAGTAAAGGTTGGTGAATATTTCTCTTTCTCGCTTTTTCCAAACTTGGGCATCTAAATTTAAGTGCCTTGGTGTAGATTAGAACATATGTGTTCCAATCTTTAAAACAAATTAATTAATTGATTGAGATGGGAGACCAGGCAATGTGCTGTTGTTGTTGCATGTGGGAGCTGGTGGACACCATTGAGGTCCAGGGCGACCACATCTGCAGCAAATGTTGGCGGCTCGAGGAACTTTGGCTCAGAGTTGATGAGCTGGAGTCCGAGCTTCAGACACTGACACATTAGGGAGGGGGAGCGTTACCTGGACACTAAGTTCCAGGAGGCAGTCACACCCACTAGGGTAATTACTTCCAATTTGGCCCATGGTCAGGGACAGGAGGGTGCGAGGCAGGTATTGGGATCCAGGAGGTAGTGATGGAGGAGCCTCAGCCCTTGGCCTTGTCCAACAGGTACAAGATTCTTGCTCCCTGTGTGGACAAGGGCAGGGACTACAGGGAGGATGAGCAATCTAACCACAGCACTGTGGTACAGGGAGCCATTCAAAGTGGGGAGAGTGAAAAGAAATGTTATAGTGAATGGGGATAGTATAGTTAGGGGGATAGAGTTAGGGGGATAGATACTGTTCTCAGCAGCTGAGAGCGTGAGTTCTGAAGGCTGTGTTGCCTGCCCGGTGCCAGGGTTAAGGGCATCTCCTCTGGGCTGGAGAGAAACTTGGAGTGGGAGGGGGCGGATCCAGTTGTCATGGTCCATGTAGGTACCAATGACATAGGTAGGACAAAGAAAGAGGTTCTGCTGAGAGAGTATGAGCAGCTAGGGGCTAAATTAAAACGCAGAACCACAAAGGTAATAATCTCTGGGTTACTACCTGAGCCACGAGTGAATTTGCATAGGGTAAATAAGATCAGAGAAATGAACGAGTGGCTCAAGAGACTGGTGTGGGAGAAATGGGTTTCGATTTGTGGGGCTCTGGCACCAGTACTGGGATAAGAGGGAGCTGTTCCATTTGGACCGGCTTCACTTGAACCAGGCTGGGACCAGTGTCCTGGTGAATCGAATAACTAGGGCTGCAGAGAGGGCTTTAAACTAAATAGTGGGGGGGGGGAAAGGTCCAGGTGAGTGGAAATTTAAAAAGTCAATGAGAAATGAGAAAGCAATAGAGCAGGATAGAGATAGGGGAAATAATAGCCCCGAGACTGGAGAAGCAGCGGACCTGCACGGGAGCAGCCCGAGGCGGGAGAGCTTAAAGGCTTAAAAGGGAACAGTCAGAGGCACCGAGGCCCACAGCCCCGAGACCGGAGAAGCAGCGGACCTGCGCGGGAGCAGCCCGAGGCGGCTGAGTATAAGAGGCAGCAGTCAGAGGCACCGAGGCCCACAGCCCTGAGACTGGAGAAGCAGCGGACCTGCGCGGGAGCAGCCCGAGGCAGCTGAGTATAAGAGGGAGCAGTCAGAGGCACCGAGGCCCACAGCCCCGAGACCGGAGAAGCAGCGGACCTGCGCGGGAGCAGCCCGAGGCGGGAGAGGTACTTAAGGAGCAGTCAGAGGCACCGAGGCATACCAATCCAGGTTCCAGGAGAGAGGTAAAAAGTAATCCAAGTGTGACGTCACCAGGGAGCAGGTAAGTGATTGGTTGGTGAGTATTTCTCTCTTTTCAATACAAGCTTGAATTCTGTGGTGTTAAATTTCTGTGGTGTAGTGGGGACAGTTGGTAAATAAAGCGCCCTAGAGTATACCTGTAACTGGGGTATTGAATACATTTTTAAATTAATTAAAGGAGTAAGTCATGGCAGGAGAGCTCAGACCCGTGTTCTGCTCCTCTTGCTCCATGTGGGAAGTCAGGGATGCTGCCAGTGTCCCTGACGACCATGTGTGCAGGAAATGCATCCAGCTGCAGCTACTTGTAGACCGCATTGTGGCGCTCGAGCTGCGGGTGAATGAATTTTGGAGCATGCGCGATGCTGAGAGGCTCGTGGATAGCACGCTTAGCGAGTTGTTCACGCCTCAGGGTAGGGCAGCACAGGGGGTGACCATCAGGCGGAGCAACAAAGGCAGGCAGGTAGTGCAGGGAACCCCTGCGGACATCCCCCTTTCAAACAAGTATACCGCTTTGGATACTGTTGAGGGGGATGACTCACCAGGGGAAGGCAGCAGCAGCCAACTTCCTGGCACTGGGGGTGCTCCTGCTGCCCAGGAAGGGGGGAAAAAGAGTGGGAGAGCAATAGTGGTAGGAGATTCTATAGTAAGGGGAACAGATAGGCGTTTCTGTGGCCGTAGACGTGAATCCAGGATGGTTTGTTGCCTCCCTGGTGCCAGGGTCAAGGATGTCACTGAGCGGCTGCAGGGCATTCTGGAGGGGGAGGGTGAACAGCCAGTGGTCGTGGTCCACATTGGTACCAACGACATAGGTAAAAAGAGGGATGAGGTCCTGCAGCAAGAATTTAGGGAGCTAGGTGAAGGATTAAGGAGCAGGACCTCAAGGGATGTAATCTCTGGATTACTCCCGGTGCCACGTGCTAGTAAGTATAGGAATAGGAAGATAGAACAGATGAATGCGTGGCTAAAGGGATGGTGCAGGAGGGAGGGCTTTAGTTTCCTGGATCACTGGGTCTGCTTCTGGAAAAGGTGGGACTTGTACAAGTCGGATGGTTTACACCTGAAACAGAAGGGAACCAATATCCTTGCGGGGAGGTTTGCTAGCACTGCTGGGGGGGGTTTAAACTAACTTGGCAGGGGGATGGGGTACAGAGTGGAGCTATAGTAGGGGGTGATTTACAGCCAAATACAGAGGGAAAAACAAGTCAGCTGGGAAGGCAGAGCAAATATGTGAAGGCAAAAGAGAATATGGCAGGGCTGGAAGGCATATATTTTAATGCAAGGAGTCTTGCAAATAAGGTGGATGAACTGAAGTTGTTGTTGAACACATGGGAGTACGATATTGTTGCTATCACAGAGACATGGTTGAGGGAGGGTCAGGACTGGCAGCTCAATATTCCGGGGTATAGAATCTTCAGGCGAGACAGAGGGGGGTGTAAAAGGGGAGGGGGTGTTGCAATATTAATTAAGGAGTCAATTACTGCTGTAAGGAGGGATGATATATTAGCGGGTTCCTCTAATGAGGCCATATGGGTAGAACTTAAAAACAAAAAGGGGGCAAGCACTTTGCTGGGAGTGTACTATAGGCCCCCAAACAGTCAGGGGGAGATAGAGGAACAGATATGTAGGCAAATCTCAGAAAAGTGCGAAAATAATAGGGTAATAATAGTGGGGGATTTCAACTTCCCCAATATAAATTGGGATAGTCAGAGTGTGAAAGGCTTAGAGGGTGCAGAATTCTTGAAGTGCATCCAGGAGAGCTTTTTGAGCCAACATGTAGAAAGTCCTACAAGAGAGGGGACGGTACTGGACCTAATTCTAGGGAATGTAGCCGGGCAAGTGGTGGAAGTGTCAGTAGGAGAGCATTTTGGCGACAGTGACCATAATTCGGTGAGATTTAAGGTGGTCATGGAAAAGGACAAAGACGGCCCGGAAATAAGGGTTCTAAATTGGGGGAAGGCCGATTTTAATATGATAAGGCAGGATCTGGCCAAAGTGGACTGGGAGCAGCTACTGATAGGAAAATCCACATCAAAACAGTGGGAGACTTTCAGAAGGGAAATAGAGAGAGTACAACGCCAACATGTTCCTGTAAAGGTCAAGGGTGGGACCAACAAGCAAAGGGAACCTTGGATGACAAGGGATATACAAAAATGCATTAGGAATAAAAGGGGGCTTTTGGCAGTTACAAAAGACTAAAGACGGAAGAAGCCCTAGAGGAGTATAAAAAGTGCAGGGGCGTACTTGAAAAAGAAATTAGGAGGGCGAGGAGGGGCCATGAAATAACACGGGCGAGCAAAATAAAGGAAAATCCTAAGATGTTTTATAAGTATATTAAGGGCAAGAGGATAACCAGGGAAAGGGTAGGGCCCATTAGGGACCAAAGTGACAATCTGTGTGTAGAGCCAGATGAGGTAGGCGGGGTTTTAAATAGAGTCATAGAGTCATAGAGTTTTACAGCACAGAAAGAGGCCCTTCGGCCCATCGTGTCTGCGCCGCCCATCCCTCCCTGTCCAGTCTAATCCCATTTTCCAGCATTTGGTCCATAGCCTTGTATGCAATGGCATTTCAAGTGCTCATCCAAATGCTTCTTGAATGTTGTGAGGGTTCCTGCCTCTACCACCCTTTCAGGCAGTGAGTTCCAGCTTCCAACCACCCTCTGGGTGAAAAAGTTCCTCCTCAAATCCCCCCTAAATCTCCTGCCCCTTACCCTGAATCTGTGCCCCCTTGTTATTGACCCCCCTACTAAGGGGAAAAGTTCCTCTTTATCTACCCTATCTATGCCCCTCATCATTTTGTACACCTCAATCAGGTCCCCCCTCAGCCTCCTTTGCTCCAAGGAAAACAACCCCAGCCTGTTGAGTCTTTCGTCATAGCTGAGGCGTTCCATCCCAGGTAACATCCTGGTGAATCTTCTCTGCACCCTCTCCAAAGCAATCACATCCTTCCTATAGTGAGGCGACCAGAACTGCACACAGTACTCCAGCTGTGGCCTCACCAGCGTTTTGTACAGCTCCATCATAACCTCCCTGCTCTTATATTCTATGCCTCTGCTAATGAAGGCAAGTATCCCATAAGCCTTTTTAACCACCTTATCTACCTGTTCCGCTGACTTCAGGGATCTATGTACATGTACACCAAGGTCCCTCTGACCCTCTGTGCTTCCTAGGGTCCTACCACTCATTGTGTATTCCCTTGCCTTATTTGTCCATCCAAAATGCATCACCTTGCACTTTTCAGGGTTAAATTCCATTTGCCACTTTTCCGCCCATCTGACCAACCCGTTAATATCGTCCTGTAGCCTGAGGCTTTCCTCCTCACAATTTACCACCCCACCAATTTTCGTGTCATCCGCGAACTTACTGATCATACCCTTTACATTCTCATCCAAATCATTAATGTAGATCACAAACAGCAAGGGACCCAGCACCGATCCCTGAGGTACCCCACTGGACACAGGCTTCCAGTCACAAAAGCAACCTTCGACCATCACCCTCTGCCTCCTGCCACTCAGCCAGTTTAGGATCCAACGCGCCAAGGCCCCCTGGATCCCATGGGCTCTTACCTTCTTGACCAGTCTCCTATGCGGGACCTTGTCAAAAGCTTTACTGAAGTCCATGTAAACCACATCCACAGCATTTCCCTCATCCACCCCCCTAGTCACCCCCCCGAAAAATTCAATCAGATTTGTCAGACATGATTTACCCTTGACAAAGCCATGCTGACTATTCCCGATTAATCCTTGCCTCTCCAAGTGGAGACTAATTTTGTCCCTCAGAATTTTTTCCAATAATTTCCCTACCACAGATGTTAGGCTCACTGGCCTGTAATTCCCTGGTTTATCCCTGCTACCCTTCTTGAATAATGGTACTACGTTAGCTGTTCTCCAGTCCTCTGGTACATCCCCTGTGGCCAGAGAGGTTCTGAAAATTTGTGTCAGAGCCCCTGCAATCTCCTCCTTTGCCTCACACAACAGCCTGGGATACATCTCGTCCGGGCCTGGGGATTTATCCACTTTTTGGCCTGCTAAAACCGCTAGTACCTCCTCCCTCTCGATGCTAATATGTTCAAGTATGTCACAGTCCCCTTGCCCGACTTCTATGTCTACATTGTCTTTCTCCATAGTGAACACTGAGGCAAAAAATTCATTTAAAACCCCACCAACTTCATCTGGCTCTACACACAGCTTGCCACTTTGGTCCCTAATGGACCCTACCCTTTCCCTGGTTATCCTCTCGCCCATAATATACTTATAAAACATCTTAGGATTTTCCTTTATTTTGCTCGCCAGTGTTATTTCATGGCCCCTCCTCGCCCTCCTAATTTCCTTTTTAAGTATGCCCCTGCACCTCTTATACTCCTCTAGGGCTTCCACCGTCTTTTGTCTTTTGTAACTGCCAAAAGCCCCCCTTTTTTTCCTAATGCATTTTTGTATATCCTTTGTCAGCCAAGGTTCCCTTTGCTTGTTGGTCCCACCCTTGACCTTTACAGGAACATGTTGGTGTTGTACTCTCTCTATTTCCCTTCTGAAAGCCTCCCACTGTTTTGATGTGGATTTTCCTATAAGTAGCTGCTCCCAGTCCACTTTTGCCAGATCCTGTCTTATCTTATTAAAATCGGCCTTCCCCCAATTTAGAACCCTGATTTCCGGGCCGTCTTTGTCTTTTTCCATGACCACCTTAAATCTCACCGAATTGTGGTCACTATCGCCAAAATGCTCTCCTACAGACACTTCCACCACCTGCCCGGCTACATTCCCTAGAATTAGGTCCAGTACCGCCCCCTCTCTTGTAGGACTTTCTACATGTTGGCTCAAAAAGCTTTCCTGGATGCACTTTAAGAATTCTGCTCCCTCCAAGCCTTTCACACTCTGACTATCCCAATTTATATTGGGGAAGTTGAAATCCCCCACTATTACTACCCTATTATTTTCACACTTTTCTGATATCTGCCTGCATATCTGTTCCTCTATCTCCCCCTGACTGTTTGGGGGCCTATAGTACACTCCCAGCAAGGTGCTTGACCCCTTTTTGTTTTTAAGTTCTACCCATATGGCCTCATTAGAGGAACCCGCTAATATATCATCCCTCCTTACAGCAGTAATAGACTCCTTAATTAATATTGCAACACCCCCTCCCCTTTTACACCCCCCTCTGTCTCGCCTGAAGATTCTATACCCCGGAATATTTAGCTGCCAGTCCTGACCCTCCCTCAACCATGTCTCCGTGATAGCAACAATATCGTACTCCCATGTGTTCAACAACAACTTCAGTTCATCCACCTTATTTGCAAGACTCCTTGCATTAAAATAAATGCCTTCCAGCCCTGCCATATTCCCTTTTGCCTTCACATCTTTGCTCTGCCTTCCCTGCTGACTTGTTTTTTCCTCCTTATTTGGCTGTACATCACCCCCTACTATAGCTCCACTCTGTATCCCATCCCCCTGCCGAATTAGTTTAAACCCCCCCCAGCAGTGCTAGCAAACCTCCCCGCAAGGATATTGGTTCCCCTCTGGTTCAGGTGTAAACCGTCCGACTTGTACAAGTCCCACCTTTCCCAGAAGCAGACCCAGTGATCCAGGAAACTAAAGCCCTCCCTCCTGCACCATCCCTTTAGCCACGCATTCATCTGTTCTATCCTCCTATTCCTATACTCACTAGCACGTGGCACCGGGAGTAATCCAGAGATTACAACCTTTGAGGTCCTGCTCCTTAATCTTGCCCCTAGCTCCCTACATTCTTGCTGCAGGACCTCATCCCTCTTTTTACCTATGTCGTTGGTACCAATGTGGACCACGACCTCTGGCTGTTCACCCTCCCCCTCCAGAATGCCCTGCAGCCGCTCAGTGACATCCTTGACCCTGGCACCAGGGAGGCAACAAACCATCCTGGATTCACGTCTACGGCCACAGAAACGCCTATCTGTTCCCCTTACTATAGAATCCCCTACGACTATTGCTCTCCCACTCTTTTTCCTCCCCTCCTGGGCAGCAGGAGCGCCCCCAGTGCCAGGAAGCTGGCTGCCGCTGCCTTCCCCTGGTGAGTCCTTCCCCCCAACAGTATCCAAAACGGTATACTTGTTTGAGAGGGGAATGGTCACAGGGGTTTCCTGCACTACCTGCCTACTTCTATTGCTCCACCTGGTGGTCACCCATTTCCTTTCTTCCTGTGCAGCCCTTCCCTGCGGTGTGACCAACTCACTAAACGTGCTATCCACGAACTTCTCAGCCTCGTGAATGCTCCACAACCCATCCACCCGCAGCTCCAGCTCTTCAATGCGGTCTGCTAATAGCTGCAGATGGATGCATTTCCTGCACACGTAGTCACCAGGGGCAGTGTCCCTGAATTCCCACATGGAGCAGGAGGAGCACATCACGGGGCTGGGCTCTCCTGGCATGACTTTCCCCTTAATTAATTTAAATTAATTTACTATCACCAATTAAAGATATCTCTAAGGCTCTTGTATAGTCTACCAACAATACCTGCTACACCAGAAAAGACCCTAGTAACGATAAACTACAGAGTTAAAGTTTAAAAAAGAGAAATACTCACCAACCAATCACTTACCTGCTCCCTGGTGACGTCACACACTGACTATTTTTTACCTCTCTCCCCGCTGCGGAGTTGGTAAGCCTCGCTGGTCGTGGGTTTTTATACCCGGCTGCTGCTCCTCTGCTCCCGCTGCTCCGAGTGCTCTCGGGCCTCGCTGGTCGTGGGTTTATATACCCGGCTGCTGCTCCTCTGCTCCCGCTGCTCCGAGTGCTCTCGGGCCTCGCTGATCGTGGGTTTTTATACCCGGCTGCTGCTCCTCTGCTCCCGCTGCTCCGAGTGCTCTCGGGCCTCGCTGGTCGTGTGTTTTTATACCCGGCTGCTCCTCCTCTGCTCCCGCTGCTCCGATTGCTCTCGGGCCTCGCTGGTCGTGGGTTTTTATACCCGGCTGCTCCTCCTCTGCTCCCGCTGCTCCGAGTGCTCTCGGGCCTCGCTGGTCGTGGGTTTTTATACCCGGCTGCTGCTCCTCTGCTCCCGCTGCTCCGAGTGCTCTCGGGCCTCGCTGGTCGTGGGTTTTTATACCCGACTGCTGCTCCTCTGCTCCCGCTGCTCCGAGTGCTCTCGGGCCTCGCTGGTCGTGGGTTTTTATACCCGGCTGCTGCTCCTCTGCTCCCGCTGCTCCGAGTGCTCTCGGGCCTCGCTGGTCGTGGGTTTTTATACCCGGCTGCTCCTCCTCTGCTCCCGCTGCTCCGAGTGCTCTCGGGCCTCGCTGGTCGTGGGTTTTTATACCCGGCTGCTCCTCCTCTGCTCCCGCTGCTCCGAGTGCTCTCGGGCCTCGCTGGTCGTGGGTTTTTATACCCGGCTGCTGCTCCTCTGCTCCCGCTGCTCCGAGTGCTCTCGGGCCTCGCTGGTCGTGGGTTTTTATACCCGGCTGCTGCTCCTCTGCTCCCGCTGCTCCGAGTGTTCTCGGGCCTCGCTGGTCGTGGGTTTTTATACCCGGCTGCTCCTCCTCTGCTCCCGCTGCTCCGAGTGTCCTATCTATGTCGTTGGTACCAACATGGACCATGACAACAAGATCCTCCCCCTCCAAGTTTCTCTCCAGCCCAGAGGAGATGTCCTTAACCCTGGCACCGGGCAGGCAACACAGCCTTCGGGACTCTCGCGCTCGGCTGCAAAGAACTCTATCTATCCCCCTAATGATACTATCCCCTACCACTACAACATTTCTTTTAACTCCCCTGTTCTTCTTTAAATAGTGCCAAGGAGTCTTTTACATCCACCCAAGAGGGCAGACGGGAGCCTCGGTTTAACGTGTTATCCAAAAGACAGCACCTCTGACAGAGCAGCGCTCCCTCAGTACTGCCCCTCCGACAGTGCAGCACTCCCTCAGTACTGCCCCTCCGACAGTGCAGCACTCCCTCAGTACTGCCCCTCTGACAGAGCAGTGCTCCCTCAGTACTGCCCCTCCGACAGTGCAGCGCTCCCTCAGTACTGCCGCTCCGACAGTGCAGCGCTCCCTCAGTACTGACCCGCCGACAGTGCAGCGCTCCCTCAGTACTGCCCCTCCGACAGTGCAGCGCTCCCTCAGTACTGACCTGCCGACAGTGCGGCGCTCCCTCAGTACTGTTCCTCCGACTGTGCGGCGCTCCCTCAGTACTGACCCTCCGACACTGCGGCGCTCCCTCAGTACTCAACGTAAGAAATAGGAGCAGGAGTAGCCCATAGAGCTCCTCGAGCCTGCTCCACCATTCAATAAGATCATGGCTGATCTTCGACCTCAACTGCACTTTCCCACCCGATCCCCATATCCCTTGATTCACCTAGGGCTGGATTTTCATTGAGGAGTCGGGTAGGAGGCGGGACTACAACTTATGGGGTTGTAGTCCCGCCTCCATCGAGTTCTAGCCAACCCATGCGATTTTGACTTGATTGACCTTGTTGACCCCGCCCAGTGGGCTCAGCAGGCCAATTAAGGGCCACCCGGCAACAAGAGACGTCACAGATTGATATTTCATCTGTCAAGAGCTTTTGACAGATGAAATATCAGCGTTTGACAGCTGTTTGAAGCTGTCAAACACTGACAATCTGTACTCGAAGTTAATTCCTTCCTGTCAGGATGATTTAGAGATCTCCCTGGAACAGAAAGCTGAATGCTGGAACTTTTGACAGATCGCGGCCATTCTGCTTTCTGTGCCGGTGAGATGAGGGACTCCCGAGACCTGAAGGAAGGAAGGCTGTAAAGGTATGTAAATGAAAGTACAACTTCTTTAAACACTTCAACAATGAAAATAGGGATTAGGCTTAAAAACTGCCTGTTAACTACATGTTAACAGGCAGTTAATTAGCACTAATCCCCTTCCCGCCTCAGTGAGGCGGGTCCCAGCACAGGTCGGGTATCCACCTCCGTTGAAACTGGCATGGAGGCGGGTTGGGGGCGAGTTGGGTTCGCGCCCTCCGATTTCGGGATTTTAACCCCCCACACGCCTCCAATCCCGCCTCCATGGCCCAATGAAAATCCTGCCCCTAGAGTCCAAAAATCCATCTATCTCAGCCAGTGCAGCGCTCCCTCAGTACTGCCCTTCCAACAGTGGAGCGCTCCCTCAGAACAGCTCCACCGACAGTGCAGCACTCATTTAGTGCTGCCCCTCCGACAATGCAGCACTCCCTGAAGACCCTGCTAAGAAAGCCCTATTCAGCCTGCGCCTCACAACCAACCTGACGACTCCTAGTGATTCAGAGACACAGAGGCTTAGAAATTCAGTGGCGCCCCATTTGGGGCACCAGCCTTGCCAGGGCACTAAAAGTAGCGCCTCGGAAGTAGTCGCGGCTGCCCGCCGGAAATTGACTTTGCGACACTACAGACTTCTTACAGAAACTCAGCACCCACGGACCAGTTGAACCAGGAACACTCCTCGCCACGATGGACGTCTCGGCACTCTACACCAGTATCCCCCACGATGACGGCATCGCTGCGACAGCCTCAGTACTCAACACCAACAACAGCCAATCTCCAGACGCCATCCTACAACTCATCCGCTTCATCCTTGACCACAATGTCTTCACCTTCGACAACCAATTCTTTACCGAAACACACGGAACAGCCATGGGGACCAAATTCGCACCCTAATACGCCAACATCTTCATGCACAAGTTCGAGCAAGACTTCTTCGCTGCACAGGACCTCCAACCAACGCTATACACCAGATACATCGACGACATTTTCTTCCTATGGACCCACGGCGAAGAATCACTGAAAAGACTACACGATAACATCAACAAGTTCCATCCCACCATCAAACTCACCATGGACTACTCCTCAGAATCGGTTTCATTCTTGGACACATGAATCTCCATCAAAGACGGACACCTCAGCACTTCACTCCACCGTAAGCCCACGGACAACTTCAGGATGCTCCACTTCTCCAGCTTCCACCCTAACCACGTTAAAGAAGCCATCCCCTATGGACAAGCCCTGCGAATACACAGGATCTGCTCAGACGAGGAGGAACGCGATGGACACCTACAGACGCTGAAAGACACCCTCGTAAGAACGGGATATGATGCTCGACTCATCGATCGACAGTTCCGATGGGCCACAGCAAAAAATCGCATAGACCTCCTCAGAAGACAAACACGGGACACAACCAACAGAGTACCCTTCGTTGTCCAGTACTTCCCCGGAGCGGAGAAACTACACCATGTTCTTCGCAGCCATCAACATGTCATCGATGATGATGAACACCTCGCTAAGTTCATCCCCATGCCTCCACTACTCGCCTTCAAACAGCCGCCTAACCTCAAACAGACCATCGTTCGCAGCAAATTACCCAGCTTTCAGGAGAACAGCGACCACGACACCACACAACCCTGCCACGGCAACCTCTGCAAGACATGCCAGATCATCAACACAGATACCATCATCACACGTGAGGACACCACCCACCAGGTACATGGTACATACTCATGTGACTCGGCCAACGTTGTCTACCTCATACGTTGCAGGAAAGGATGCCCCGGAGCATGGTACATCGGCGAGACCATGCAGACACTGCGACAATGGATGAACAGACACCACGCAACAATCGGCAAGTAGGAGTGTTCCCTCCCAGTCGGGGAACACTTCAGCAGTCAAGGACATTCAGCCTCCGATCTTCGGGTAAGCATTCTCCAAGGCGGCCTTCGAGACACACGACAACGCAAAATTGTAGAGCAGAAACTGATAGCCAAGTTCCGCACTCATGAGGACGGCCTCAACCGGGATCTTGGGTTCATGTCACGCTACATGTAACCCCACCTGATGTAGGGTCATCCAGACTCGAGTCGTCATTGGCTTGTTCTCTCTACCTAGATGCGGCTGGACCTGCTGTGATTTCCAGCAAAAAACATTTTTTTTGTCTGTTTCTTGTTTTTCGTACAGACCCCAGCATCTGCAACATTTGACCCCTTGTGACCCCACCTCATTGTTCTTTGATGTAATGTTTTCCTGACTGACCTGTTTGGACACCATTCACACCTTTTGATTGCTGTGATTATCTCTCTGCCGAGGTGTGATAAATGGCAGTTAGAAAGATTACCTGTAACCATCTGGCATTATTCTCTGACTATATAAGCTGTGTCTTTATGCATCTCTCCACTTCACCTGATGAAGGAGCAGCGCTCCGAAAGCTTGTGATTTCAAATAAAACTGTTGGACTATAACCTGGTGTTGTGTGACTTCTTACATTTGTCCACCCCAGTCCAACACCGGCATCTCCACGCCAAGGAAATTAGAGATGCGTGCAATAACGGCACAGCAGTTATCATGGGTGACTTTAATCTACATATAGATTGGTCTAACCAAATTAGTAACAATACTGTGGAAGAGGAATTCCTAGAGTGTATACAGGATGGTTTCCTGGACCAATATATCGAGGAACCAACTAGAGATCAGGCCATCTTAGACTGGGTATTATGTAATGAGAAAGGATTAATTAGCAATCTTCTTGTGCGAGGCCCCTTGGGGAGGAGCGATCATAATATGATATAATTCTTCATTAAGATGAAGAGTGAAGTAGTTGATTCAGAGACTTGGGTACTGAATTTAAATAAAGGAAACTATGATGGTATGAGGCATGAGTTGGCTAGGATGGATTGGGGAATGTTACTTAAAGGGTTGATGGTAAATAGTCAATGGCAAACATTTAAAGATCGCATGGATGAACTACAGAATTTGTTCATCCCTGTTTGGCATAAAAATAAAACAAAAAAGGTGACTCAACTGTGGCTAACAAGGGAAATTAGGGATAGCATAAGATCCTAAGGAGAGGACATATAAATTAGCCAGAAAAAGCAGTAAACCTGAGGATTGGGAGCAGTTTAGGATTCAGCAAAGGAGGACAAAGGGATTAATTAAGAGGGGGAAAATAGAGTATGAGAGTAAGCTTTCAGGGAACATAAAAGCTGACTGTAAAAGCTTCTATAGATATGTGAAGAGAAAATGTCAAGCGTATGCCCCTTGCAGTCAGAATCAGGGGAATTTATAATGGGGAACAAAGACATGGCAGACCAGTTAAATACATACTTTGGTTCTGTCTTCACAAAGGAGGACACAAATAAACTCCCAGAGATGTCGGGGAACATAGGGTCTAATCAGAGGGAGGAACTGAATGAAATCAATATTTGTAGGGAAATGGTGTTAGGGAAATTGATGGAATTAAAGGCCAATAAATCCCCTAGAGTCCATTATAAAAGATGTAATAGCAGAGCACTTGGAAAACAGTGACTGGATCGGACAAAGTCAACATGGATTTACAAAAGGTAAATCCTGCGTGACTAATCTACTGGAATTTTTTGAGGATGTAATTGGTAGAATAGATAAGGGAGAACCAATGGATGTGGTGTAGTTGGAATTTCAGAAGGCTTTCGATAAGATCCCGCATAAGAGATTAGCGTACAAAGTAAAAGCACATGGAATTGGGGGTAAGGTACTGACTTGGATAGAAAAATGGTTGGCGGACAGGAAGCATAGAGTTGGAAAAACGGGTCTTTTTCCAAGTGGAAGGCAGTGACTCATGGGGTACCGCAGGGATCGGTGCTAGGAACCCAGTTATTCACAATATATATTAATGATCTAGGCGAGGGAACTAGATATAATGGCCCAGAAATTCGGGTCGGGGGCTTCCCGCGGGTGTAAGCCCCCGACCTGCACTTATCTTGCGCGCCGGCCATTGTGTTGTGGGCCCCCGTGGAATTCCGATTCTGGGCGTGCTCCAGCTGCCAGCGCGCAGTGCTTGCGTATCCCAGGGGCGCAGTTAGTTCGATGCATCCCCTGGGATCACGTGGGCCATGGGGAGACAATCAGAGCAGGGAAATGCCCATTCATTAGTTTGACAGGAAGAGCTGTCAAAACGTAGAAATACTACGAGCCCCAAAACATCACTAAATCTTCAAATAAATTTTTTAAAAAATCACATTTTTTAAATAAACTATAAATTACATGAAATAACTATTTTAAACAACAACTTACATTTTTGGAAAAGATAATTTTATTTTCTAACGGGGCTAAAAATAAACTTACCTTTCTTCAAAGTATTTAAAAATAATAAACCTGTGGAAAAACATAGAAACATAGAAACATAGAAGATAGGAGCAGGAGTAGGCCATTCGGCCCCTCGAGCCTGCTCCACCATTCAATGCGATCATGGTTGATCATCCAAGTTCAGTACCCTGTCCCTGCTTTCTCCCCATACCCCTTGATCCCTTTAGCCTTAAGAAATATATCCGACTCCTTCTTGAATATATTTAATGAATTGGCCTCTACTGCCTTCTGTGGTAGAGAATTCCACAGGTTCACCACTCTCTGGGTGAAGAAATTTCTCCTCATTTCTGTCCTAAAAGGCTTACCCCTTATCCTTAGACTGTGACCCCTGGTTCTGGACTCCCCGACCATCGGGAACATCCTCCCTGCATCTAGTCTGTCCAGTCCTGCCAGAATTTTATAAGTTTCAAAGAGATCCCCTCTCATTCTTCTAAACTCCAGCGAGTCCAAGCCCAATCTTCCCAGAACTCGATAGACTCTAGAACAGTACCCATGGATTCGAGGGTAGCTAATGTCAGGTAAGGCCTCAGAGCATCGACGGGAAGCTCGAGCAGCAGCAGGGCTAGAAAAGGCTCCAGAGACTAGGTAAGGCCTCAGAGCGTCGGCGGGAAGCTCGAGCAGCAGCAGCAGGGCTAGAAAAGGCTCCAGAGACTAGGTAAGGCCTCAGAGCGTCGGCGGGACACTCGAGCGGCGGCAGCAGGGCTATAAAAGGCTCCAGAGACCAGGTAAGGCCTCAGAGCGTCGGCGGGAAACTCGAGCGGCGGCAGCAGGGCTATAAAAGGCTCCAGAGACCAGGTAAGGCCTCAGAGCGTCGGCGGGAAACTCGAGCGGCGGCAGCAGGGCTATAAAAGGCTCCAGAGACCAGGTAAGGCCTCAGAGCGTCGGCGGGAAACTCGAGCGGCGGCAGCGGGGCTATAAAAGGCTCCAGAGACCAGGTAAGGCCTCAGAGCGTCGGCGGGAAACTCGAGCAGCAGCAGCGGGGCTATAAAAGGCTCCAGAGACCAGGTAAGGCCTCAGAGCGTCGGCAGGAAACTCGAGCGGCAGCAGCGGGGCTATAAAAGGCTCCAGAGACCAGGTAAGGCCTCAGAGCGTCGGCGGGACACTCGAGCGGCAGAGTGGGGCTATAAAAGGCTCCAGAGACCAGGTAAGGCGTACTAATCTCCAAACTCGGAACTCAAAGGGAAGGAGAGAGGTAAAAAGAAATTGAAGTGTGACGTCACCAGAAAGCAGGTAAGTGATTGGTTGGTATTTCTTTCTTTTTAAACTTAAACTCTGTGGTTTATAGTTTCTAAGGTGTGATATTCATCATCTAGTTTGTTTGTAAACCAGAGCCCTTAAATATATCATTTAGATGTAAGGTAACTTCAATTCTGCGGTTTATATTTTCTAGGGTCTCTCTGGTATAGCGGGGACTTCTGCCATACAAGCGCCCTAGAGTATATCTTTAATTGGTGGTATTGAATTAATTTAAATTAATTAAAGGGTAAGTCATGTCAGGGCAGCCCAGCCCCGTGTTATGCTCCACCTGCGCTATGTGGGAATTCAGGGACACTGCCGGTGTCCCTGACGACCATGTGTGCCGGAAATGTATCCAGCTGCAGCTACTAGCAGACCGCATTGAGGCGCTGGAGCTGCGGATGGATGAGTTTTGGAGTATTCGCGATGCTGAGAGGGTCGTGGATAACATGTTTAGTGAGTTGGTCACACCGTAGGTAAGGGCTGCACAGGCAGAAGGGAAATGGGTGACCATCAGGCGGAGCAGTAGAAGCAGGTAGGTAGTGTAGGGGACCCCTGTGGCCATCCCCCTCTCAAATAGGTATACCGATTTGGATACTGTTGAGGGGGATGACTTACCAGGGGAAGGCAGCAGCAGCCAACTTCCTGGCACCAGGGGTGTTTCTGCTGCTCAGGAAGGGAGGAAAAAGAGTGGGAGAGCAATAGTGATAGGGGATTCTATCGTAAGGGGAACAGATAGGCGTTTCTGTGGCCATAGACGTGACTCCAGGATGGTTTGTTGCCTCCCTGGTGCCAGGGTCAAGGATGTCACTGAACGGCTGCAGGGCATTCTGAAGGGGGAGGGTGAACAGTCAGAGGTCGTGGTTCACATTGGGACCAACGACATGGGTAGGAAGAGGGATGAGGTCCTGCAGCAAGAATTTAGGGAGCTAGGTAGCAGATTAAACTGCAGGACCTCAAAGGTTGTAATCTCTGGATTACTCCCGGTGCCACATGCTAGTGAGTATAGGAATAGGAGGATAGAACAGATGAATGCGTGGCTAAAGAGTTGGTGCAGGAGGGAGGGCTTTAGTTTCCTGGATCACTGGGTCTGCTTCTGGGGAAGGTGGGACTTGTACAAGTCGGACGGGTTGCACCTGAACCAGAACGGGACAAATATCCTTGCGGGGAGGTTTGCTAGCACTGTTGGGGGGGGTTTAAACTAACTTGGCAGGGGGATGGGATACAGAGTGGAGCTATAATAGGGGGTGATGTACAGCCAAATATAGAGGAAAAAACAAGTCAGCTTGGAAGGCAGAGCAAATATGTAATGGCACAAGGGAGTAGGGCAAGGCTGGATGGCATTTATTTTAATGCAAGGAGTCTTGCGAATAAGGTGGATGAACTGAAGGTGTTGATGAACACATGGGAGTATGATATTGTTGATATTACGGAGACATGGTTGAGAGAGGGGTAGGACTGGCAGCTCAATATTCCGGGGTATAGAATCTTCAGGCGAGACAAAGGGGGGGGGGGTAAAAGAGGAGGGGGTGTTGCAATATTAATTAAGGAGTCAATTACTGCTGTAAGGAGGGATGATGTATTAACAGGTTCATCTAATGAGGCCATATGGGTAGAACTTAAAAACAAAAAGGGGGCAAACACTTTGCTGGGAGTGTACTATAGGCCCCCAAACAGTCAGGGGGAGATAGAGGAACAGATATGTAGGCAAATCTCAGAGAAATGTGCAAATAATAGGGTAATAATAGTGGGGGATTTCAACTTCCCCAATATTAACTGGGATAGTCAGAGTGTGAAAGGCTTAGAGGGTGCAGAATTCTTAAAGTGCATCCAGGAGAGCTTTTTGAGCCAGCATGTAGAAAGTCCTACAAGAGAGGGGGCAGTACTGGACCTAATTCTAGGGAATGTGGCCGGGCAAGTGGTAGAAGTGTTAGTAGGCGAGCACTTTGGTGACAGTGGCCATAATTCGGTGAGATTTAAGGTAGTCATGGAAAAGGACAGAGATAGACTGGAAATAAAGGTTCTAAATTGGGGGAAGGCTGATTTAAATATGATAAGGCAGGATCTGGCCAAAGTGGACTGGGATCAGCTACTTGTAGGAAAATGGGAGTCTTTCAGAAAGGAAATTGAGAGGGTACAATGGCAACATGTTCCCGTAAAGGTCAAGGGTGGGACCAACAAGTCCAGGGAACCTTGGATGTCAAGGGATATACAAGAATGGATTAGGAAAAAAAGGGGGGCTTTTGGCAGATACCTCTCCTGGTCCCTCAACACCTCCTCTCTGGTGAAGAAGGCCCAGCAGCGCCTATATTTCCTAAGGAGGCTGAAGGGATGTAACCTGTCACCCCTGATCCTCTCTAACTTTTACTGCTGCACTATAGAGAGCATCCTGACAAACTGTATCACAGTATGGTATGGCAGCTGTAGCTACTATGACCGGAAAGCCCTGCAGCGGGTAGTCAAAACTGCCCAACGCATTACCGGCACCCGGCTACCAACCATAGAGCACATATACCAGAAACGCTGTCTACGGAGGTCACGGTCCATCATCAAAGACCCTACCCGCCCCAGCCACAGTCTGTTCGCCCTCCTGCCATCTGGGAGACGCTACAGATGCATTCGCACCCGTACGACCAGATTTAGGAACAGCTTCTTTCCCAGGGCTGTCATCCTACTGAACTCCAGAAATAAACTCTAAAGCCTGCACATCTGCCAATGCACTTTATTATGGTTATGTTATGTTAATACACTACAAGCCAAATGTATGTTGAATGTTTAAATGTCTTAATCCAAATGTACACTCTCGGGAGCCGCAAGCCTACATTTCGTTGTTCTGCACTTGTGCACTAACAATGACAATAAAAGTTGATTTGATTTAATTTAAAGAGAGAGGAAGCCCTAGAGGAGTATAAAAAGTGCAGGGGGATACTTAAAAAAGAAATTAGGAGAGCGAGGAGGGGCCATGAAATAACACTGGCGAGCAAAATAAAGGAAAATCCTAAGGTGTTTTATAAGTATATTAAGGGCAAGAGGATAACTAGGGAAAGAGTAGGGCCCATTCGGGACCAAAGTGGCAATCTGTGTGTGGAGCCAGAAGATGTAGGTGGGGTTTTAAGTGAATTTTTTGCATCTGTGTTCACTATGGGGAAGGACGATGTAGACATAGAAATCGGGCAGGGGGACTGTGATATACTTGAACATGTTAGCATCGAGAGGGAGGAGGTACTCGCGGTTTTAGCAGGCTTAAAAGTGGATAAATCCCCAGGCCCGGACGAGATGTATCCCAGGCTGCTGTGTGAGGCAAAGGAGGAGATTGCAGGGGCTCTGACACAAATTTTCAAAACCTCTCTGGCCACAGGGGATGTGCCAGAGGACTGGAGAACAGCTAACGTAGTACCATTACTCAAGAAGGGTAGTAGGGATAAACCAGGGAATTACAGGTCAGTGAGCCTAACATCAGTGGTAGGGAAATTATTGGAAAAAATTCTGAGGGACAGAATTAGTCTCCACTTGGAGAGGCAAGGGTTAATCAGGAATAGTCAGCATGGCTTTGTCAAGGGAAGATCATGTCTGACCAATTTGATTGAATTTTTCGAGGGGGTGACTAGGTGTGTGGATGAGGGTAGTGCAGTGGATGTGGTATCCATGGATTTCAGGAAGGCTTTCGATAAAGTCCCGCACAGGAGACTGGTCAAGAAGGTAAGAGCCCATGGGATCCAGGGTGCCTTGGCACATTGGATCCAAAACTGGCTTAGTGGCAGAAGGCAGAGGGTGACGGTCGAAGGTTGTTTTTGTGACTGGAAGCCTGTGTCCAGTGGGGTACTGCAGGGATCGGTGCTGGGTCCCTTGCTGTTTGTGGTCTACATTAATGATTTGGATGTGAATGTAAAAAGTATGATCAGTAAGTTCGCAGATGACACGAAAATTGGTGGGGTGGTAAATAGCGAGGAGGGTAGCCTCAGTCTGCAGGACGATACAGATGGGTTGGTCAGATGGGCGGAACAGTGGCAAATGGAATTTAACCCTGAAATGTGTGAGGTGATGCATTTTGGAGGGACTAACAAGGCAAAGGAATACACAATGAATGGTAAGACCCTAGGAAAGACAGAGGATCAGAGGGACCTTGGTGTGCATGTACATAGATCCCTGAAGGCAGCAGAACAGGTGGATAAGGTGGTTAAAAAGGCATATGGGATACTTGCCTTCATTAGCCGAGGCATAGAATATAAGACCAGGGAGGTTATGATGGAGCTGTACAAAACGGTGGTTAGGCCACAGCTGGAATACTGTGTGCAGTTCTGGTCGCCACACTATCGGAAGGATGTGATTGCTTTGGAGAGGGTGCAGAGGAGATTCACCAGGATGTTACCTGGGCTGGAGCACTTCAGTTATGAAGAAAGACTGGACAGGCTGGGGTTGTTTTCCTTGGAGCAGAGAAGGCTGAGGGGGGACCTGATTGAGGTGTACAAAATTATGAGGGGCATAGATAGGGTAGATAGAAAGGAACTTTTTCCCTTAGTAGAGGGGTCAATAACAAGGGGGCATAGATTCAAGGTAAGGGGCAGGAGGTTTAGAGGGGATTTGAGGAAGAACTTTTTCACCCAGAGGGTGGTTGGAATCTGGAACACACTGCCTGAAAGGGTGGTAGAGGCAGGAACCCGCACAACATTCAAGAAGCATTTGGATGAGCACTTGAAATGCCATAGCATACAAGGCTACAGACCAAATGCTGGAATATGGGATAAGATTAGACAGGGCTTGATGGCCGGCGTGGACGCGATGGGCTGAAGGGTCTCTTTCTGTGCTGTATAACTCTATGGCTATGACTCTATGTTACCCCACTATTCAAAAAAGGTGGTGGAGAAAAAGCAGGGAATTATAGACCGGTAAGCCTGACATTGGTAGTGAGGAAAATGCTAGAGTCCATTATAAAAGATGTAATAGCAGAGCACTTGGAAAGCAGTGACAGGATCGGACAAAGTCAACATGGATTTACAAAAGGTGAATCGTGCTTGACTAATCCACTGGAATTTTTTGATGATGTAACTAGTAAAATAGATAAGGGCGAACCAGTGGATGTGGTGTAGTTGGACTTTCAGAAGGCTTTCGATAAGGTCCCGCATAAGAGATTAGCATGCAAAATTAAGGCACATGGGATTGGGGTCAAGGTATTGACTTGGATAGAGAACTGGTTGGCAGATAGAAAGCAAAGAGTTGGAATAAATGGGTCGTTTTCCGAGTGGCAGGCAGTGACTAGTGGGGTACCGCAAGGATCGGTCCTAGGACCCCAGCTGTTCACAATATATATTAATGATATGGACGAGGGAATTGGATGTAGTATCTCCAAATTTGCAGACGATACAAAGCTGGGTGGGAGGGTATGCTGTGAGGAGGATGTCGTGAAACTCCAGTACGATTTGCACAGGTTGGGTGATTGAGCAGAAACATGGCAAATGCACTATAATGTGGATAAATGTGAGGTTATCCACTTTGGTGGCAAAAACAGGAAGGCAGATTATTATTTGAATGGCAATAGATTGGGAGAAGGGGAAGTGCAAAGAGACCTGGGTGTTCTTGTGCGCCAGTCGCTGAAGGTAAGCATGCAGGTGCAGCAGGCGGTTAAGAAGGCAAATGGTATGTTGGCCTTTATAGCGAGAGGGTTTGAGTACAGGAACAAGGATGTCTTGCTGCAGTTGTACAGGGCCGTGTTGAGACCACATCTTGAGTATTGTGTGCAGTTTTGGTCGCCTTATCTGAGGAAGGAGTTGAGTGAAGATTTACCAGGCTGACACCTGGGATGGCAGGAATGACGTATGAGGAGAGATTAACATAGAAACATAGAAACACAGTAGATAGGAGCAGGAGTAGACCATTCGGCCCATCGAGCCTGCTCCGCCATTCAATGAGATCATGGCTGATCATCCATGTTCAGTACCCTGTCCCTGCCTTCTCCCCATATCCCTTGATCCCTTTAGCCTTAAGAAATATATCCAACTCCTTCTTGAATATATTTAATGAACTGGCCTCCACTGCCCTCTGTGGCAGAGAATTCCACAGGCTCACCACTCTGGGTGAATAAATTCCTCCTCATCTCAGTCCTAAATGGCTTACCCCTTATCCTTAGTCTATGACCCCTGGTTCTGGACTCCCCGGCCATTGGGAACATCCTTCCTGCATCTAGTCTGTCCAGGCCTGACAGAATTTTATAGGTTTCGATGAGATCCCCTCTCAATCTTCTAAACTCCAGTGAGTATAAGCCCAATCGACACGATCTCTCCCCATACGTCATTCCTGCCAGCCCAGGTATCAGCCTGGTGAATCTTCGCTGTACTCCTTCCATGGCAAGAACATCCTTCCTCAGATAAGGCGACCAACACTGCACACAATACTCAAGGTGCGGTCTCACCAAGGTTCTGTACAACTGCAGCAAGACATCCTTGTTCCTGTACTCGAACCCTCTTGCTACGAAGGCCAACATACCATTTGCCTTCTTAACCGCCTGCTGCATCTGCATGCTTACCTTCAGCGACTGGTGCACAAGAACACCCAGGTCTCTTTGCACTTCCCCTTCTCCCAATCTATTGCCATTCAGATAATAATCTGCCTTCCTGTTTTTGCCACCAAAGTGGATAACCTCACATTTATCCACATTATAGTGCATTTGCCATGTTTCTGCCCAATCACCCAACCTGTCCAAATCGTACTGGAGTTTCACGACACCCTCCTCACAGCATACCCTCCCACCCAGCTTTGTGTCGTCTGCAAATTTGGAGACACTACATCCAATTCCCTCGTGCAGATCATTAATATATATTGTGAACAGCTGGGGTCCTAGGACCGATCCTTGCGGTACCCCACTAGTCACTGCCTGCCACTCGGAAAATGCCCCATTTATTCCAACTCTTTGCTTTCTATCTGCCAACCAGTTCTCTATCCAAGTCAATACCTTGCTCCCAATCCCATGTGCCTTAATTTTACACGCTATTCTCTTATGTGGGACCTTATCGAAGGCCTTCTGAAAGTCCAAATACGCCACATCCACTGGTTCTCCTTTATCTATTTTACCAGTTACATCCTCAAAAAATTCCAGTAGATTAGTCAAGCACGATATACCTTTTGTAAATCCATGTTGACTTTGTCCGATCCTGTCACTGCTTTCCAAGTGCTCTGCTATTACATCTTTTATAATGGACTCTAGCATATTCCCCACTACCGATGTCAGGCTTACCGGTCTGTAATTCCCCGTTTTCTCTCTACCACCTTTTTTGAATAGTGGGGTAACATTAGCTACCCTCCAATCCATGGGTACTGTTCCAGATTCCATCGAATGTTGGAAGATGATCAGCAATGCATCTACTATTTCTAGGGCCACTTCCTCAAGTGCCCTAGGATGTAGATTATCAGGCCCTGCGGATTTATCGGCCTTGAATGCCATCAATTTCCCTAACACCATTTCCCTACAAATACTGATTTCTTTCAGTTCCTCCCTTTCATCAGACCCTATGTTCCTCGACCTCTCTGGGAGGTTATTTGTGTCCTCCTTTGTGAAGACAGAACCAAAGTATGTATTTAATTGGTTCGCCATTTCTTTGTTCCCCATTATAAATTCCCCTGATTCTGACTGCAAGGGACCTACGCTTGACATCACCAATCTTTTTCTCTTCACATATCTATAAAAGCTTTTACAGTCAGTTTTTATGTTCCCTGAAAGCTTACTCTCATATTCTATTTTCCCTTTCTTAATTAATCCCTTTGTCCTCCTTTGTTTTATTTTAATTAATTCACCACTTACCTTGCAAAAAGCAGGCTTTACGCCTGCTTTTTACGTGTTTAACTTCTGGAGACTTACCCTCCCGGGAAAACCTGCAAAAAAAACGTAAGTTCGATGCGCACGTGCTGCCTCTCCCGCGCACGAATTCGACCTCTTAACCCCTGCTTTCAGGGGAACGGAAGTGCCGGTTTCCCACACATGCGCAGTGCATGCAGGAAACCGGCACTTCCATTGGGCTTATGCATGAGTACCCCGTGCATACTCACCCGTGGAGACCCGAATTTCTGGGCCACTATCTCCAAGTTTGCAGACAACACAAAGCTGGGTGGGCGTGTGTGCTGTGAGGAGGATGCAGAGAAACTCCAGTATGATTTGGACAGTTTGGGCAATTGGGTAGATGCATGGCAGATGCAGTATAATGTGGATAAATGCGAGGTTATCCACTTTGGTGGGTAAAACAGGAAGGCAGATTATTCTCTGAATGGCAATAGATTGAGAAAAGGGGAAGTGCAACGAGACCTGGGTGTCCTTGTGCGCCAGTCGCTGAAGGTAAGCATGCAGGTGCAGCAGGCGGTTAAGAAGGCAAATGGTATGCTGGCCTTGATAGTGAGAGGATTCGAATACAGGAGCAAGGATGTCTTGCTGCAGTTGTACAGGGCCTTGGTGAGACCACACCTTGAGTATTGTGTACAGTTTTGGTCACCTTATCTGAGGAAGGATGTTCTTGCCATGGAGGGAGTGCAGCGAAGATTCACCAGACTAATACCTGGGATGGCAGGAATGACGTATGAGGAGAGATTGGGTTGATTAGGCTTATATTCGCTAGAGTTTAGAAAAATGAGAGGGGATCTCATTGAAACATAAAATTCTAACAGGACTAGACAGACTAGATGCAGGAAGGGTGTTCCCGATGGCGGGGGAGTCCAGAACCAGGGGTCACAGTCTAAGGATAAGGGGTAAGCCATTTAACATAGAAACATAGAAGATCCTCTAGGACTGAGATGAGGAGGAATTTCTTCACCCAGAGAGTGGTGAACATGTGAAATTCTCGACCACAGAATACAGTTGAGGCCAATTCATTAAATATATTCAAGAAGGAGTTAGACATATTTCTTAAGGCTAAGGGGATCAAGGGATATGGGGAGAAAGCAGGGACAGGGTACTGAATTTGGATGATCAGCCATGATCGCATTGAATGGTGGAGCAGGCTCGAGGGGCCGAATGGCCTATTCCTGCTCCTATCTTCTATGTTTCTATGTTTCTAAACATCCATAAGACAAAAGTACTCTACCAACCTACCCCCGCCACACAGTACTGCTCCCGATTATCAAAATCCACGACGAGGCCTTGGACAACGTGGACCACTTTCCATACCTTGGGAGCCTACTGTCAACAAGGGCAGACATCGACGACGAAGTCCAACACTGCCTTCAGTGTGCCAGTGCAGCCTTTGGTCGCCTGAGGAAGAGAGTGTTTGAAGACCAGGACCTCAAACTCAGCACCAAGCTCATGTCTACAGAGCAGCAGTGATACCCGCCCTCCTGTATGCTTCAGAGACATGGACCATGTACAGCAGGCACCTCAATGCACTGGAGAGGTACCACCAATGTTGCCTCCGCAAGATCCTGCAAATCCATTGGCAGGATAGGCGCACCAACGTCAGTGTTCTCGCTCAGGCCAACATCCCCAGCATCGAAGCTTTGACCATGCTCGATCAGCTCCGATGGACGGGCCACATCATCCACATGCCCGATACGAGACTCTGAAAACAAGCGCTCTACTTGGAGCTCCGACACGGCAAGAGAGCCCCAGGTGGACAGTGGAAACGCTTCAAGGACACCCTCAAAGCCTCCTTGAAAAAGTACAACATCTCCACCGACACCTGGGAATCCCAGGCCCAAGATCGCACAAGGTGGAGGAGAAGCATCCGGGAAGGCGCCGAACACCTCGAATCTCTTCGCTGGGAGCAAGCGGAAGCCAAGCGCAAGCAGCGCAAGGAGCGCACGTCAACTCAAGCACCCCGCCCACCCGCCCCTTGAACCACCGTCTGCCCCACCTGTGACAGAGACTGTAGGTCCCGCATTGGACTCATCAGTCACCTGAGAACTCAGTTTTAGTATGGAAGCAAGTCATCCTCGGGACTGCCTAAGAGAAGAAGAAGCTCCTTCAGTACTGCCCCCCCGACAGTGCAGCACTCCCTCAGTACTGCCCCCCCCGACAGTGCGGCTCTCCCTCAGTACTGCCCCCCCTGACAGTGCGCCGCTGCCTCAGTACTGCCCCCACGACAGTGCGGCTCTCCCTCAGTACTGCCCCCCTGATAGTGCAGCACTCCCTCAGTAATGCCCCCCCGACAGTGCGGCGCTGCCTCAGTACTGCCCCTCCGACAATGCGGCGCTTCCTCAGTACTGCCCCTCCAACAATGCGGCACTCCCTCAGTACTGCCCCTCTGACAGTGCGGCACTCCCTCAGTACTGTCCCTCCCCGACAGTGCAGCACTCCCTCAGTACTGCCCCCCCGGCAGTGCAGCACTCCCTCAGTGCTGCCCCCTCGACAGTGCTGCGCTCCCTCAGTACTGCCCCATCGACAGTGCAGCACTCCCTCAGTACTGCCCCTCCCCGACAGTGCGGCACTCCCTCAGTACTGCCCCCCTGACAGTGCGGCGCTCCCTCAGTACTGCCCCCCCGGCAGTGCAGCACTCCCTCAGTACTGCCCCCTTGACAGTGCAGTGCTCCCTCACTACTGCCCTCTCGACAGTGCAGCACTCCTTCAGTACTGCCCCCTTGACAGTGCAGCACTCCCTCAGTACTGCATTGCGAATGTCAGTCTAGATTATGTGCTGACGTCTTAATACTTGATCCCAGAACTTTTTGAATCAGAGGGGACAGAGCTGAACCACAGCTAACACTTACATAAAGTAATTGAGGCAATAACCCTGGAATCAGTTAAGAAAGAATTGGATGCTGAGGGGTTAGGATTTATCTGGATGGATGGATGGATGGATTAAGATGGGTCGAATGGCGTTCCTCAGCTGTAATTTTAGGATTAGCAGATTATGAATGGTCACATCCGTGACATGCACCTACCTCTGCAAGGATCATTCTTCACCAGGAATTCATCCAGAGCACTCCATCCTCCTCCAACTCGCACCATCACCGTACTGCGGAGGATCCTCACCAATCTCAGCTGCTGCGAGTCACCAAACTACAGGAAGAAGGTGCAGAATTCAGGGAATGCTGAATGGTCCATCACAAGAAGTGAATCCCATCAAACTCTCTGTGTGTCGTCACCACTGGCATCTGGGCAATTTGCGCACAGAATGGTCCCACAATCAGTGAACCATCAGCTAATGCCTTTTTGGTTGAGCGATAAATATTGGCTGAGGGCACGCAAACCTGGAGTGGGCTTTAAACCCACAGCCTGCTGACCCCCAGGTGAGAAATCCACCAACTGAGCCAAGCTATCACACACCAGACATCTCACGCTGAGAAATCATGTGAAAGGTGCAGTGTAGATTCACGAGTGTGACCAGTAATACAAAGTGGGGGAAGTTATGCTTCAGGTCAGAATTGAACACAGTACTCCAGATGGGGTTTAACCAGAGCTCAAGTCAAGTGCTTCAAAGACTCGAGCACAAAAATATAGGCCGACACCCCAGTGCAGCACTAAGGGAGCGCCGCACTGTCGGAGGGGCAGTATTGAGGGAACGCTGCACTGCCAGAGGGGTAGTATTGAGGGAGCACTGTACTGTCAGAGGGGCAGTATTGAGGGAGCGCTGCACTGTCGGAGGGGCAGTATTGAGGGAGCGCTGCACTGTCAGAGGGGCAGTATTGAGGGAGCACTGCACTGTCAGAGAGGCAGTATTGAGGGAGTGCTGCACTGTCGGAGGGGCAGTATTGAGGGAGCGCTGCACTGTCAGAGGGGCAGTATTGAGGGAGCGCTGCACTGTCGGAGGGGCAGTATTGAGGGAGCACTGCACTGTCAGAGGGGCAGTATTGAGGGAGCGCTGCACTGTCAGAGGGGCAGTATTGAGGGAGTGCTGCACTGTCGGAGGGGCAGGATTGAGGGAGCGCTGCACTGTCGGAGCGGCAGTATTGAGGGAGCACTGCACTGTCAGGGGCAGTATTGAGGGAGCGCTGCACTGTCAGAGGGGCAGTATTGAGGGAGCGCTGCACTGTCGGAGGGGCAGTACTGAGGGAGCACTGCACTGTCAGGGGGCAGTATTGAGGGAGTGCTGCACTGTCGGAGGGGCAGTATTGAGGGAGCACTGCACTGTCAGAGGGGTAGTATTGAAGGGAGTGCCGCACTGTCAGAGGGGCAGTATTGAGGGAGCACTGGACTGTCGGTGGTGCCATCTTTTGGAGGAGATATTAAACCGAGGCCCCATCTTCTCTCTCAAGGGGACGTAAAAGATCCCATGGCACTATTTCGAAGACGAGCAGGGGAGTTCTCCCCGGTGTCATGCCCAATATTTATCCTCAATCAACATCACTAAGACAGATTTTCTGGTCATTATCACATTGCTGTCTGTGGGATCTTGCTGTGCACAAGTTGGCTGCCGCGTTTCCTACATTACAACAGTGACTATACTTCAAAATTACTTAATTGGCTGTAAAGCGCTTTGGGAAGTCCGGTGGTTGTGAAAGGCGCTATAGAAATGCAAGTCTTTCTTTTTTCTTTTTAGTTGTACAGAGCTCTGGTCGGGCCCTATCTGGAGTCACTGTTGCATTTGCAAAGATAATCCAGAGGCCGTAAGCAGAGTTCAGTTCATGTTGCTTTTTAATGGCTGCTCCACACACACACTCCCAGGCAAAAGCAATCGAATACCTATACACAATACAATGATAACAGCACTATCAAACTCCATGTGCTCAGGCCAAGGCAATCAAGTACCTATCACCAATGTCAGACATAACATTTCCTCCCCCTCACAGAATTTCAAACATGAAATGTAGTGACAAAGTCCTGTAGGTGGCCAGGGCGAGAACGTGTACGAACAGGCTGAGGTGTGGACTGGTGAAGAGCAGGCCGAAGTGGGGACTGGTGAGGAACAGGCTGAGGCACAATATCTGCTTGAGGGTTGGCTGGCTGAGCCACATGTGCATCCCGCCACTCTGGGGGTAAGGCTTGGGGATTAGGTCCGTATAATCCCGCATCAGGGGGTGCTGGCACCTTCCGAAGGCGGCTGGCATGCCACCGAGAGCCGTCAGTGAGGCAGAAAGTGGCTGGTCCAAGTTGGTGGCTGATTTGGAGAGGGGAGGACCAGAATGACGCCATCTTATTGTTGCGGTGAGGCCTGCGGACTCTGACCCAATCGGAGACTGAGATGTTGGGCGCCTTGGCCCTCTTCGACTGGTCGAAGCGGAGTTTCATCTTCTCCTGCTGTCTAGCGACTGTGGCTTGAGCCGGTGGAGCAGGGCTCTGAGCTAGCGAGGGGCGGAGCCTGCCAAGGGGCAGCATGAGCTCACGGCCTAGCATGAGGGATGCGGGTGAGACCCCTGTAGTGGAATGCTGGGAGGCTCTGTAATGCAGCAGTGTGTGGAGGAGGGCCTTGTCAAATGCACACCCCTGGGATAGGTGTGCTCTGAGGCCATTTTTCAGTGTCTGGTTAAACCGCTCCACCCCCCATTTGACTCAGGGTGGTAGTACGCGTATGTGACGGATGCCCTTGCTCTCAAGGTAAGAGGAGAGTTCCGAAGAGACCATTTGGGGGCCATTGTCTGTGGTGATGGCCTTTGGATGCCCCCAGCGGGAGAAGAGGGACTCAAGGATATCAATGATGACCCGAGAGGTGACGGAGCCCACGGCAGTGACCTCTGGCCATTTTGAGTGCAGGTCATAGGTCACCACTAGGAACCGTTGAAGGTGGGGGACACCATGGATGTCCCCGCAGACGTCCAGCTGCAGGTGCTCCCAGGGCTGAGAGGGCCAGGCAAGGGGTTGCAGGGGTGGAGGAGCTTGGTGGCCAGTCTTGCCACTTACAAGGCAAGCTGCACAGTCCTTGACCAGGGCCTCGATTTCCCTGTTGATGCCCGGCCACCACACTAGGTCTCGGCATCGTTGTTTGAGCTTCACTATGCCCAAGTGGCCCTCATGCGCCTGTGATGAAATATTCCATTCATCACCCATCAGTATTTCTCTGCCTGTGACTGTGGTTGGTTTCAGTTTCATTTCCATTGTATTGTACTGTGTGTAGGGCTCCGCCCATACCTGGCTCCTATGTAAGCTGGCCCAGCCTGCAGCACATCCAGTACGGCAGACCTCTGGATGGAAGATACATTCTCCTCTGT
The DNA here is from genome assembly GCF_052327205.1 of Somniosus microcephalus. NCBI lineage: Eukaryota > Metazoa > Chordata > Chondrichthyes > Squaliformes > Somniosidae > Somniosus > Somniosus microcephalus. The sequence continues at coordinate 3,493,947 of NC_140991.1, read as the reverse complement.
GTGTTACCTTCTAAGTCAATAAAAGCCTTGTTTTGTTTCGCTAACATCGAGTCTCGGATTTATTGAGGCACATCAATTTTATTGACTTAATTTTCAACACAATGGATCAACTCTTGAAACCCGAATGTTTGGATTTGGACCAGCATGCTTCGGACGCATCGGCACGCTTCGGACACTGGTTTATGTGTATGGAATTCTTCCTGGACAATTCCGCAGCCGTCAAAGACGCTACGGATGCTGCGAGTATGAAACTCGGAATTCTGCGGAATTGGGTAAGCCACCGGGTTTACCCGCTCATCCAAGACGCCGACACGTACCCAGCCGCCTGCGACATCTTAAAGGCGCATTACCAGCAGCCTACGAACGAGGTGTATGCTAGGCATCTGCTCGCTACTCGCGCACAGCGACCTGGGGAATCGGTGGAGGAGTTCCTAGGCACCCTGAAAACGCTTGGCAAAGACTGCAAGTGGCAAGATGTAAAAGCCGCAGTGTACACTGACGAGTTTGTTCGCGATGCCTTTATCACAGGCCTCAGCTCCACTTACATCCGGCAGAGACTGCTGGAAAAAACGGGATTGGACCTGAAACAGGCTGCGGACACAGCACGATCCCTGGATGTGGCCCAGAGAAACTCGGACACCTACTCTTCAGCCCGCGCCATCCACGCCGCCACGTGGGCACCAAGGGCGCCGCCATCTTGGAAGGCATCTTCCCCGCCCGGCAGCCCGACACCGTCGGGGCCCCGCTCTCCCCCCAGAAGCCCTACGACAGCCGCGACGTGTCGGGGACCCAACTGCTACTTCTGCGGGCAGCCGAAGCACACCAGAAACCTGTGCCCGGCGAAAGGCACCACCTGCTTTAAGTGCGGTAAGAAGGGGCACTTCGGGAAGGTGTGCAGAGGGAACCCCGCCGGAAAACCCACCACCGCCGCGTGTGCGCCGTGGGAGCGGCCATCTTGGACGCCATCTTGCCCGACCTCGTGGGGTCCGCCATCTTGTGAACAGACAGCGTGGACGCCATCTTGTCTCGATCAGGGCCCTACAGTGGCATCGGTCACAGTGGACCAGACCAGGCCGCACCCGCTATCCAAATCAATGGTGGACATCGAGGTAAACGGGTGCAGGGTTAAATGTTTAATTGACAGTGGAAGCACGGAGAGTTTTATCCACCCTGAACTGGTACAACAACTCTCCCTAAAGGTGGTCCCTACTCGGGGTACCATCTCTATGGCTGATAAAACCCAGACAGCGACCATTATGGGTTACTGCACGGTACAATTGTCCGTTAACGGAACTGTATACGATAATTTTAAAGTATTAATCATGAAGAATCTATGTGCGCCCGTGATCTTGGGCCTGGATTTCCAGTGCTACCACCAAAGCATCACGCTCAATTACGGTGGGTCCCAACCGCCCCTCACAGTGTGCGGTCTGGCTACCCTGAAGGTAAAGCCGCCTTCGCTATTCGCGAACCTTACCCCTAACTGCCGGCCAATAGCGACCAAAAGCAGGAGGTACAGCTGGGAGGACAGGCAGTTTATCACGACCGAGGTAGACAGGCTCCTGAAGCGCATTATTGAACGCAGCAATAGCCCGTGGCGCGCCCAAGTGGTGGTGGTAAGGGGTAGCGAGAAGAAACGGATGGTGATCGACTATAGCCAAACGATCAACAGGTACACCCAACTAGACGCCTACCCGCTACCCCGCATATCAGAAATGGTGAACCAAATCGCCCAATACCGGGTGTTCTCCACCATCGACCTCAAGTCAGCATACCACCAGCTCCCTATCAGACCAGAGGACCGCCCGTACACCGCCTTCGAGGCGAACGGACGCCTCTACCAATTCCTCAGAGTCCCCTTTGGGGTGACGAATGGGGTCTCGATCTTCCAGAGGGAGATGGACCGCATGGTCGATGACCACCACTTGCAGGCAACCTTCCCCTACTTCGACAACGTCACCATCTGCGGTCACAACCAGCAGGATCACGACTCGAACCTCGAGAGGTTCCTGAAAACCGCACAAAAACTCAACCTCACCTACAACGAGGACAAGTGCGTTTACAACACCACGCGCCTCTGCATACTAGGCAGCGTGGTGGAGAATGGGGAAATCGGACCAGACCCCGACCGATTGCGCCCCCTACGGGAGCTGCCCCTGCCCAACACTCCCAAAGCCCTGAAAAGGTGCCTGGGGTTATTTTCTTATTATTCCCAATGGGTCCCCAACTACTTCGACAAAGCCCGCCCCCTCTTGAAAGCATCCTCTTTTCCGCTCTCTGCTGAGGCCCACGCCGCCTTCAAAAGCATTAAGCAGGATATTGAGCGGGCCACGCTACAGGCAGTGGACGAGAACACTCCCTTTCAAGTGGAAAGTGATGCGTCTGACTTTGCCTTGGCGGCCACCCTCAACCAGGCGGGGCGGCCCGTAGCTTTCTTCTCGAGGACCCTCCAAGGGCCCGAGATCAGACACTCCTCCGTAGAAAAGGAGGCCCAAGCCATCGTGGAGGCAGTGCGCCACTGGCGCCACTACCTAGCCGGCAAACGCTTCACCCTACTTACCGACCAGCGGTCGGTAGCATTTATGTTCAATAATAAACAGAGGGGGAAGATTAAAAATGATAAGATTCTTAGGTGGCGGATCGAGCTCTCCACCTTCGATTATGACATCATTTACCGGCCAGGGGCCCTTAATGAATCCCCCGACGCCCTCTCACGAGGGATGTGTGCCAGCGCCACCGGGGATCGGCTACAGACCCTCCACAATGACCTCTGCCACCCAGGGGTCACGCGGCTGTTCCACTTCATAAAGTCCCGCAACTTACCCTACTCGATTGAGGAAGTTCGGTCCCTGACCAGGAACTGTCGCACTTGCGCTGAGTGCAAGCCTCGGTTCTACCGCCCAGATAGAGCCCACTTAATCAAAGCTACACGGCCCTTTGAGCGGCTCAGCTTAGATTTCAAGGGCCCCCTCCCGTCCGTCGACCGCAATGTTTACTTCCTGAACATTGTGGATGAATACTCTCGTTTCCCTTTCGCCTTCCCCTGCCCAGACATGACCAGCGCCACGGTCATTAAATGCCTCAACAGCCTGTTCTGCCTGTTCGGTATGCCGAGCTACATCCATACGGATAGGGGGGCGTCCTTCATGAGTGAAGAGCTACGCCAGTACATGCTGTCCAGGGGGATCGCCACGAGCCGTACCACCAGCTACAACCCCCGGGGTAATGGTCAAGTGGAGCGAGAGAACGGGACAGTATGGAAAGCAGTCACTCTAGCTCTAAGGACCAAAGGCCTCCCTATCTCCCGCTGGCAGGAAGTCCTCCCAGATGTGCTCCATTCGATACGGTCGCTATTGTGTACTGCCACTAATGCCACGCCTCACGAGCGAATGTTTGTCTTTCCCCGGAAATCCACCTCAGGCGTATCCATGCCGTCATGGCTCTCCACCCCAGGTCCGGTATTCGTGCGAAGGCATGTGAGGGGCCACAAGACGGACCCTCTCGTGGAGTCAGTGCACCTACTCCACGCCAACCCCCAATATGCGTATGTCCGGCATGCCGACGGAAGGGAGGACACCGTGTCCATAAAAGACGTCGCCCCAGCCGGTAACGACAACAACCACGACAACAGCAGCAACAACGACCACAGCAACTCTTACCCACCCACTACTCTTTCATCACCCCCAGAAGAACATCGACCAACGGTACCCCCACCAACTACCCCTTCAACAACCCTGGCGGCACCCCCAGCAGAGACCCAGGAGGCCACCGGGGACACCCAGCCGACACCCGCGGCACCACAACAGCCACGTCGGTCGCAGAGGACTATCAAACCCCCGAACAGACTAAATCTATAGAAGGGGTGAATGTGATGAAATATTCCATTCATCACTCATCAGTATTTCTCTGCCTGTGACTGTGGTTGGTTTCAGTTTCATTTCCATTGTATTGTACTGTGTGTAGGGCTCCGCCCATACCTGGCTCCTATGTAAGCTGGCCCAGCCTGCAGCACATCCAGTACGGCAGACCTCTGGATGGAAGATACATTCTCCTCTGTGTGTTACCTTCTAAGTCAATAAAAGCCTTGTTTTGTTTCGCTAACATCGAGTCTCGGATTTATTGAGGCACATCAGCGCCATGGATAAAACACGCACATGAAGGGCACTTGGGACCACAGTGCAGAGCCCACGTGCAACACAGGAGTCATTCCAGCAGGAGAGCTCCTCGTTAACTTTGGAGTAGGCAGACAGTTCCTCAGGCACCTTGTGAGGCCAACCATCTCTGATGAAGGTGCACAGCTGGGAGAGGGCCGGATCCTGTTCAGAGGCCTCTTTGAGCTCCTGGAGAGAGATTGTGGTTTGGAGAGGCGTGTGCAGCATCTGGATGATATCCTGTTCCACATGGTCAGACCCGACGAGTGGGGCTGGGGCAGAGACAGTGCAGGAGAGCAGATCTGCAACAACATTGTCACGTCCTGGTGTGAACTGGAGACTGAAATTGTATTGGCGGAGGTGGTCAGACCAGCGGTGTAGACGCAGTGGTCTGTGGCCCGTGCCGGATGTCGACAGCAGGGCAGTGAGAGCCTGGTGATCGGTTCGCAGGGTGAAGGCACAGCCATACGTGTACAGGTGCCACCGCTCACATGCCCAGACGCACGCCAGCGCCTCACGCTCGCCTACTGAGTACTTCTGTTCGGTGGGGCTAAGGGCTCGGGAGGCAAAGGCGATTGGTTTCTCCACTCCATTCTGTATCTGCGATAACACCACCCCCACAGCTGCAGCGGACGTGTCGCAGGTGACGAGGGTGGGGCTGGCGACGTCAAAGTGAGCCAACACTGGAGGCGACGTGAGCTGCGATTTGAGGTGGCGAACAGCTTCCATACAGGCTTGTGACCACACCCAGGGTTCATCCTTTCGCAGGAGCTGGCGCAGTGGGGCTGTGGTGGCTGAGTACTGGGGCAAAAACTTCAGGTAGTACCCAGCCATGCCAAGGAAGGAGGCAACCTGTGCTGCAGAGCTGGGTTCTGGGATGCTGTGAATGGCATCCACGTTTGACTGGAGTGGGGATATACCATCAACCGACAACCAAAACCTCACAAATTCGATCTCTGAAACAGCAAAGACGCACTTTTCGCCATTCAGTGTGAGCTTGTGTTTTGCTAGAGCCGTGAAACTTTGTGAAGGCGTTCGTCATGAGTGGAGGTCAAGGGCCCATGCACGACTATGTCATCCAGGTAGATGGCCACCCCAGGAATGCCCGCGAGCACAGGGGACATCACCTTTTGGAAGCAGCTGGGTGCAGAGCTAAGTCCAAATGGCATCCTGGTGTACCGAAAGACGCCAGCATGTGTCACAAAAGCAGTGAGGTCCCTGCTGCTGGGGTGGAGGGGAACCTGTAGATAGCCCTGTCGAAGGTCCAGTTTCGAGAACAGGATGGAACCATAGTACTGCGCTGTGAGTTCCTCTGACGTGGGCAGTGGATATTTGTCAGGGATTATGGCCTTATTCACTGCTCGAAGATCGACACAGACGCGTAGACCACCTGACTTTTTCATTGCGACCACCAGGTTGGAGACCCATGGGGAGGCATCAACTGGTTCGATGATGCCAGTTTCCAGTAGCTGCTTTAGTTCAGCTGTGACCCCGTCACGGAGAGCAAGCGGGATGCAGCGCAGTGGCTGAATGACGGGGGTAACGGTAGAGTCAACCATGGGCTGGTGGGTGAAGGCAGTCAGGCAGCCCAGACCCTCGAAGAGTGCTGGCCATGTTTGGCGCCACGGTGAGGCGACGTGCAGAATCGCAGACCCGCCGGTGTCCAAGAGAGAAAAACCCAGGTCAATGAAAAGATCCAGTCCCATCAGGTTAGCTCCTTGGCGTGCCACATGAAAACAAAAATCTGGCAAAACTTTTGTTCCATAGCGTACAGTGAGGTTGATTGAGCCCACTAGTCCAATTTTCGAATTACCATACCTGCAAAGGGCAGTGGAGGGCGCAGAGAGTGGCAGGGAGCTGAAAAAGCATTTGAATGTGTCCACATTCAGCAGTGAGACGCTGGCACCGGTATCCAACAACAGCGGAATGCACACATCATTCAGGTTAATTGTGCATGACTTGAAAGCACTACTGGCCCAGAGCTCACGTTGTGAATTATATTGCTTGAGGATTGAGCGTGTTCATTTGTAGCAACCGGGGCAGAGCGGCAGACATTGGCAAAGTGATTTTGTTTTCCACAATTGCGACAGGCTTGGCCGCGCGCGGGGCAATTCTGCGCTCTGGTAGCATGTGAACGAGATCCGCAGTTTCCACACTGTTGCCGCGGTAGTGCGCGTTGCTGCCATCGCGCGAGCATTACCATGTCAGCGCTGTCGGGGCCGAGGGCGCTGTCACTGGGTGTGTGTGCTAGTTTCACTGCACATTCGGCTGCAGACTCCACTTGGAAGGCAATGTTGACTGCCTGTGACAACGACAGATCGTCGGACTCGAGTAACAGTCTTTCACGCACTCTCACGTTGTTGGTGTGCTCTATTAGTTGATCACGCACCATCTCATCTTGTAGTGCACTGAACTTGCACGAGCTAGCTAACCCCCTCAAATTAGCCACGTATTGATGCACAGACTCGCCGGGGAGTTGGTGACGCTGTCTAAAAATGAATCGCCGCAGGAGGGCACTTTGTGGGGCAGAGAAGTGTGTGCTTAACAGAGCCAGAGCCTCATCATATGTTTGAATTGAGTCTGCTGTGCATAATGTCCCAAGAACACGCTGGCCCTCCGCTCCCAAGCAATGGGATAACAGTGCCTTTTTCCGTGATGTACTCACATTTTCAAGTCCAAGAGCAATGAGGTAGGTTTCAAAGGACTGTAACCAGCGAACCCATGGGATCAGCAGCTCACCGGGTAGTGCAAGGAAGGGAGGAGGTGGTGGAAGAGAGATTTCAGCCATCCTCATCGCCAAATGTTGCGTTTGCAAAGATAATCCAGAGGCTGTAAGCAGAGTTCAGTTCATGTTGCTTTTTAATGGCTGCTCCACACACACACTTCCAGGCAAAAGCAATCGAATACCTATACACAATACAATGATAACAGCACTATCAAACGCCATGTGCTCAGGCCAAGGCAATCGAGTACCTATCACCAATGTCAGACATAAAAGTCACTGCGTTCAGTTCTGCGCACCGCACCTCAGGAAGGATATTTTGGCCTTGGAGGGGGTGCAGCGTAGATTCACCAGAATTCTGTTGGGGTTTAAAGGGTTAAATTATGAGGTCAGGTTGCATAGACTAGGCTTGTATTCCCTCACGTATAGAATTTCTTCGGCAGCACCTCCCAAACCTCCACCATCTAGAAAGGACAAGGGCAGCAGGCGCCTGGGAATGCCATCACCACCAAGTTCTCCTCCAAGTCACACACCATCCTGACTTGGAAATATATCGCCATTCCTTCATCGTCGCTGGGTCAATATCCTGGAACTCCCTCCCTAGCAGCACTGTGGGAGCACCTTCACCAAACGGACTGTAGCGGTTCAAGAAGGCAGCTCACCACCACCTTCTCAAGGGCAATTAGGGATGGGCAATAAATGCTGGCCTTATGAGCGACACCCACATCCCAAAAATGAATTTAAAAAAGTTAAGAGGTGATCTAATTGAGGTGTTTAAAATGATAAAGCAATTTGATAGGGTAGATAGTGAAAAACTATTTCCTTTGGTGGGGGATTCCAGAACAAGGGGGAACAATCATTAAATTAGAGCCAGGCCCTTCAGGGGTGATGTCAGGAAGCACTTCCTCAGACAAAGGGTGGTGGAAATCTGGAATTCTATCCTCCAAAAGGCTGTGGATGTTGGGGGTCAATTGAAAAATTAAAAACTGGGATCGATTGATTTTTGTTGGGTAAGGTTATTAAAGGATATGGAGCAAAGGCGGGTAAATGGAGTTAAGGTACAGGTCAGCCCTGATCTCATTAAATGTCAGTATAGTAATCTGGGATGTAATGTTTAAGTTATCCACCAGATGGAGCCAAATATTAAGGATTCACATTCACCAGTTTTTAAGGTAATGGGTCATGTATTCAATGTCCTGGTACACCAGTTTATACGGTAATGTGGCATTGCATTATGGGTATGACTCAGAGGTGAATCCTCCATCTTGCCATCGTGCAGTAAGAATTGTGTGCTTTGCTTGTAGCCTGTAAGAGATGTTTCTCTGCTACACCGGGTAAATAAACAGTTGGGTTTTGTTCCTAATATCTCGCTTCTCTCAGTTCCTGACCTTACCACTCGGATATCACATATTGGCGACGAGGATAAACAGCTCACATCTTGAAGAAGAAAAAAAGAAAAGAGCACTGAATAGAGGATCATGGTTGCTATGGTAGGAAAGATCTCTGCTTTTGCTGTTCAGATGCAGACCTGGGATGAATACTGTGAGTTACTGATGCATTTCTTTGAAGCAAATGATATAAATGATGTCGGAAAAAGGAGAGCTATTTTGCTCACTTCCATGGGAAGTCAGACGTATAGTTTAATGAGAAACTTATGCAGTCCTAAAAAGCCTGGAGACAGCACATTTGCTAACTTAGTGGCCTTGCTGAAGGACCATTTCAATCCCAGACCGAGTGAGATTGTACAGCGTTTCAAATTTAATTCACGGAACAGAAAACCAGGAGAGACTGTATTGGATTATGTAGCGGTGTTGAGGAAATTGCCACACGATTGCAATTACGGCAACAGCCTGAAAGACATGCTGAGAGATAGGCTAGTTTGCGGGATAATGGATGATCGAATGCAGCGGAGATTATTGTCTGAGACTGGGCTTACGTATGAAAAAGCGTTGGAACTCACTCAAGCCATAGAGACAGCGAACCGAGATGTAAAAGAAATACGAGGTTCAGACTGGGATACTACAAAGCAAGTTGCAGGTCAGGTTGTGCACAAGTTAAACATGCGTCAGAAACCACAACGTGAGCATGTAAAGGCATGTTATAGATGCAATGGCGATCACCTGGTGAGGGAATGCAGGTTTCTGGAGGAAAAGTGCCACAAGTGTGGAAAAAAAGGATATATAAAATGTGCATGCAGGGCAAAAGCAACCGTGGAGGAATTCAAACCAAAAGGGGGAGGAAAGCAAAACCTAGGAAGAGAAGTGAAAAAACAGGGAGCACATTACATCAGTGGAGAAGCTGAGAAAGAAGACGACATGTTCATAATGCATAGTATGGTAGAGAACATTCCAAAAGTGGATCCTATCACTTTGCAACTGACAGTAAATGACTCTAAGGTGGATACAGGATGTGGCATAACCATAATGAACAGGGAGGAGTACTCAAAATTGTGGAACCGTGCAAAAGTTCCAGAGTTAAAGTCTTGCTCTATGCAGCTTAAAACATATACCGGTGAGCGAGTGGTGACATTGGGTACAGCTACTGTAACTGTGCAACACAGGGACACCGTGGAACAGCTACCTGTAGTTGTAGTATCGGGTTCCGGACCAAACCTGTTAGGTCGGGGCTGGATACAAGAACTTAAATTAGATTGGGGAGCGATAAATCAAATAGAGGGAGGCAAACAATTGTCTTTGCAAGAAGTGTTGATTGAACATGAGAACATGGTCAAGGAAGAACTTGGCACATTTAATGGCCCCCCAGCTAAGATTTATGTAGACAAGGAGGTACTGCCAAGGTTTTTTAAACAATGACCTGTGCCGTATGCCATGAAACCGAAGGTAGAGGCTGAGCTTGACCATCTTTTGAGAGAGAACATTCTGGAACCCGTGAAATGTTCAGAATGGGCAGCTCCCATTGTACCTGTTTTAAAACCGGACAATTCGGTAAGACTCTGTGGAGATTATAAATTGACAGTAAATAGGGTGTCTAAACTAGAATAGTATCCTAGTCCCAAAACAGAGGATTTCTTTGCGAACCTGGCTGGAGGGAAGAAATTCACAAAGCTGGATATGAGTCATGCATACTTGCAGATTACACTAGATGAGGAATCCAAGAAGTATGTAACCATAAATACACACAAGGGTTTGTTTACCTATAACCGCTTACCATTCGGGGTCTCATCTAGTCCAGCTATTTTCCAGAGGACTATCAAGGGTGTACTGCAAGGGATCCCACATGTTTCAATATATCTGGATGACATTCTGGTGACGGGAAGAACCGACCAGGAGCATCTGAGCACTCTGAGAGAGGTACTACAAAGATTGGATAAGGCTGGGTTACGGCTCAAGAGGAGTAAGTGCACTTTCCTGGGGAATGAGGCCGTGTTCCTGGGACACAGAGTGGATGCCACCGGGCTCCATCCAATCAAGGAGAAGGTACAAGCACTGCAGGAGGCCCTAGCTCCTACCAATGTGACTGAGTTAAAAGCTTACCTGGGACTGCTAAACTATTATAACAGATTTTTACCAAACTTGGCAACAGTGTTAGCACCTCTTCACAAACTTCTGCGCAAGGAGACACAGTGGCAGTGGAAAGAGGAACAGAGGGTTTCATTTGAACAGTCCAAGAAACTGATGCTGTCCTCGGATGTGCTGGTTCACTACAATGCAGAGAAAGACATCATTCTCTCTTGTGATGCTTCACCTTACGGGATGGGGGCGGTTCTTTCACACAGCTTGGAAGATGGAACAGAAAGACCAATAGGGCTTATGTCTCGAACTCTGACACCAGCAGAAAAAAACTATTCCCAGTTAGATAAAGAGGGGTTAGCAGTAATGTTTGGGTTACAGAGGTTTCACAAGTACATATATGGCAGGAAATTCACCATATGCACCGATCATAAACCTCTTCTATCTCTTTTTAATGAAATGAAAGCAGTACCACAGATGGTGTCACCCCGGATCCAGAGGTGGGCAGTGACGTTAAGGGCATATGAGTATGTCATTGTTTACAAGGCGGGCAAGTACCATGGGAACGCAGATGCCTTGAGCCATCTTCCACTACCAGGTACACCTATCTGTGCAGCTCCAGAGGACAGAGTGTTGATGTTGGAGGGCACGGACACAGCAATTGTGACCGCAGAACAAGTAAGGACATGGACCGGTAAAGATCCAGTACTGTCTAGAGTCTGAGAATATGTGATGAGGGGTTGGCCACAGCATCCGAAGGGACTGATTTCACACCTTACAGTGTCAGGAAGACAGGGCTGAGTGTGCAGGATGGTTGCGTGTTGTGGGGAGCACGAGTGATTATTCCACAGCCAGCACGAAAGTCTATCCTAGGGCAACTACATCAGTGTTATCCTAGAGTTTCACATATGAAAGCCTTGGCAAGGAGTTACTTGTGGTGGCCAAAGCTAGATGAGGAGATAGAAAATCTAGTCAAGACATGCAGCACTTGTCAAGTACACAGGAAGGCACCAGCAGTGGCTCCTCTCCACCCCTGGGAGTGGCCGGATAAACCATGGAGAAGATTACATGTAGATTATGCGGGTCCATTCATGGGAAAGATGTTCCTCATAATCATTGATGCCCATTCCAAATGGATGGATGTTTATTCTGTAAATTCTGCTTCATCTACTGTTACTATGGACTGCCTCCATTGGAGTTTTAGTAATCAAGGGCTACCGGAGATCATAGTAAGTGACAATGCCACATGTTTTGTGAGTACAGAAACAAAAGAATTCATGAGAAACAATGGCATAGTGCACGTGACCTCAGCTCCATATCATCCATCTTCAAATGGACTTGCGGAGAGAGCCGTACAAACATTTAAGGAGATGATGAAAAAAAGTGCGGAAGGGAGTTTGGCAACCAAGGTGTCACGAGTTCTGTTCAGCTACAGAATAACACCTCAATCTACCACAGGACTCTCTCCTGCTGAGCTGTTGTTAGGACGTCGACTACGCTCCACTCTTGACCTGGTTCACCCAGATCTAAAAAGGAAGGTGGAAAACCGACAAATCAAACAAAAGGAGAACCATGACAGAAGGACAAAGAGCCACAGTTTTGGAGAAGGAGATGCGGTCCTTACCAGGAATTTCAGTTATGGTCCAAAATGGATTCCTGGCGTCATAGACTCAATGACCGGTCCAGTATCATATACGGTCATGGTGGGAACTGGTCAGGTAGTACGCAGACATGTAGATCAGATACTGACCAGACAAGGGGAAATCGAACTGGAGGTTCCAGAGGAGATGTCGGAGGACAAGTTGGCCCCCAGTTATCCAAATGCATCGGTGGTACCACCACCACGAACAGAGCCAGTTCCACCTGGACCCCTTAGTCAAGAGGAAACCATCGTAGCAGAGTCAGATACTCTGAGTACTGCTCAGGAGCAGCAGGTGGCTCTACCACAACCAAGCAGGGACTTGACTGTAAAACGTTCACCAAGGTCTCACAAGCCGCCAGAGAGATTGATAACGACCTGCTAGATTCGTTCAGTATGGACTATCGTTAAAGGAGTTTCCTTATGGGACTTTTTAAGAATGTTGTTAAGAAATTAATGTTCAACTTAAGAGGGGAGGGATACAGGAATCTGGGATGTAATGTTTAAGTTATCCACCAGATGGAGCCAAATATTAAGGATTCACATTCACCAGTTTATAAGGTAATGGGTCATGTAGTCAATGTCCTGGTACACCAGTTTATACGGTAATGTGGCATTGCATTATGGGTATGAATCAGAGGTGAATCCTCCATCTTGCCATCGTGCATTAAGAATTGTGTGCTTTGCTTGCAGCCTGTAAGAGATGTTTCTCTACTACACCGGGTAAATAAACAGTTGGGTTTTGTTCCTAATATCTCGCTTCTCTCAGTTCCTGACCTTACCACTCGGATATCACAGTCAGAGCTGGCCTGATGGGCTGAATGGCCTCCTCCTGTTCCTATAGTTGAGATTATAGTCACGACTTTAATCCGTCCAAGTTACAATCGCTCTCGTAGCTTTGAAGGAATTGAGTTGTTTGGGCTTCATTGACTCGAGTTTACAAGGTCAAAGAGTGACTCCACAGACTATGAAGTATGATAAATTGTGAGAGACTGTTTCTGACAAGCAATGGTAATAGGGCACAAATTTAAAATCACAAAAATAATTAAAGGGGAGTTTTAAAAAGTTTCTTTACACAGAATGTAATCAGAATTTTCCACTTTGTCACAACCCTTGCTGAGGGCCTGACAGTGGTGACAATCTCCTCTCAATCACAGTAAGCCTGGGCAGACCTGCAGTTGGCTGTCTGTCCCTCTTATGGAGGAGATTATAGCCCCGGTTTTAATTAACTACACAGCAGTTAAGGGGCTACTAATCTAAAACTTCAGGTAAACCGACAGAACGCTTCATGTGTCCTGGATAACCACGTGTGCAGGAAGTGCCTCCAGCTGCTCGAACTCGAGCTCCGTGTTTCTGAGCTTGAGGAGCAACTGGAGTCACAGCAAGACCTTTGGGAGGTTGAGAATTTCCTGGGGTGCATGTTCTAGGTGGTGGTTACCCCGCAGCTACAGAGTCCAGGAAGAGAGTAAGTGGGTGGCCACCAGCAGGGTAGGAAGAGGCAGGCAGTGCAGGAATCCTCCCGGAGTGTGGTACTCTCAAACCAGTTTTCAGCGCTGAATAACAGTGAGGGTTACGACACCTCGGGGGAGCGCAGTCTAGAGCAAATCCACGGCACTGTGGGGCAAATGACTGCACGGGGGTCACAGCAAAGTGTAGAAATCCAGTGGTCATAGGGGATTCGATAGTCAGGGGATAGACAGGCTTTTCTGCAACCCACGACCTCCAACACCTAGAAGGACAAGGGCACAGGTGCATGGGAACACCATCACCTCTAAGGACAGTGATAGACTTCAGGAAGACATGGACAGGCTGGTGAAATGGGCGGGCATGTGGCAGATGAAATTTAATGCAGAAAAGTGCCAAGTGCTACATTTTGGTAGGAAGAACGAGGAGAGGCAATATCAACTAACTGGTACAATCCTAAAGGGTGTGTACGAACAGAGAGACCTGGGGGTATGTGTGCACAAATCATTGAAGGTGGCAGGGCAGGTTGAGAAAGCAGTTAAAAAGATTTGCGGGATCCTGGGCTTCATAAATAGAGGTATAGAGTACAAAAGCAAGGAACCTATGATGAACCTGTATGAAACACTGGCTCGGCCTCAACTGGAGTATTGTGTCCAATTCTGGGCACCGCACTTCAGGAAGGATATGAAGGCCATAGAGAGGCCATAAAGATTTATGAGAATGGTTCCAGGGATGAGAGACTTCAGTTACGTGGGTAGACTGGAGAAGCTGGGGTTGTTCTCCTTAGAGCAGAGAATGTTGAGAGGAGATTTGATAGAGGTGTTCAAAATCATGAGGGGTCTGGACAGAGTAGAGAGAGAGAAACTGTTCCCATTGGTGGAAGGGTGGAGAATCAGAGGACACAGATTTAAGGCGATTGGCAAAAGAACCAAAGGTGACATGAGGCAAAACTTTTTTACTCAGCGAGTGGTTAGAATCTGGAATGCACTGCCTGAAAGGGTGGTGGAGGCAGACTCAGTCATGGCTTCCAAAAGGAAATTGGACAAGTACCTGCAGGGCTACGGGAAAGATAGGCAAAAAGGAAAGGGAGGTGGGGTAGCATTACCGGTTAAAGAAGGGATTAACACAATTGTAATGAAGGATATTAGCTCTGATGATGTGGAATCTGTATGGGCAGAATTGAGAAATACTAAGGGGAAAAAAACATTAGTGGGAGTGGTATATAGACCTCCAAACAGTAAGGCGGAGGTTGGGAATGGCAGTCAAAGTTTCAGGAGCTAGGGAGGCAGCACGGTGGCATAGTGGTTAGCACTGTTGCCTCACAGCGCCAGCGACCCGGGTTCGAATCCGGCCTCGGGCGACTGTCTGTGTGGAGTTTGCACATTCTCCCCGTGTTTACGTGGGTTTTCTCTGGGTGCTCCGGTTTCCTCCCACAGTCCAAAGATGTGCGGGTTAGGTTGATTGGCTATGATAAATTGACCCTTAGTGTTAGGGGGATTAAATACGTGGGGTTACAGGGATAGGGTGGGATATGTGTTGGTGTAGGGGTTACGGGGATCAGGTGGGATATGTGTCGGTGCAGGCTCGATGGGCCGAATTGGCCTCTATCTGCACTGTGGGGTTTCTGTGATTCTGTGATTCTGTGAAAGAGCAGGACCTCGAAGATGGTAATCCCTGGATTACTTTCAGTGCCACGTGCTAGTGAGCATAGGAGCAGTAAGATAAAACAGGTTAATGTGGGGGTGGATAAATGGTGCAGGAGCGAGGGCTTCAGAGTTCTGGGGCATGGGGACTAGTTCTGGGTGAATTGGGACCTGTACAAGACAGATGAGTTGCACCTCAACAGAGCTGGGACCAATGTCCTTGTGGGAAGGTTAACTATTGCTGTGGAGAAGGATTTAAATTAATTTGGCTGGGGGAGGGGCACAAGGATGTAGCATAACAAAGGCGATATAAGGTGCACAGAGGACTAGGAGAGGCAAACAGCATTCGAATAAAGAGTAGTTCAGAAATAGGAGGGATCAACGGGAGAAATGGGAGGCAGACTACGATGGGTTTGGAGTGCATCTGCGTAAATGTACGGAGCGTGGTAAATAAGATTGTTGAGCTGCCGGCACAAGTCACCACATGGGAGTATGATATAGTGAAAATAACGGAAGCTTGAACCAAACAAGGTGAGGATTTGGAACTTAATATTCCTGGCTACAATATATTCAGGAAAGATAGGGAAGGAAAAAAAGGAGGGGGGTGACCATATTGATCAAAGATGCTCTTACAGCACTGGAGAGGGTCGATGTAGTTGAGGGTTCAAAGACAGAATCTATTTGGTTAGAATTAAGGAATATCAGAGGAGCTGTTACACTGCTGGGTGTAAACGATTGTTCACCTCCAAGTTACACACCATCCTGACTTGGAAATATAATGCCATTCCTTCATTGTCGCTGGGTTAAATCCTGTACAAATCTCAAACTAATTCCACTGCCTCTTAGCCCAATTTTTTCCCTTAAAAGAGGGAGCAGGCGAAGGAAACAGAGAATGTAGAGTGGAAGAGAAACAGACAGTAAAAAGCCTCAAAAACACACCGCACCCCCCGATGATGCTGCCCCTACCCGGTATCTGTTGGCAGTGATCTGTTCCACTTGGAATCTCTGGGCACAGTTACACTCAGCGACCTGGCGACAGACCTGCAAGAGAAGGAGATGGCATGAGCACCAGAGAATGGAGTGGGGCCTGGGGGACAGGCCGAGCTCAGCAGCGGGCCTGGGGAACAGGCCGAACTCAGGCCGGGGCCTGGGGGACAGGCCGAGCTCAGGCCGGGGCCTGGGGGACAGGCCGAGCTCAGGCCGGGGCCTGGGGGACAGGCCGAGCTCAGGTCGGGGCCTGGGAGACAGGCCGAGCTCAGCGGGGGGCCTGGGGGACAGGCCGAGCTCAGTGGGGGGCCTGGGAGGGCAGGCCGAGCTCAGTCCGGGGCCTGGGGGGCAGGCCGAGCTCAGGCCGGGACCTGGGGGACAGGCCGAGCTCAGGCCGGGGCCTGGGAGACAGTCGGAGTTCAGGCCGGAGCCTGGGGGACAGGCCAAGCTCAGGCCAGGGCCTGGGGGACAGTCCGAGCTCAGCGGGGGGCCTGGGGGACAGGCTGAGCTCAGGCCGGGGCCTGGGGGACAGGCCAAGCTCAGCGGGGGGCCTGGGGGACAGGCCGAGCTCAGGCCGGGGCCTGGGGGACAGGGCAAGCTCAGGCCGGGGCCTGGGGGACAGGCCGAGCTCAGGCCGGGGCCTGGGGGACAGGCCAAGCTCAAGCCGGGGCCTGGGGGACAGGCCAAGCACAGGCCGGGGCCTGGGGGACAGCCCGAGCTCAGCGGGGGGCCTGGGGGGCAGGCTGAGCTCAGGCCAGGGCCTGGGGGGCAGGCCGAGCTCAGGCCAGGGCCTGGGGGGCAGGCTGAGCTCAGGTTGGGGCCTGGGGGGCAGGCCGAGCTCAGGCCGGGGCTTGGGGGACAGACCGAGCTCAGGCTGGGGCCTGAGGGGCAGGCCGAGCTCAGGCCGCGGCCTAGGGGACAGGCCGAGCTCAGGCCGGGGCCTGGGGGACAGGCCGAGCTCAGGCCGGGGCCTGGGGGACAGGCTGAACTCAGGCCGGGGCCTGGGGGACAGGCCGAGCTCAAGCCGGGGCCTGGGGGACAGGCCAAGCACAGGCCGGGGCCTGGGGGACAGGGCAAGCTCAGGCCGGGGCTTGGGGGACAGGCCGAGCTCAAGCCGGGCCTGGGGGACAGACTAATCATTGTGACCAATTGTCTGAGAAACTTTCACAAGGTGTCAAGAAACTAAACATTGTCTCTGACCTCATCTTCGATTCTGTCTCCATCCTCACTGCGCCGGAGACTGTCTCTGCTCGGATGCAGTGCATTGGCAAACTCGTAGTAATCAATGAATCCGTCCCCATTTAGGTCAAAGACTCCAGCAACTGCTGCCATCTCCAGGGAGCTGGTGGGGAATTCTGGCCAAGAGTAGGATTAGATGTTTAGGGCCATGCGCGAGAGCCTTGTGTTTACACATCTCCCAAAATAAACCTCAAACACAAACGTCACTTGCAACCAATGCTCCTCCAAATTCAATCACATCTGTAGAAAACATGGCCTCCATTTTGCACTCAAGATAAACAGCAATGAGGTGAATGACCAGGGAAGCTCACCCTGGTGCCAGTGGTTTTTCTAACAAAGGAACCGGCCATTTGGCCTCAGTGCCATTCCCGGGGGAGGGGGAGTTGGCCTCAGTGCCGTTCCTGGGGGAGGGGGAGTTGGCCTCAGTGCGTTCCTGGGGGAAGGGCAGTTAGCCTCAGTGCCGATCCTGGGGGAATGGGAGAGGTAGTTGGCCTTAGTGCCGTTTCATGGGGAAGGGGAGGGGCATTTGGCCTCAGTGCCATTAATGGGGGAGGGGTAGTTTGGACTATTTACCGTAACTTGTCGCTGGGAGTTATCTGGAGATTATTAACCTCTCGTGGTTATGGAAACATCTCCAGGAGAGACCAGTGTTGGCACTTCAACAATTCGAATAACGAGGGAGGTAGATCGGGCTTTAAGCTAAATAAGTGGGGGGAGGGTCCTGGTGGAGAGAAATCTAGAATGCTAAAGAGAAAAGACAAGGAAGCAGTGCAGGAAAGTGATTGGGACAAGGATAACCAGATTGTGTCAGGAAGGGACAGAGCGTACCAGCAAAGCAGTGCACTAACACATAGGGTCCGGGTAAGAGAAAATGGTAATAAGACAAATAGGGCCATAGTACAAAAAAATGTTAAGATGTCTAAAAATGCTAAAAAGGCAAATCTAAAGGCACTGTATCTGAATGCACAAAGTATTCGTAATAAGGGAAACAAATTAACAGCACAAATAGTAAACAGATACGATATAATTGCGATTACGGAGACATGGCTGCAGGGAGCTGAATATCCAAGGATATTCGATATTTAGGAAGGACAGGCGGAAAGGAAAAGGAGGTGGGGTGGCCTTGTTAGTAAAGGATGAAATCAGAACAATAGTGAGAAAGGATATTGGCTCAGAAAATCAAGATGTAGAATCAGTCTGGGTGGAGCTAAAAGACACCAAGGGGCAGAAAACATTGGTGGGAGTTGTCTATAGACCTCCAAACAATAGCGGTAATATAGGGGATGGCATCAAACAGGAAATTAGAGATGCATGTTGTTAGATCCGTGATTCTTTAAATAGGATGTTTCCCCAAGAACTACACGGATGCTGTAACTTAACAATCAACAGGTATTTACTGGAGTAGATTAGTCTCAAGACTGAAGTACAGAAGCCTGCTCCGGCTTTATATACAGGTGTGGTCACTGCCGGTACTACAGTATACAGGAGCTGTAAAACAGTTCTCTCTTAAAGGTACATACACAACAATTCCTCCCCTTTTAGATTAACAGTACCATAACATTCATTTAACAATTAACATTTTTAACATGCAACATTAACTGAAAATAGTCCATTTATAGATTCAGTCTTTGGGGCGGCTTCCTGATCCTTTCGGGATAGCGCCTTTCCTGAGGTTCTTGTTCTTGGTGCGGAGGCGATTCTGGCCCCATTTCGTCGGTTAGTTCATCGGTTTCCACTGCTACTGGTTCGGAGGTAGATGCTACCGGTGTGTCGGGTTCATCCCCAGGTACTCGAGACATGGGGTTGACTCGTTCCTGTGACGCTAAGATCTGATCGACGTGGCGTCTCACAATGTTCTCCCCGACATCCACTGTGTACATTAATGGCCCCTGCCTGGTGCATATCGTTCCGGGTTGCCATTTCTCTGTTCGGTAGTCACGGGCCAAGACTGGTTGTCCTACATTGAAGCTTCTTGTCGGCTTCTCATTGATGTGCTGGAATTGTTTATCCTCAACATTTCTTCGCACATTGGGTCTGAGCAAATCCAGACGAGATCTCAACCTTCGGTTAAAGAACATCATGGCCGGGGTCTGGTTGGTAACTGCATGTGTCGCATTTCTGTAGGCTAATAGGAAATTGTCCACCTTATGCTGTAGTGGAATTTCATCGTCGCACATGGCCTTTATCGCCTTTTTAAAGGTTTGTACGAACCTTTAAGCCAATCCATTTGTGGCTGGATGATACGGGGCGGATGTGTAATGCCTTACCCCATTCCTTCTCATAAATTTTCGAAACTCTTCGGACACAAACTGTGGTCCATTATCAGGGCAAATCTGCTCTGGCAAGCCGTTCCTGACAAATATGGTCCGTAGGACTGCAATCGTTTTCTCTGTAGTGGTTGAGGACATTTTTATCACCTCAGGCCATTTCGAGTGAGCATCCACTGCTATTAAAAACATTGAGTCCATGAATGGACCAGCAAAATCAATATGCACCCATTGCCATGGAGAGGAGGGCCACTCCCATGGGTGTAGAGGGGCATGTGGTGGTGCATTTTGGACCTTCTGGCATCCTGAGCAGCTCTTGGTTAGGTCCTCGATTTGTTGATCGATCCCCGGCCACCACACATAAGCCCTAGCAAGGCTTTTCATTTTCACCCCTCCCAGATGACCTTCATGGAGCTCATTTAGCACTCTCTCCCTTAACTTGGGTGGAATCACCACTCGGGATCCACACATCACTGTCCCCTAGCATACTGACAGCTGTTCTCTTCTGGATGAGAGTGCTGGCAACAGTGAGTCGCCATGTGTTGGCCATCCCCTCACCGTCAAATCATATACCCGAGACAGTGTCGGATCATTGCGGGTCTCCTTCTCTATATCCGCGTTCATTACTGGCAATCGTTCAATTATTGACGAATAAAATATCTTGATAGGGTCCACTGCTGGTGCTTCCTCCACAGTAGGCAGTGGCAGGCGTGATAGCCCATCAGCGTTTCCATGCTGTTTCGTGCCTTTATATTCTATTTCATATTGATTCACCCCTAGAAACAGGGACCATCTTTGTAACCGTTGTGCAGTCATCACTGGAACGCCCTTCTTAGGATTAAAGATGGAGACAAGTGGTTGGTGGTCAGTCAGCAAGGTGAACTTCTGCCCATGCAGCTAGTGGTTGAATTTTTTTACTCCCCATACTAGGCTGAGGGCCTCCCTGTCAATCTGGGCGTAGTTGCGCTCGGCTGAGGTTAGTGACCGAGACGCAAAGGCTACTGGCCTCTCCAACCCGTCTGGGAATTTGTGCGACAGCACCGCTCCAATACCATAGGGTGATGCATCACATGCCAAACGAATTGGTAGTGCTGGGTTGAAATGGGCCAACACCTCTTTTGATGTGATCAATTCTTTACACTTCTGGAAAGCTCATCTACGTTTGTCATTCCACTTCCATGGCACCCCTGTTTGCAGTAGGGTGTTCAGTGGGTGTAATACCGTGGACAAATTTGGTAAGAACTTATGGTAGTAGTTTACCAGCCCGAGGAACGACCTCAGTTGTGACACATTTTCCGGTGCTGGAGCCTTGACTACTGCCTCAATCTTTTCAGGGGACTTATGTAACCCCTCTTCATCGATGATGTGGCCACAATACGAGATCTGCTTCTGGAAAAACTTGCACTTGTGGTGATTAGCTCGTAGCCCATATTCCTTTAATCTGGTGAGCACCTTCTCCAAGTTGGCGAGGTGATCACTGTCATTTTCACCCGTGACCAGGATGTCGCCCAAATAACACTGGGTCCCTGGACTCCCTTGCAGGACTTGATCCATTTCCCTTTGCCAAATAGCCGGAGCCGATGCTACCCCGAACACCAGCCGGTTGTATTGATAGAGACCTTTATGAGTGTTGATCGTGAGGTATTGTTTCGAGGTTTCTTCTACCTCCATTTGCAAGTACGCCTGGGCTAGATCAATTTTGGTGAAGCGTTTACCTCCAGATAGCGAGGCGAAAATATCCTCAATTCGTGGAAGCGGATATTGTACCGTGTGAAGGACTGGGTTCACTGTCACCTTAAAATCTCCACAGATGCGGACCTTCTTTGGTTCCCCAGGCGTATTACTCAACAACCTCTTCGTTACAGGAATGATGGGTGTAGCCCACTCGCTCCAGTCTACTTTGGACAGTACTCCTGAACGTTCCAACCCTTCCAGCTCTGCTTCGACAGCTGGTCTGATCGCATAAGGCACTGGTCTGGCCTTAAGAAACTTTGGGCTTGCATTTTCCTCTATTTCAATCGTTGCTGTTATGCCTTTTAGTGTTCCGAGTCCCTCCAGGAACACTTCTTTTGCGTCAGTTAGCATTTTTGACAGTCGTCCAGGTGTGACGTCGTCATCCTTTTTGGCCTCAACCTTCAGTGCCTGTATGGAATGCCAATCTAATTGTATCTTCCGGATCCATTCACGTCCTAGCAGTGGTGGTCCTCCATCTGGCAATACATATAAGTCCATTTTAGGTATTTCCTGGCCTTTGTATATCACTTTCACCCTTATTTTTCCTTTGGGGTAGACTTTTTGCCCCGTGTACGTCTTCAAGACACTCTCTGTAGCTTTCAAGGGTATATGTGAAAATAGCCGCTTGTAGTCCCTTTGGTTTATGACTGTTAGGGCTGATCCTGTGTCCAATTCCATTTTCACTTGGACTCCGTCTATCTTGAGTGTAACCCAGATAGTCTGGTGATCCTCCATTTTGGTTACCTTATGTAGTTTCAGACAACCCAGCTCCTTGCTTCCGGAGTCTGTGTCACTTTTCTGTTCATCTGAACTACTGTCCATCACCTTGTGTACCTTTTTGTACTTCTCCTGTGGAGATTTCTTGCTGTTGGTTTTCTTCCCAGACCTGCAGACTCTTGCTATGTGTCCTGCTTTTCCACACTGTCTGCACACTTGGTCCTTGAACCAACAATCCTTCTGGTCATGTGTTGTTCTGCCGCAGCGATAACACTTCCCTGTTCCATAGGACATTTCATTGGTGCCATATTCTTGCAGTCTCCGTTGTATCTCTGCAGCGCCCCTTGCGGCTGCTTCGTGTGATACTGCCATACTGAAAGCCTTGTCCAGCGTAAGATCCTTTTCTGATAGAAGCCATTTCTGGGTTCCTTCACTTTGAAGCCCACACACAAACTTGTCCCTTAACGTATCTGCTAGTCCCACTCCAAACTGGCAGTGTTTCGATAGCTTGCGCAGTTCCGTTAAGTACTCAGCATTGCTTTCGTCTTTGTGTTGGTTCCTTTTATGGAACTTAAATTATTCTGCTATCAGCAGCGGTGTGGGGTTTAAGTGGTCCTGTAGGATTTCTACTCTGCTTTCGAAATTCTTCTTCACAGGCTTCCCTGGGGTTATTAGGTTTCGCAGTAACCCATAAGTTTTTGTACCCATGGAATTTAACAAAACCAGTGCTTTCCTAGCATCTGGCACTTCATTCGCCCTGCAGTACACCTCAATACGTTCCACAAATGTCGCCCAATCTTCGACTTCATTGTCGAACGTAGAGATACTGCCACTCTTCGGCATCCCTGGGTGTGATTTAACTGTCAAAAATGGCGTCTCCCGCGCTTTCCCTTCTTCTCCGCTGGCACAAAATGGCGTCTCCCGCGCTTTCCTTTCTTCCCGCGCTCGCCCTTCTTCTCCGCTGCGGCTTCTAAAAATGGCGTCTCCCGTGCTCTTCCTTCTTCTCCGCGGCTCAATGGCGTCTCCCGCGCTCTCCCTTCTTCTCCCCGTGGACACTGTTCAGCCCTTGAGCCCTGGCTGTGCTCTGCGTGTTTTTTTTTTTCTGTGCGCCTTTCCCGTTTCCGCCGCTCGGTCCTGAACCCAGCTGCTGCTTTACCCTCTCTCTCTCCGTTTTGTTTTTCCTGCCGTCGGTCAGCTCCAGCCGCCGCTGTCCGGGAAGGGTCTGCGCTGTACCTGTCATCAGTCTGTTGCTGATCGTCGTGGCTGGGGAACCAAGCCCGGCTCTCCACAGCCTCCCCTGCGATGTTCACTCTCTGCCGGATGACTGGGCGGTTGCTCGTGGTCGACGCCCGTGTTTCTGGCCTTGACTTTCTTCCACCGCCCTCCCGGAGCGAATCCTCGAAGGGAAATGCAGAGTTGCAGGTAGATTCGAATCGACACTCGTCGCCACTGTTAGATCCGTGATTCTTTAAATAGGATGTTTCCCCAAGAACTACACAGATGCTGTAACTTAACAATCAACAGGTATTTACTGGAGTAGAGTAGTCTCAAGACTGAAGTACAGAAGCCTGCTCCGGCTTTATATACAGGTGTGATCACTGCCGGTACTACAGTATACAGGAGCTGTAAAACAGTTCTCTCTTAAAGGTACATACACAACACATGTAACAAGGGTACTACAGTAATCATGGGTGACGTTAATCTACATATAGACTGGCCAAACCAAATTAGCAGTAATACTGTGGTGGATGAATTCCTGGAATGTGTACGAGATTTTTTTTTAGAGCAGTACGTTGAGGAGCCAACTAGGGAACAGGCTATCCTAGATTGGGTATTGTGCAATGAGAAGGGGTTAATTAATAATCTTGTTGTGCGGGGTCCTTTAGGGAAGAGTGACCATAACATGTTGGAATTCTTCATTAAAATGGAAAGTGAAGTAGTCCAATCCAAAACTCGGGTCCTAAATCTAAACAAAGGAAACTACAATGGTATGAGGAGTGAGTTGGCTATGATAGTTTGTGGAGCTTCATTAAAAGGCATGATGGTGGATAGGCAAAGGCTAACATTTAAGGAACGAATCCATGAATTGCAACAGTTATACATTCCTTGCTGGTGCAAAAACACAAAAGAAAAGCTGTCCAACCATGGCTAACAAAAGAAAATAAGGATAGTTTTAGATCCAAAGAGGAGTCATATAAAGTTGCCAGAAAAAGTTGCAAGCCTGAGGATTGGGAGCACTTTAGAGTTCAGCAAAAAAGGACCAAGAGATTGATTAAGAGGGGAAAAATAGAGCATGAGAGTAAACATGAAAGGAACATAAAGGCAGATTGTAAAAACTTCTACAAGTATGTAAAAAGAAAAAGGTTAGTGACGACAAATGTAGGTGCCTTACAGTCAGAAACGGGAGAATTTATAATGGGGAACAAGGAAATGGCTAAGCAATTAAACAAATACTTTGGTTCTGTCTTCACAGAAGAGGACACAAATAACTTCCCAGAAATGCTAAGGAACCAAGGGTCTATTGAGAAGGAGGGATTAAAGGAAATTAATATTAGTGAATAAATAGTGCTGGAAAAATTAATGGGACTGAAAGCTGATAAATCTCCAGGGCCTGATAATCTGCATTCCAGAGTACTAACAGAGGTAGCCAGGGAAATAGCAGATGCATTGGTTGTCATCTTCCAAAATTCTATAGATTATGGAACAGTTCCTGCAGATTGGAGGGTGACAAATATAATCCCACTATTTAAAAAAGGAGGGAGAGAGAAAACAGGGAACTACAGACCGGTTAGCCTAACATCAGTAGTAGGGAAAATGCTAGAGTCTATTATAAAGGATGTGATAACAGGACACTTAGAAAATATCAACAGGATTAGACAAAGTCAACATGGATTTATGAAAGGGAAATCGTGTTTGACAAATCTAATGGAGAATTTTGAGGATGTAACTGATAGAATAGATAAGGGAGAACCAGTGGATGTAGTGTATTTGGATTTTCAGAAGGCCTTTGATAAAGTCCCACAAAAGAAATAGGAGCAGGAATAGGCCACTTGGCCCCTCGAGCCTGCTCCACCATTCAATAAGATCATGGCTGATCTTGGGCTTAAAGCCACTTCCCCGCCCGCTCCCCATAACCCTTCACCCCCTTATCTTGCAAAAATCTGTCTATCTCCACCTTAAATGTATTTAATGACCCAGCCTCCACGGCTCTCTGAGGCAGAGAATTCCACAGATTTACGACCCTCTGAGAGAAGAAATTCCTCCACATCTCAGTTCTAAAAGGGCGACCCTTTATTCTAAAACTGTGCCCCCGTGTTCTAGATTTCCCCACGAGGGAAAACATCCTCTCTGCATCTACCTTGTCGAGCCCCCTCAGAATCTTATATGTTTCAATAAGATCACCTCTCATTCTTCTAAATTCCAATGAGTATCGGCCCAGCCTGCTCAACCTTTCCTCATAAGACAACCCCCTCATCTCTGGAATTAACCTAGTGAATCGTCTCTGAACTGCCTCCAATGCAAGTATATCCTTCCTTAAATAAGGAGACCAAAACTGTACGCAGTACTCCAGGTGTGGTCTCACCAATACCCTGTACAGTTGTAGCAGGACTTCCCTATTTTTATACTCCAACCCCCTTGAAATAAAGGCCAACATTCCATTTGCCTTTTTGATTACTTGCTGTACCTGCATGCTAACTTTTTATGTTTCATGCACAAGGACCCCCAGGTCCCTCTGAACTGTAGCATTTTGTAATCTCTCTCCATTTAAATAATAATTTGCTTTTTTATTTTTCCTGCCAAAGTGGATAACCTCGCACTTTCCCACATTACACTCCATCTGTCAAAGGTTTGCCCACTCACTTAGCCTGTCTATATCCCTTTGCAGATTCTTTGAGTCCTCTGCACAACTTGCTTTCCCACCCATCTTTGTATCATCCGCAAACCTGGCTACATTACGCTCGGTCCCTTCATCCAAGTCATTAACGTAGATTGTAAATAGTTGAGGCCCCAGCACCGATCCCTGTGGCACCCCATTAGTTACCGTTTGCCAACCGGAAAATATCCCATTTATCCTGACTCTCTGCTTTCTGTTAGTTAGCCAATTCTCTATCCATGCTAATATATTACCCCCAATTCCGTGAGCTCTTATCTTATGCAGTAACCTTTTATGTGGCACCTTATCGAATGCATTCTGGAAATCCAAATACACAACATCCACTGGTTCACCTTTGTCCACCCTGCTCGTTACCTCCTCAAAGAAATCCAGCAAATTTGTTAAAGATGATTTCCCTTTCATAAAGCCATGCTGACTCTGCTTGACTGCATTATGATTTTCTAAATGCCCTGCTACTGCTTCCTTAATGAAGGACTCCAGCATTTTCCCAATGACAGATGTTAGGCTAACTGGTCTATAGTTTCCTGCTTTCTGTCTCCCTCCTTTGGAATACAGGCCATCTGGTCCAGGGGATTTGTCGTCTTTTAGTCCCATTATTTTACCAAGTACTATTTCCTTAGTGATAGTGATTGTCTTTAGTTCCCCCCTCCCTGTGGCCCCTTGATTATCCATTTTTGGGATGTTGTTAATGTCTTCTACCGTGAAGACAGATACAAAATATTTGAGGTTAGTGTGCAAAATTAAAGCACATGGGATTGGGGGTAATATACTGGCATGGATTGAAAATTGGTTAACAGACAGGAAACAGAGAGTAGGACTAAATGGGTCTTTTTCGGGGTGGCAGGTGGTGACTAGTGGGGTACCGCATGGATCAGTGCTAGTGCCCCAGCTATTCACAATATATATTAATGATTTGGATGAGGGAACCAAATGTAATATGTCCAAGTTTGCTGATGACATGAAACTAGGTAGGATTGTAAGTTGTGAGGAGGATGCAAAGAGGCTTCAAGGCGATTTAGACAAGTTGAGTGAGTGGGAAAATGCATGGCAGATGCAGTATAACGTGGATAAATGTGAAGTTATCCACTTCGGTAGGAAAAACAGAAAGGTAGAGTATTATTTAAATGTTGATAGATTGGGAAATGCTGATGTACAAAGGGACCTGGGTGTCCTTGTATACCAGTCGCTGAAAGCAAACATGCAGGTGCAGCAAACAGTTAGGAAGGCAAATGGTATGTTGGCCTTCATTGCAAGAGGAGTTGAGTACAGGAGCAAGGATGTCTTACTACAGTTGTACAGGGCCTTGGTGAGACCACACCTGGAGTATTGTGTGCAGTTTTGGTCTCCTCACCTAAGAAAGGATATACTTGCCATAGAGGGAGTGCAGTGAAGGTTCACCAGACTGATCCTGGGATGGCAGGACTGTCGTATGAGGAGAGATTGGGTCGACTAGGCCTGTATTCACTAGAGTTTAGAAGAATGAGAGGGGATCTCATTGAACCGTATAACATTCTGACAGGGCTAGACAGACTGGATGCAGGGAGGATGTTTCCCCTGGCTGGGGGGGTCTAGAACCAGGGGTCACAGTCTCAGGATACAGGGTAGGACATTTAGGACTGAGATGAGGAGAAATTTCTTCACTCTGAGGGTGGTGAACCTATGGAATTCTGGCGAAGTTAGCGCCCCAAAGGGGGCGCAACCCAACTTTTCCCCCTTAGAATATTGCGGTCAGTTCCGGTCACCAAATTATAAAAACGATATAGAGGCACTGGAGAGGGTGCGAGAAGATTTACAAGGATGATACCAGAAATGCAAGGGTATACCTATCAGGAAAGGATGAACAGGCTGGGTCTCTTTTCTCTTGAAAAAAGACTGAAGGGTGACCTAATAGATGTTTTCAAAATTATGAAAGGTTTTGATAGAGTGGTTACAGAGAGAATGTTTCCACTTGTGGGGACGAGCATAGCTAGAGGCCATCAATATAAGATCGTCACCAAGAAATCCAATCGGGAATTCAGGAGAAACTTCTTTACCCAGAGAGTGGTGAGAATGTGGAACTCGCTACACAGGGAGTGGTTGAAGTGAATAGTATTGATGTATTTAAGGGGAGGCTGGACAAGCATATGAGGGAGAAGGGAATAGAGGGTTATGCTGATAGAGTTTGATGAGGAAAGACGGGAGGAGGCTCGAGGGGAGCATAAACACCGGCATGGACTGGTTGGGCCGAATGGCCTGTTTCTGTGCCATATAATCTATGTAAGAAGAGCAGGGGAGTTCTCCCCGTGTCCTGGGACCAATATTTATCCCTCAACCAGCATCACTAAAACAGATTATCTGGTCATTATCACACTGCTGTTTGTGGGTCCTTGCTGTGCATAATCAGCTGCCACATTCCCTACATTACAACAGTGACGACACTGCTTTGGGACATCCTGAGCTCATGAAAGGCACAATAGTAATGCAAGTCTTTCTTTCTTTCTCTCACTCCTTGCAACCTTGTGATTTTCCTGGGTTTCTCAATAATAAAATCGCTGATCCAATTTGGATGTTCATGGTGACATTAGACTTGTATTTCTAACTTTGTCCCCATCACCTTCAGGGATAGAATCATAGAATCTTACAGCACAGAAGGAGGCTTTTACATAGAAACATAGAAGATAGGAGCAGGAGTAGGCTATTCGGCCCCTCGAGCCTGTTCGGCTATTTAATGTGATCATGGCTGATCATCCAAATTCAGTACCTGGTCCCTGCTTTCTCCCCATATCCCTTGATCCCTTTAGCCTTAAGAAATATATTTACCCCCTTCTTGAATATATTTAATGAATTGGCCTCAACTGCCTTCTGTGGTAGAGAATTCCACAGGTTCACCACTCTCTGGGTGAAGAAATTCCTCCTCATCTCTGTCCCAAATGGCTTAACACTTATCCTTAGAGTGTGACCCCTGGTTCTGGACTCCCCCACCATCGGGAACATCCTTCCTGCATCTAGTCTGTCTAGTCCTGTTAGAATTTTATACGTTTTAATGAGATCCCCTCTTATTCTTTTAAACTCCAGCGAGTATAAGCCCAATCGACCCAATCTCTCCTCATACGTCATTCCTGCCATCCCAGGTATCAGTCTGGTGAATCTTCACTGCACTCCCTCCATGGCAAGAACATCCTTCCTCAGATAAGGCGACCAAAACTGCACATTATACTCAAGGTGTGGTCTCACCAAGGCCCTGTACAACGGCAGCAAGACATCCTTGCTCCTGTATTCAAATCCTCTCGCTATGAAGGCCAACATACCATTTGCCTTCTTAACTTACGCTTACCTTCAGCGACTGGTGCACAAGGACACCCAGGTCTCGTTGCACATCCCCTTCTCCCAATCTATTGCCGTTCAGATAATAATCTGCCTTCCTGTTTTTGCCACCAAAGTGGATAACCTCGCATTTATCCACATTATAATGCATCTGCCATGCTTCTGCACAATCAACCAACCTGTCAAATCATACTGGAGTTTCTCTGCATCCTCCTCACAGCACACACGCCCACCCAGCTTTGTGTCGTCTGCAAACTTGGAGGTATTACATCTAGTTCCCTCGTCTAGATCATTAATATATATTGTGAATAACTGGGGTCCTAGCACCGATCCCTGCGGTACCCCACTAGTCACTGCCTGCCACTCGGAAAAAGACCCGTTTATTCCAAATCTTTGCTTCCTGTCTGCCAACCAGTAGTCTGTCCAAGTCAGTACCTTAACCCCAATCCATGTGCTTTAACTTTACACGCTAATCTCTTATGCAGGACCTTATCGAAAGACTTCTGAAAGTCCAAATACACCACATCCACTGGTTCTCCCTTGTCTATTCTACCAGTTACATCCTCAAAAAATTTCAGTAAATTAGTCAAGCATGATTTACCTTTTGTAAATCCATGTTGACTTTGTCCGATCCTGTCACTGTTTTCCAAGTGCTCTGCTATTACATCTTTTATAATGGACTCTAGCATCTTCCCACTACCGATGTCAGGCTTATCGGTCTATAATTCCCCATTTTCTCTCTACCACCTTTTTTAAATAGCTACCCTCCAATCAATGGGGACTGTTCCAGTCTATAGAATTTTGGAAGATGACCAGCAATGCATCTACTATTTCTTGGGCCACTTCCTTAAGTACCCTAGGATGTAGATTATCAGGCCCTGGAGATTTATCGGCCTTCAATCCCATCAATTTCCCTAACACCATTTTCCTACAAATACTGATTTCATTCAGTTCCTCCTTCTCATTAGACCCTATATTCCCCGACAGCTCTGGGAGATTATTTGTGCCCTCCTTTGTGAAGACAGAACCAAAGTATGTATTTAATTGGTCAGCCATTTCTTTGTTCCCCATTATAAATTCTCCTGATTCTGACTGCAAGGGACCTATGCTTGACTTCACCAATCGTTTTTTCTTCACATATCAACAGAAGATTTTACAGTCAGTTTTTATGTTCCCTGAAAGCTTACTCTCATACTCTATTTTTCCCCTCTTAATTAATCCCTTTGTCCTCCTTTGCTGAATCCTAAACTGCTCCCAATCCTCAGGTTTGCTGCTTTTTCTGGCCAATTTATATGTCCTCTCCTTGGATCTTATGCTATCCCTAATTTCCCTTGTTAGCTACGGTTGAGACACCTTTTTTGTTTAATTTTTATGCCAAACAGGGATGAGCGGAGAGGCGGCGGACCTGCGAGTGAGCACCAGAGGCGGCGGAGGATAAAAGGAGCAGCCCGAGGCAGCGAGGCCCAGAGCCCTGAGAGCGGAGAGGCGGCGGTCCTGTGAGGGAGCACCAGAGGCGGCAGTACATAAGGAGCAGTCCCGAGGCAGCGAGGCCCAGAGCCCGGAGAGCGGAGAGGCGGTGGACCTGCGAAGGAGCACCAGAGGTGGCTTACCAATCCAGGTTCCGGGAGAGGGAAGCAAAAAGTAATCGAAGTGTGACGTCACCAAGAAGCAGGTAAGTGATTGGTTGGTGAGTATTTTCTTTCTAAATTTTTCTAAACTTAAATATTGTGGTTTCTATGGTCTCTGTTGTGTAGCGGGGACTACTATTAAGCAGGGGCCTTTGAGTATATGATTTAATTGAAGTGAATTTGGTGGGATTCATTTAATTTTAATTAATTAATTAAAGGGTAAGTCATGGCAGGACAGCCCAGCCCCGTAGTATGCTCCTCCTGCTCTATGTGGGAAATCAGGGATGCTTCCTGCATCTCTGACGACTATGTGTGCGGAAAGTGTGTCCAGCTGCAGCTACTGACAGACCACATTGCGGCACTGGAGCTGCGGATGGATTCATTTTGGAGCATTCGCGATGCTGAGGACATCGTGAATATCACATTTAGCGAGTTGGTCACACCGCAGGTAAAGGGTGTACAGGCAGGAAGGGAATGGGTGACCAGCAGGCAGAGTAAGAGGCGCAGGCAGGTAGTGCAGGAATCCCCTGTGGCCATCCCCCTCTCAAACAGATATACCACTTTGAATACTGTTGGGGGGGATGACTCATCAGGGGAAGGCAGCAGCAGCCAACTTCCTGGCACCATGGGTGGCTCTGCTGCACAGGCTGGGAGGAAAAAGAGTGGAAGAGCTATAGTGATAGGGGACTCAATTGTAAGGGGAATAGATAGGCGTTTTTGTGGCCGCAATCGAGACTCCAGGATGGTGTGTTGCCTCCCTGGTGCAAGGGTCAAGGGCATCTCGGAGCGGCTGCAGAACATTTTGGAGGGGGGAGCGCGAACAGCCAGTTGTCGTGGTGCACATAGGCACCAACGATATAGGTAAAAAACGGGATGAGGTCCTAAAAGCAGAATATAGGGAGTTAGGAGGTAAATTTAAAAATAGGACCTCAAAGGTAGTAATCTCAGGATTGCTACCAGTGCCACGTGCTAGTCAGAGTAGAAATAGGAGGATATTTCAAATGAATACGTGGCTAGAGGAATGGTGCAAGGGGGAGGGATTCAAATTCCTTGGGCATTGGAACCGGTTCTGGGAGAGGTGGGACCAGTACAAACCGGACGGTTTGCACCTGGGCAGGGCCGGGACCGATGTCCTAGGGGGAGTGTTTGCTAGTGCTCTGGGGGAGGGTTTTAACTAAAGTGGCAGGGGGTTGGGAACCTGAGCAGGGAGACAGAGAAAAGGGAAACAAGGAAAAAAGCAAAAGACAGGAAGGAGAAAAACAAAATTAGAAGGCAAAGAACTCAACGGTTTAAATCAAACATGGTCACAGTAAATAATAATTCATATAGGTCTGAGAGCATTAAAAAAACAAGCCTGAAGGCTTTGTGTCTTAATGCAAGGAGCATTTGGAACAAGGTGGATGAATTAGCTGCGCAAATAGAGGTAAACGAGTATGATTTGATTGGGATAACAGAAACATGGCTCCAGGGTGGCCAAGGCTGGGAACTCAACATCCAGGGGTATTCAATATTTAGGAAGGATAGGCAAAAAAGAAAAAGGAGGTGGGGTAGCACTGCTGGTTAAAGAGGG
This sequence comes from Somniosus microcephalus, assembly GCF_052327205.1. Taxonomy (NCBI): domain Eukaryota; kingdom Metazoa; phylum Chordata; class Chondrichthyes; order Squaliformes; family Somniosidae; genus Somniosus; species Somniosus microcephalus. The sequence continues at coordinate 3,461,518 of NC_140991.1, read as the reverse complement.
GATTAACACAATTGAAAGGAAGGATATTAACTCTGATGATGCGGAATCTGTATGGGTAGAACTGAGAAATATCAAGGGGCAGAAAACGTTAGTGGGAGTGGTATATAGACCTCCAAACAGTAATACGGAGGTTGGGGATGGCATTAAAAGGGAAATTAGAGAAGCATGCAGTAAGGGCACAGCAGTCATCATGGGTGACTTTAATTTACATATAGATTGGGCTAACCAAATTAGTAAAAATACTGTGGAGGAGGAATTCCTAGAATGTTTACGGGGTGGTTTTCTGGAACAATATGTTGAGGAACCAACCAGAGATCAGGCCATCTTAGACTGGGTATTAAGTAATGAGAGTGGATTAATTAGCAATCTTGTTGTACGAGGCCCCTTGGGTCAGAGCGATCATAATATGATAGAATTCTTCATTAGGATGGAGAGTGAAGTAGTTGACTCGGAGACTAGGGTCCTGAATTTAAATAAAGGAAACTACGATGGTATGAGGTGTGAATTGGATAGCATTGATTGGGGAATGTCACTCAAAGGGTTGACGGTGGATAGGCAATGGCAAACATTCAAAGACTGCATGGATGAACTACAGACGTTGTTCATCCCAGTTTGGGATAAGAATAAAACAAAAAGGGTGAGGGAAATTAGGGATAGCATAAGATCCAAGGAGAGGACATATAAATTGGCCAGAAAAAGTGGTAACCCTGAGGATTGGGAGCAGTTTAGGATTCAACAAAGGAGGACAAAGGGATTAATTAAGAAGGGGAAAATAGAATATGAAAGTAAGCTTGCAGGGAGCATAAAAACTGACTGTAAGAGCTTTTATAGATATGTGAAGAGAAAAAGATTAGTGAAATCAAGTGTAGGTCCCTTGCAGTCAGAAGCAGGGGAAGTTATAATGGGGAACAAAGAAATGGATGACCAACTAAATGCATATTTTGGTTCTGTCTTCACAAAGGAGGACACAAATAACCTCCCAGAGATGTTGGAGAACACAGGGTCTGATGAGAGGGAGGAAATGAAAGAAATCAGTATTTGTAGGGAAATGGTGTTAGGGAAATTGACAGGATTGAAGGCCGATAAATCCCCAGGGCCTGATAATCTACATCCTAGGGTACATAAGGAGGTGGCCCTAGAAATAGTAGATGCATTGCTGATCATCTTCCAAAATTCGCTGGAATCTGGAACTGTACCCATGGATTGGAGGGTAGCTAATGTTACCCCACTATTCAGAAAGGATGGTGGAGAGAAAGTGGGGAATTACAGACCGGTAAGCCTGACATCGGTAGTGGGGAAAATGCTAGAGTCCATTATAAAGGATGTAATAGCTGAGCACTTGGAAAACAGTGACAGGATCGGACAAAGTCAACATGGATTTATAAAAGGTAAATCGTGCTTGACTAATCTACTGGAATTTTTTGAGGATGTTACTGGGAAAATAGATAAGGGAGAACCAGTAGATGTGGTGTATTTGGACTTTCAAAAGGCTTTTGATAAGGTCCCGCATAAGAGAATAGCGTGTAAAGTTAAGGCACATGGGATTGGGGGCAAGGTATTGACTTGGATAGAGAACGGGTTGGCAGACAGAAAGCAGAGAGTAGGAATTAACGGGTCTTTTTCTGAGTGGCAGGCAGTGACTAGTGGGGTACCGCAGGAATCGGTCCTTGGACCCCAGCTATTCACAATATACATTAATGATCTAGATAAGGGAACTAGATGTAATATCTCCAAGTTTGCAGATGACACAAAGCTGGGTGGGCGTGTGTGCTGCGAGGAGGATACCGAGAAACTCCAGGATGATTTGGACAGGTTAGGTGATTGGGCAGAAGCGTAGCAGATGCAATATAACATGGATAAATGCGAGGTTATCCACTTTGGTGTCAAAAACAGAAAGGCAGACTATTATCTGAATGGCAATAGATTGGGAGAAGGGGAAGTGCAACGAGACCCGGGTGTCCTTGTGCACCAGTCGCTGAAGGTAAGCATGCAGGTGCAGTAGGCGGTGAAGAAGGCAAATGGTATTTTGGCCTTCATAGCGAAAGGGTTTGAGTACAGGAGCAAGTATGTCCTGCTGCAGTTGTACAGGGCCTTGGTGAGACCACACCTTGAGTACTGTGTGCAGTTTTGGTTGCCTTATCTGAGGAAGGATGTTCTTGCCATGGAAGGAGTTCAGCGAAGATTCACAAGGCTGATCCCTGGGATGGCAGGAATGACGTATGAGGAGAGATTGGGTTGATTGGGCTTATACTCGCTGGAGTTGAGAAGAATGAGAGGGGATCTCATCGAAACTTATAAAATTCTGACAGGTCTGGACAAACTAGATGCAGGTAGAATGTTCCCGATGGTCGGAGAGTCCAGAACCAGGGGTCATAGTCTAAGGATAAGGGGTAAGCCATTTAGGACAGAGATGAGGAAGAATTTCTTCACCCAGAGAGTGGTGAACCTGTGGAATTCTCTACCACAGAAGGCGGTTGAGGCTAAGTGTTTAAATATATTCAAGAAGGAGTTAGATATATTTCTTAGAGCTAAAGGTATCAAGGGATATGGGGAGAAGGCAGGTACGGGGTACTGAGTTTGGATGATCAGCTATGATCTCATCAAATGGCGGAGCAGGCTCAAGGGGCCGAATGGCCTACTCCTGCTCCTATCTTCTAAGTTTCTATGAACAAATTCTGTAGTTCCTCCATGCGATCTTTAAATGTTTGCCATTGCCTATCCACCGTCAACCCTTTAAGTAACATTCCCCAATCCATCCTAGCCAACTCGCGCCTCATACCATCGTAGTTTCCTTTATTTAAATTCAGGATCCTAGTCTCGGAGTCAAATGCTTCACTCTCCATCTTAATGAAGAATTCTATCATCTTATGATTGCTCCTCCCCAAGGGGCCTCGCACAACAAGATTGCTAACTAATCCTTTCCCATTACATAATACCCAGTCTAAGATGGCCTGATCTCTAGTTGGTTCCTCAACATATTGGTCCAGGAAACCATCCCGTATACACTCTAGGAATTCCTCCTCCACAGTATTGTTACTAATTTGGTTAGCTCAATCTATATGTAGATTAAAGTCACCCATGATAACTGCTGTGCCCTTATTGCACGCGTCTCTAGTTCCCCATTTAATGCCATCTCCAACCTCAGCATTACTCTTTGGGAGTCTGTATATAACTCCCACTAACATTTTCTGCCCCTTGGTATTTCTCAGCTCTACCCATACAGATTCCACATCATCGGAGCTAATATCCTTCCTTACTATTGTGTTAATCTCCTCTTTAACCAGCAATGTTACCCCACCTCCTTTTCCTTTTTGCCTGTCTTTCCTAAATATTGAATACCCCTGGATGTTGAATTCCCAGCCTTGGTCACCCTGGAGCCATGATCTCCGTAATCCCAATGATATCATACCCGTTTAGATCTATTTGCGCAGCTAATTCATCCATCTTATTAAGAATGCTCCTCGCATTAAGACACAAAGCCTTCAAGCTTGTTTTTTAACACTCGTAAACCTTTTAGAACTATTATTTACTGTGGCCATGTTTGATTTACAACCTTGATTTCTCTGACTGCCACTTTTGCTTTTCTCCTTCCTGTCTTTTGCTTCTATCCTTGCTTCCCTTTCCTCTGTCTCCCTGCACAGGTTCCCAACCCCCTGCCATTTTACTCCCCTTAGAACACCAGGACCGGTCCCATCATACCTGTTCTGGCTGTTTGAAAGAGCTATCCAGTTAGTCCCACGATCCCGTTATTTCCCCATAATGCTGTGAAATTCTCCATTTCAATTATTTATCCAATACTAGACTCCCTCGGGCACAGACGGCACACACACTCCCTCGGGCACAGATGGCACACAGACACCCTTGGGCACAGATGGCACACACACTCCCTCAGGCACAGATGACACACACACACCCTTGGGCACAGATGGCACACACACACCCTTGGGCACAGATGGCACACACACTCCCTCGGGCACAGATGACACACACGCACCATTGGGCACACATGGCACACACACTCCCTCAGGCACAGATGGCACACACACCCTCGGGCACAGACGGCACACACATTCCCTCGGGCACAGATGACACACACACACCCTCGGGCACAGACGGCACACACACACCCTCGGGCACAGAGGACACACACACACCCTCAGGCACAGATGGCACACACACACCCTCGGGCACAGATGGCACACAGACTCCCTCGGGCACAGATGACACACACGCACCATTGGGCACACACGGCACACACACTCCCTCAGGCACAGACGGCACACACAACCTCGGGCACAGACGGCACACACATTCCCTTGGGCACAGATGACACACACACACCCTCGGGCACAGATGGCACACACACACCCTCGGGCACAGGTGGCACACACACTCCCTCGGGCAGAGATGGCACACACACTCCCTCGGGCACAGATGACACACACGCACCATTGGGCACACATGGCACACACACTCCCTCAGGCACAGATGGCACACACACACCCTCGGGCACAGACGGCACACACATTCCCTCGGGCACAGATGACACACACACACACTCTGGCACAGACGGCACACACACACCCTCGGGCACAGATGGCACACACACACCCTCGGGCACAGATGGCACACACACTCCCTCGGGCACAGATGACACACACGCACCACTGGGCACACACGGCACACACACTCCCTCAGGCACAGACGGCACACACACCCTCGGGCACAGACGGCACACACATTCCCTCGGGCACAGATGACACACATACACCCTCGGGCACAGACGGCACACACACACCCTCGGGCACAGATGAAACACACACACCCTCGGGCACAGATGGCACACACACACCCTCGGGCACAGGTGGCACACACACTCCCTCGGGCACAGACAGCACACACACTCCCTCAGGCACAGATGGCACACAAACTCCCTCAGGCACAGATGGCACACACACTCCCTCGGGCACAGATGGCACACACGCACCCTCGGGCACAGATGACACACACACACCCTCGGGCACAGACGGCACACACACTCCCTCAGGCACAGACGGCACACACACTCCCTCAGGCACAGATGGCACACACACTCCCTCAGGCACAGATGACACACACACACCCTCGGGCACAGATGACACACACACACCCTCGGGCACAGATGACACACATTCCCTCGGGCACAGATGGCACAAACACTCCCTCAGGCACAGACGGCACACACACTCCCTCGGGCACAGATGGCACACACACACCCTCGGGCACAGATGACACACACACTCCCTTGGGCACAGATGGCACACACACTCCCTCAGGCACAGATGGCACACACACTCCCTCAGGCACAGATGACACACACACACCCTCGGGCACAGACGGCACACACACACCCTCGGGCACAGACGACACACACACCCTCGGGCACAGATGGCACACACACACCCTCGGGCACAGATGGCACACCCACACCCTCGGGCACAGATGGCACACACACTCCCTCGGGCACAGATGGCACACACACACCCTCGGGCACAGACGGCACACACACACCCTCAGGCACAGTCGACACACACACCCTCGGGCACATATGGCACACACACTCTCTCGGGCACAGACGGCACACACACTCCCTCGGGCACAGACGACGCACACACCCTCAGGCACATATGGCACACACACTCTCTCGGGCACAGACGGCACACACACTCCCTCGGGCACAGACGACGCACACACCCTCAGGCACAGATGACACACATACACCCTCGGTCACAGACGGCACACACACACCCTCGGGCACAGATGACACACACACACCCTCGGGCACAGATGGCACACACACACCCTCGGGCACAGGTGGCACACACACTCCCTCGGGCACAGACAGCACACACACTCCCTCAGGCACAGATGGCACACAAACTCCCTCAGGCACAGATGGCACACACACTCCCTCGGGCACAGATGGCACACACGCACCCTCGGGCACAGATGACACACACACACCCTCGGGCACAGACGGCACACACACTCCCTCAGGCACAGACAGCACACACACTCCCTCAGGCACAGATGGCACACACACTCCCTCAGGCACAGATGACACACACACACCCTCGGGCACAGATGACACACACACACCCTCGGGCACAGATGACACACATTCCCTCAGGCACAGATGGCACAAACACTCCCTCAGGCACAGACGGCACACACACTCCCTCGGGCACAGATGGCACACACACACCCTCGGGCACAGATGACACACACACTCCCTTGGGCACAGATGGCACACACACTCCCTCAGGCACAGATGGCACACACACTCCCTCAGGCACAGATGACACACACACACCCTCGGGCACAGACGGCACACACACACCCTCGGGCACAGACGACACACACACCCTCGGGCACAGATGGCACACACACACCCTCGGGCACAGATGGCACACTCACACCCTCGGGCACAGATGGCACACACACTCCCTCGGGCACAGATGGCACACACACACCCTCGGGCACAGACGGCACACACACACCCTCAGGCACAGACGACACACACACCCTCGGGCACATATGGCACACACACTCTCTCGGGCACAGACGGCACACACACTCCCTCGGGCACAGACGACGCACACACCCTCAGACACATATGGCACACACACTCCCTCGGGCACAGACGGCACACACACCCTCGGGCACAGACGGCACACACACACCCTCGGGCACAGACGGCACACACACCCTCGGGCACATATGGCACACACACTCCCTCGGGCACAGATGGCACACACACACCCTCGGGCACATACGGCACACACACTCCCTCAGGCACAGACGGCACACACACACCCTCGGGCACATATGGCACACACAGTCCCTCGGGCACAGACGGCACACACACACACTCGGGCACAGACGGCACACACACTCTCTCGGGCACAGATGACACACACACCCTCGGGCACATATGGCACACACACTCTCTCGGGCACAGACGGCACACACACTCCCTCGGGCACAGACAACGCAAACACCCTCAGGCACATATGGCACACACACTCCCTCGGGCACATATGGCACACACACTCCCTCGGGCACAGACGGCACACACACACCCTCGGGTACAGACGGCACACACACACCCTCGGGCACATACGGCACACACACTCCCTCAGGCACAGATGGCACACACACGCCCTCGGGCACAGACGGCACACACACACCCTCGGACACAGACAGCACACACACTCCCTCGGGCACAGACGGCACACACACACCCTTGGGCACATATGGCACACACACTCCCTCGGGCACAGATGGCACACACACACCCTCGGGCACATACGGCACACACACTCCCTCAGGCACAGACGACACACACACACCCTCGGGCACATATGGCACACAAACTCCCTCGGGCACAGACGGCACACACACACCCTTGGGCACAGACGGCACACACACTCTCTCAGGCACAGATGACACACACAGCCTCGGGCAGATATGGCACACACACTCTCTCGGGCACAGACGGCACACACACTCCCTCGGGCACAGACGACACACACACCCTCAGGCACATATGGCACACACACTCCCTCGGGCACAGACGGCACACACACACCCTCGGGCACAGACAGCACACACACCATCGGGCACAGACGGCACACACACACCCTCGGTCACAGACGGCACACACACACGCTCGGGCACAGACGGCACACACACCCTCGGGCACATATGGCACACACACTCCCTCGGGCACAGATGGCACACACACACCCTCGGGCACATATGGCACACACACTCCCTCGGGCACATATGGCACACACACTCCCTCGGGCACAGACAGCACACACACACCCTCGGGCACAGACAGCACACACACCCTCGGGCACAGACGGCACACACACTCTCTCGGGCACAGATGACACACACACCCTCGGGCACATATGGCACACACACTCTCTCGGGCACAGATGGCACACACACTCCCTTGGGCACAGACGACACACACACCCTCAGGCACATATGGCACACACACTCCCTCGGGCACATATGGCACACACACTCCCTCGGGCACAGATGGCACACACACACCCTCGGGCACAGACAGCACACACACCCTCGGGCACAGACGGCACACACACACCCTCGGGCACAGACGGCACACACACCCTCGGGCACATATGGCACACACACACCCTCGGGCACAGACGGCACACACACTCCCTCGGGCACAGACGGCACACACACACCCTCGGGCACAGATGGCACACACACTCTCTCGGGCACGGATGAAACACACACCCTCAGGCACATATGGCACACACACTCTCTCGGGCACAGATGGCACACACACTCCCTCGGGCACAGACGACACACACAGCCTCAGGCACATATGGCACATACACTCCATCGGGCACATATGGCACACACATTCCGTCGGGCACAGATGACACACACACCCTCGGGCACAGACGGCACACACACACCCTCGGGCACAGATGACACACACACACCCTCGGGCACAGATGGCACACACACACCCTCGGGCACAGGTGGCGCACACACTCCCTCGGGCACAGACAGCACACACACTTCCTCAGGCACAGATGGCACACAAACTCCCTTAGGCACAGACGGCACACACACTCCCTCGGGCACAGATGGCACACACACACCCTCGGGCACAGATGACACATACACACCCTCGGGCACAGACGGCACACACACTCCCTCAGGCACAGACGGCACACACACTCCCTCAGGCACAGACGGCACACACACTCCCTCAGGCACAGATGGCACACACACACCCTTGGGCACAGATGAAACAGACACACCCTCGGGCACAGATGACACACACACACCCTCGGGCACAGATGACACACATTCCCTCGGGCACAGATGGCACAAACACTCCCTCAGGCACAGACGGCACACACGCTCCCTCGGGCACAGATGGCACACACACCCTCGGGCACAGATGACACACACACTCCCTTGGGCACAGATGGCACACACTCCCTCAGGCACAGATGACACACACACACCCTCGGGCACAGATGGCACACACACACCCTCGGGCACAGACGACACACACACCCTCGGGCACAGATGGCGCACACACACCCTCGGGCACAGATGGCACACACACTCCCTCGGGCACAGATGGCACACACACCCTCAGGCACAGACGGCACACACACACCCTCAGGCACAGACGACACACACACTCTCGGGCACATATGGCACACACACTCTCTCAGGCACAGACGGCACACACACTCCCTCGGGCACAGACGACGCACACACCCTCAGGCACATATGGCACACACACTCCCTCGGGCACAGACGGCACACACACCCTCCGGCACAGACGGCACACACACCCTCGGGCACATATGGCACACACACCCCTCGGGCACAGATGGCACACACACACCCTCGGGCACATACGGCACACACACTCCCTCAAGCACAGACGGCACACACACACCCTCAGGCACATATGGCACACACAGTCCCTCGGGCACAGATGGCACACACACACACTCGGGCACAGACGGCACACACACTCTCTCGGGCACAGATGACACACACACCCTTGGGCACATATGGCACACACACTTTCTCGGGCACAGACGGCACACACACTCCCTCGGGCACAGACGACGCACACACCCTCAGGCACATATGGCACACACACTCCCTCGGGCACATGTGGCACACACACTCCCTCGGGCACAGATGGCACACGCACACCCTCGGGCACAGACGACACACACACCCTCGGGCACATATGGCACACACACTCTCTCGGGCACAGACGGCACACACACTCCCTCGGGCACAGACGACGCACACACACTCAGGCACATATGGCACACACACTCCCTCGGGCACAGATGGCACACACACCCTCGGGCACAGACGGCACACACACACCCTCGGGCACAGACGGCACACACACCCTCGGGCACATATGGCACACACACTCCCTCGGGCACATATGGCACACACACTCCCTCGGGCACAGACGGCACACACACACCCTCGGGCACAGACAGCACACACACCCTCGGGCACAGACGGCACACACACTCTCTCGGGCACAGATGACACACACACCCTCGGGCACATATGGCACACACACTCTCTCGGGCACAGATGGCACACACACTCCCTCGGGCACAGACGACACACACACCCTCAGGCACATATGGCACACACACTCCCTCGGGCACATATGGCACACACACTCCCTCGGGCACAGATGGCACACACACACCCTCGGGCACAGACAGCACACACACCCTCGGGCACAGACGGCACACACACACCCTCGGGCACAGACGGCACACACACCCTCGGGCACATATGGCACACACACACCCTCGGGCACAGACGGCACACACACTCCCTCGGGCACAGACGGCACACACACACCCTCGGGCACAGATGGCACACACACTCTCTCGGGCACAGATGAAACACACACCCTCAGGCACATATGGCACACACACACTCTCGGGCACAGATGGCACACACACTCCCTCGGGCACAGACGACACACACAGCCTCAGGCACATATGGCACATACACTCCATCGGGCACATATGGCACACACATTCCGTCGGGCACAGATGACACACACACCCTCGGGCACAGACGGCACACACACACCCTCGGGCACAGATGACACACACACACCCTCGGGCACAGATGGCACACACACACCCTCGGGCACAGGTGGCGCACACACTCCCTCGGGCACAGACAGCACACACACTTCCTCAGGCACAGATGGCACACAAACTCCCTTAGGCACAGACGGCACACACACTCCCTCGGGCACAGATGGCACACACACACCCTCGGGCACAGATGACACATACACATCCTCGGGCACAGACGGCACACACACTCCCTCAGGCACAGACGGCACACACACTCCCTCAGGCACAGACGGCACACACACTCCCTCAGGCACAGATGGCACACACACACCCTTGGGCACAGATGAAACAGACACACCCTCGGGCACAGATGACACACACACACCCTCGGGCACAGATGACACACACACACCCTCGGGCACAGATGACACACATTCCCTCGGGCACAGATGGCACAAACACTCCCTCAGGCACAGACGGCACACACGCTCCCTCGGGCACAGATGGCACACACACCCTCGGGCACAGATGACACACACACTCCCTTGGGCACAGATGGCACACACTCCCTCAGGCACAGATGACACACACACACCCTCGGGCACAGATGGCACACACACACCCTCGGGCACAGACGACACACACACCCTCGGGCACAGATGGCGCAAACACACCCTCGGGCACAGATGGCACACACACTCCCTCGGGCACAGATGGCACACACACCCTCAGGCACAGACGGCACACACACACCCTCAGGCACAGACGACACACACACTCTCGGGCACATATGGCACACACACTCTCTCAGGCACAGACGGCACACACACTCCCTCGGGCACAGATGACGCACACACCCTCAGGCACATAAGGCACACACACTCCCTCGGGCACAGACGGCACACACACCCTCCGGCACAGACGGCACACACACCCTCGGGCACATATGGCACACACACCCCTCGGGCACAGATGGCACACACACACCCTCGGGCACATACGGCACACACACTCCCTCAAGCACAGACGGCACACACACACCCTCAGGCACATATGGCACACACAGTCCCTCGGGCACAGACGGCACACACACACACTCGGGCACAGACGGCACACACACTCTCTCGGGCACAGATGACACACACACCCTTGGGCACATATGGCACACACACTTTCTCGGGCACAGACGGCACACACACTCCCTCGGGCACAGACGACGCACACACCCTCAGGCACATATGGCACACACACTCCCTCGGGCACATGTGGCACACACACTCCCTCGGGCACAGATGGCACACGCACACCCTCGGGCACAGACGACACACACACCCTCGGGCACATATGGCACACACACTCTCTCAGGCACAGACGGCACACACACTCCCTCGGGCACAGACGACGCACACACACTCAGGCACATATGGTACACACACTCCCTCGGGCACAGACGGCACACACACCCTCGGGCACAGACGGCACACACACCCTCGGGCACAGACGGCACACACACCCTCGGGCACATATGGCACACACACTCCCTCGGGCACAGATGGCACACACACACCCTCGGGCACATATGGCACACACACTCCCTCAGGCACAGACGGCACACACACACCCTCGGGCACATATGGCACACACAGACCCTCGGGCACAGACGGAACACACACACACTCGGGCACAGACGGCACACACACTCTCTTGGGCACAGATGGCACACACACCCTCGGGCACATATGGCACACACACTCTCTCGGGCACAGACGGCACACACACTCCCTCAGGCACAGACGACGCACACACCCTCAGGCACATATGGCACACACACTCCCTCGGGCACATATGGCACACACACTCCCTCGGGCACAGACGGCACACACACACCCTCGGGCACAGACGGCACACACACACCCTCGGGCACATACGGCACACACACTCCCTCAGGCACAGATGGCACACACACACCCTCGGGCACAGACAGCACACACACACCCTCGGACACAGACAGCACACACACTCCCTCGGGCACAGACGGCACACACACACCCTTGGGCACATATGGCACACACACTCCCTCGGGCACAGATGGCACACACTCACCCTCGGGCACATACGGCACACACACTCCCTCAGGCACAGACGACACACACACACCCTCGGGCACATATGGCACACACACTCCCTCGGGCACAGACGGCACACACACACCCTTGGGCACAGACGGCACACACACTCTCTCAGGCACAGGTGACACACACACCCTCGGGCACATATGGCACACACACTCTCTCGGGCACAGACAGCACACACACTCCCTCGGGCACAGACGACACACACACCCTCAGGCACATATGGCACACACACTCCCTCGGGCACAAACGGCACACACACACCCTCGGGCACAGACAGCACACACACCATCGGGCACAGACGGCACACACACACGCTCGGGCACAGACGGCACACACACCCTCGGGCACAGACGGCACACACACACCCTCGGGCACAGACGGCACACACACACCCTCGGGCACAGACGGCACACACACCCTCGGGCACATATGGCACACACACTCCCTCGGGCACAGATGGCACACACACACCCTCGGGCACATACGGCACACACACTCCCTAAGGCACAGATGGCACACACACACCCTCGGGCACATATGGCACACACAGTCCCTCGGGCACAGACGGCACACACACTCCCTCGGGCACAGACGACGCACACACCCTCAGGCACATATGGCACACACACTCCCTCGGGCACAGACGGCACACACACCCTCGGGCACAGACGGCACACACACTCCCTCGGGCACAGACGGCACACACACACCCTCGGGCACAGACAGCACACACACCATCGGGCACAGACGGCACACACACACGCTCGGGCACAGACGGCACACACACCCTCGGGCACAGACGGCACACACACACCCTCGGGCACAGATGGCACACACACACCCTCGGGCACGGATGGCACACCCACACCCTCGGGCACAGATGGCACACACACTCCCTCGGGCACAGATGGCACACACACACCCTCGGGCACAGACGGCACACACACACCCTCAGGCACAGACGACACACACACCCTCGGGCACATATGACACATACACTCCCTTGGGCACAGATGGCACACACACTCCCTCAGGCACAGATGGCACACACACTCCCTCAGGCACAGATGACACACACACACCCTCGGGCACAGACGGCACACACACACCCTCGGGCACAGACGACACACACACCCTCGGGCACAGATGGCACACACACACCCTCGGGCACAGATGGCACACCCACACCCTCGGGCACAGATGGCACACACACTCCCTCGGGCACAGATGGCACACACACACCCTCGGGCACAGACGGCACACACACACCCTCAGGCACAGACGACACACACACCCTCGGGCACATATGGCACACACACTCTCTCGGGCACAGACGGCACACACACTCCCTCGGGCACAGACGACGCACACACCCTCAGGCACATATGGCACACACACTCCCTCGGGCACAGACGGCACACACACCCTCGGGCACAGAGGGCACACACACACCCTCGGGCACAGACGGCACACACACCCTCGGGCACATATGGCACACACACTCCCTCGGGCACAGATGGCACACACACACCCTCGGGCACATACGGCACACACACTCCCTCAGGCACAGACGGCACACACACACCCTCGGGCACATATGGCACACAAAGTCCCTCGGGCACAGACGGCACACACACACACTCGGGCACAGACGGCACACACACTCTCTCGGGCACAGATGACACACACACCCTCGGGCACATATGGCACACACACTCTCTCGGGCACAGACGGCACACACACTCCCTCGGGCACAGACAAAGCAAACACCCTCAGGCACATATGGCACACACACTCCCTCGGGCACATATGGCACACACACTCCCTCGGGCACAGACGGCACACACACACCCTCGGGTACAGACGGCACACACACACCCTCGGGCACATACGGCACACACACTCCCTCAGGCACAGATGGCACACACACACCCTCGGGCACAGACGGCACACACACACCCTCGGACACAGACAGCACACACACTCCCTCGGGCACAGATGGCACACACACACCCTTGGGCACATATGGCACACACACTCCCTCGGGCACAGATGGCACACACACACCCTCGGGCACATACGGCACACACACTCCCTCAGGCACAGACGACACACACACACCCTCGGGCACATATGGCACACAAACTCCCTCGGGCACAGACGGCACACACACACCCTTGGGCACAGACGGCACACACACTCTCTCAGGCACGGATGACACACACACCCTCGGGCACATATGGCACACACACTCTCTCGGGCACAGACGGCACACACACTCCCTCGGGCACAGACGACACACACACCCTCAGGCACATATGGCACACACACTCCCTCGGGCACAGACGGCACACACACACCCTCGGGCACAGACAGCACACACACCATCGGGCACAGACGGCACACACACACCCTCGGGCACAGACGGCACACACACACGCTCGGGCCCAGACGGCACACACACCCTCGGGCACATATGGCACACACACTCCCTCGGGCACAGATGGCACACACACACCCTCGGGCACATATGGCACACACACTCCCTCGGGCACATATGGCACACACACTCCCTCGGGCACAGACGGCACACACACACCCTCGGGCACAGACAGCACACACACCCTCGGGCACAGACGGCACACACACTCTCTCGGGCACAGATGACACACACACCCTCGGGCACATATGGCACACACACTCTCTCGGGCACAGATGGCACACACACTCCCTCGGGCACAGACGACACACACACCCTCAGGCACATATGGCACACACACTCCCTCGGGCACATATGGCACACACACTCCCTCGGGCACAGATGGCACACACACACCCTCGGGCACAGACAGCACACACACCCTCGGGCACAGACGGCACACACACACCCTCGGGCACAGACGGCACACACACCCTCGGGCACATATGGCACACACACACCCTCGGGCACAGACGGCACACACACTCCCTCGGGCACAGACGGCACACACACACCCTCGGGCACAGATGGCACACACACTCTCTCGGGCACAGATGAAACACACACCCTCAGGCACATATGGCACACACACTCTCTCGGGCACAGATGGCACACACACTCCCTCGGGCACAGACGACACACACAGCCTCAGGCACATATGGCACACACACTCCATCGGGCACATATGGCACACACATTCCGTCGGGCACAGATGACACACACACCCTCGGGCACAGACGGCACACACACACCCTCGGGCACAGATGACACACACACACCCTCGGGCACAGATGGCACACACACACCCTCGGGCACAGGTGGCGCACACACTCCCTCGGGCACAGACAGCACACACACTCCCTCAGGCACAGATGGCACACAAACTCCCTTAGGCACAGACGGCACACACACTCCCTCGGGCACAGATGGCACACACACACCCTCGGGCACAGATGACACATACACACCCTCGGGCACAGACGGCACACACACTCCCTCAGGCACAGATGGCACACACACTCCCTCAGGCACAGACGGCACACACACTCCCTCAGGCACAGATGGCACACACACACCCTTGGGCACAGATGACACAGACACACCCTCGGGCACAGATGACACACACACACCCTCGGGCACAGATGACACACATTCCCTCGGGCACAGATGGCACAAACACTCCCTCAGGCACAGACGGCACACACGCTCCCTCGGGCACAGATGGCACACACACCCTCGGGCACAGATGACACACACACTCCCTTGGGCACAGATGGCACACACTCCCTCAGGCACAGATGACACACACACACCCTCGGGCACAGACGGCACACACACACCCTCGGGCACAGACGACACACACACCCTCGGGCACAGATGGCGCACACACACCCTCGGGCACAGATGGCACACACACTCCCTCGGGCACAGATGGCACACACACCCTCAGGCACAGACGGCACACACACACCCTCAGGCACAGACGACACACACACTCTCAGGCACATATGGCACACACACTCTCTCAGGCACAGACGGCACACACACTCCCTCGGGCACAGACGACGCACACACCCTCAGGCACATATGGCACACACACTCCCTCGGGCACAGACGGCACACACACCCTCGGGCACAGACGGCACACACACCCTCGGGCACATATGGCACACACACCCCTCGGGCACAGATGGCACACACACACCCTCGGGCACATACGGCACACACACTCCCTCAAGCACAGACGGCACACACACACCCTCAGGCACATATGGCACACACAGTCCCTCGGGCACAGACGGCTCACACACACACTCGGGCACAGACGGCACACACACTCTCTCGGGCACAGATGACACACACACCCTTTGGCACATATGGCACACACACTTTCTCGGGCACAGACGGCACACACACTCCCTCGGGCACAGACGACGCACACACCCTCAGGCACATATGGCACACACACTCCCTCGGGCACATGTGGCACACACACTCCCTCGGGCACAGACGGCACACGCACACCCTCGGGCACAGACGACACACACACCCTCGGGCACATATGGCACACACACTCTCTCGGGCACAGACGGCACACACACTCCCTCGGGCACAGACGACGCACACACACTCAGGCACATATGGCACACACACTCCCTCGGGCACAGACGGCACACACACCCTCGGGCACAGACGGCACACACACACCCTCGGGCACAGACGGCACACACACCCTCGGGCACATATGGCACACACACTCCCTCTGGCACAGATGGCACACACACACCCTCGGGCACATATGGCACACACACTCCCTCAGGCACAGACGGCCCACACACACCCTCGGGCACATATGGCACACACAGACCCTCGGGCACATACGGCACACACACACACTCGGGCACAGATGGCACACACACTCTCTTGGGCACAGATGGCACACACACCCTCGGGCACATATGGCACACACACTCTCTTGGGCACAGACGGCACACACACTCCCTCAGGCACAGACGACGCACACACCCTCAGGCACATATGGCACACACACTCCCTCGGGCACATATGGCACACACACTCCCTCGGGCACAGACGGCACACACACACCCTTGGGCACAGACGGCACACACACACCCTCGGGCACATACGGCACACACACTCCCTCAGGCACAGATGGCACACACACACCCTCGGGCACAGACGGCACACACACACCCTCGGACACAGACAGCACACACACTCCCTCGGGCACAGACGGCACACACACACCCTTGGGCACATATGGCACACACACTCCCTCGGGCACAGATGGCACACACTCACCCTCGGGCACATACGGCACACACACTCCCTCAGGCGCAGACGACACACACACACCCTCGGGCACATATGGCACATACACTCCCTCGGGCACAGACGGCACACACACACCCTTGGGCACAGACGGCACACACACTCTCTCAGGCACAGATGACACACACACCCTCGGGCACATATGGCACACACACTCTCTCGGGCACAGACAGCACACACACTCCCTCGGGCACAGACGACACACACACCCTCAGGCACATATGGCACACACACTCCCTCTGGCACAGACGGCACACACACACCCTCGGGCACAGACAGCACACACACCATCGGGCACAGACGGCACACACACACGCTCGGGCACAGACGGCACACACACCCTCGGGCACAGACGGCACACACACACCCTCGGGCACAGACGGCACACACACACCCTCAGGCACAGACGGCACACACACCCTCGGGCACATATGGCACACACACTCCCTCGGGCACAGATGGCACACACACACCCTCGGGCACATACGGCACACACACTCCCTCAGGCACAGACGGCACACACACACCCTCGGGCACATATGGCACACACACTCCCTCGGGCACATATGGCACACACACTCCCTCGGGCACAGACGGCACACACACACCCTCGGGCACAGACAGCACACACACCCTCGGGCACAGATGGCACACACACTCTCTCGGGCACAGATGACACACACACCCTCGGGCACATATGGCACACACACTCTCTCGGGCACAGATGGCACACACACTCCCTCGGGCACAGACGACACACACACCCTCAGGCACATATGGTACACACACTCCCTCGGGCACATATGGCACACACACTCCCTCGGGGACAGATGGCACACACACACCCTCGGGCACAGACAGCACACACACCCTCGGGCACAGACGGCACACACACACCCTCGGGCACAGACGGCACACACACCCTCGGGCACATATGGCACACACACACCCTCGGGCACAGACGGCACACACACTCCCTCGGGCACAGACGGCACACACACACCCTCAGGCACAGATGGCACACACACACCCTCGGGCACAGACGGCACACACACACCCTCGGACACAGACAGCACACACACTCCCTCGGGCACAGACGGCACACACACACCCTTGGGCACATATGGCACACACACTCCCTCGGGCACAGATGGCACACACTCACCCTCGGGCACATACGGCACACACACTCCCTCAGGCGCAGACGACACACACACACCCTCGGGCACATATGGCACATACACTCCCTCGGGCACAGACGGCACACACACACCCTTGGGCACAGACGGCACACACACTCTCTCAGGCACAGATGACACACACACCCTCGGGCACATATGGCACACACACTCTCTCGGGCACAGACAGCACACACACTCCCTCGGGCACAGACGACACACACACCCTCAGGCACATATGGCACACACACTCCCTCTGGCACAGACGGCACACACACACCCTCGGGCACAGACAGCACACACACCATCGGGCACAGACGGCACACACACACGCTCGGGCACAGACGGCACACACACCCTCGGGCACAGACGGCACACACACACCCTCGGGCACAGACGGCACACACACACCCTCAGGCACAGACGGCACACACACCCTCGGGCACATATGGCACACACACTCCCTCGGGCACAGATGGCACACACACACCCTCGGGCACATACGGCACACACACTCCCTCAGGCACAGACGGCACACACACACCCTCGGGCACATATGGCACACACTCTCCCTCGGGCACATATGGCACACACACTCCCTCGGGCACAGACGGCACACACACACCCTCGGGCACAGACAGCACACACACCCTCGGGCACAGATGGCACACACACTCTCTCGGGCACAGATGACACACACACCCTCGGGCACATATGGCACACACACTCTCTCGGGCACAGATGGCACACACACTCCCTCGGGCACAGACGACACACACACCCTCAGGCACATATGGTACACACACTCCCTCGGGCACATATGGCACACACACTCCCTCGGGGACAGATGGCACACACACACCCTCGGGCACAGACAGCACACACACCCTCGGGCACAGACGGCACACACACACCCTCGGGCACAGACGGCACACACACCCTCGGGCACATATGGCACACACACACCCTCGGGCACAGACGGCACACACACTCCCTCGGGCACAGACGGCACACACACACCCTCGGGCACAGATGGCACACGCACTCTCTCGGGCACAGATGAAACACACACCCTCGGGCACATATGGCACACACTCTCTCGGGCACAGATGGCACACACACTCCCTCGGGCACAGATGACACACACAGCCTCAGGCACATATGGCACACACACTCCCTCGGGCACATATGGCACACACATTCCGTCGGGCACAGATGACACACACACACCCTCGGGCACAGACGGCACACACACACCCTCGGGCACAGATGACACACACCCTCGGGCACAGATGGCACACACACACCCTCGGGCACAGGTGGCACACACACTCCCTCAGGCACAGACGGCACACACACTCTCTCAGGCACAGACGGCACACACACTCCCTCAGGCACAGATGGCACACACACACCCTTGGGCACAGATGACACAGACACACCCTCGGGCACAGATGACACACACACACCCTCGGGCACAGATGACACACATTCCCTCGGGCACAGATGGCACAAACACTCCCTCAGGCACAGACGGCACACACGCTCCCTTGGGCACAGATGGCACACACACACCCTCGGGCACAGATGACACACACACTCCCTTGGGCACAGATGGCACACACACTCCCTCAGGCACAGATGACACACACACACCCTCGGGCACAGATGGCACACACACACCCTCGGGCACAGACGACACACACACCCTCGGGCACAGATGGCACACACACACCCTCGGGCACAGATGGCACACACACTCCCTCGGGCGCAGATGGCACACACCCCCTCGGGCACAGATGGCACACACACACCCTCAGGCACAGACGACACACACACTCTCGGGCACATATGGCACACACACTCTCTCAGGCACAGATGGCACACACACTCCGTCGGGCACAGACGACGCACACACCCTCAGGCACATATGGCACACACACTCCCTCGGGCACAGACGGCACACACACCCTCGGGCACAGATGGCACATACACCCTCGGGCACATATGGCACACACACACCCTCGGGCACAGATGGCACACACACACCCTCGGGCACATACGGCACACACACTCCCTCAGGCACAGACGGCACACACACACCATCAGGCACATATGGCACACACAGTCCCTCGGGCACAGACGGCACACACACACACTCGGGCACAGACGGCACACACACTCTCTCGGGCACAGATGACACACACACCCTTGGGCACATATGGCACACACACTCTCTCGGGCACAGACGGCACACACACTCCCTCGGGCACAGACGACGCACACACCCTCAGGCACATATGACCCACACACTCCCTCGGGCACATATGGCACACACACTCCCTCGGGCACAGACGGCAGACACACACCCTCGGGCACAGACGGCACACACACACCCTCGGGCACATACGGCACACACACTCCCTCAGGCACAGATGGCACACACACACCCTCAGGCACAAACGGCACACACACACCCTCGAGCACAGACAGCACACACACTCCCTCGGGCACAGACGGCACACACACACCCTCGGGCACATATGGCACACACACTCCCTCGGGCACAGATGGCACACACACACCCTCGGGCACATACGGCACACACACTCCCTCAGGCACAGATGACACACACACACCCTCGGGCACATATGGCACACACACTCCCTCGGGCACAGACGGCACACACACACCCTTGGGCACAGACGGCACACAGACTCTCTCAGGCACAGATGACACACACACGTTCGGGCACATATGGCGCACACACTCTCTCGGGCACAGACGGCACACACACACCCTCGGGCACAGACAGCACACACACCATCGGGCACAGACGGCACACACACACCCTCGGGCACAGACGGCACACACACACCCTCGGGCACAGACGGCACACACACACCCTCGGGCACAGACGGCACACACACCCTCGGGCACATATGGCACACACACTCCCTCGGGCACAGATGGCACACACACACCCTCAGGCACATACGGCACACACACTCCCTCAGGCACAGACGGCACACACACACCCTCGGGCACATATGGCACACACACTCCCTCGGGCACATATGGCACACACACTCCCTCGGGCACAGATGGCACACACACACCCTCGGGCACAGACAGCACACACACCCTCAGGCACAGACGGCACACACACTCTCTCGGGCACAGAGGACACACACACCCTCGGGCACATATGGCACACATACTCTCTCGGGCACAGATGGCACACACACTCCCTCGGGCACAGACGACACACACACCCTCAGGCACATATGGCACACACACTCCCTCGGGCACATATGGCACACACACTCCCTCGGGCACATATGGCACACACACTCCCTCAGGCACAGACGGCACACACACACCCTCGGGCACATATGGCACACACACTCCCTCGGGCACATATGGCACACACACTCCCTCGGGCACAGACGGCACACACACACCCTTGGGCACAGACGGCACACACACACCCTCGGGCACATACGGCACACACACTCCCTCAGGCACAGATGGCACACACACACCCTCGGGCACAGACGGCACACACACACCCTCGGACACAGACAGCACACACACTCCCTCGGGCACAGACGGCACACACACACCCTTGGGCACATATGGCACACACACTCCCTCGGGCACAGACGGCACACACACACCCTTGGGCACAGACGGCACACACACTCCCTCGGGCACATGTGGCACACACACTCCCTCGGGCACAGACGGCACACACACACCCTCGGGCACAGACAGCACACACACCCTCGGGCACAGACGGCACACACACACCCTCGGGCACAGACGGCACACACACACCCTTGGGCACATATGGCACACACACTCCCTCGGGCACAGACGGCACACACACACCCTCGGGCACATATGGCACACACACTCCCTCGGGCACATATGGCACACACACTCCCTCGGGCACAGATGGCACACACACACCCTCGGGCACAGACAGCACACACACCCTCAGGCACAGACGGCACACACACTCTCTCGGGCACAGAGGACACACACACCCTCGGGCACATATGGCACACATACTCTCTCGGGCACAGATGGCACACACACTCCCTCGGGCACAGACGACACACACACCCTCAGGCACATATGGCACACACACTCCCTCGGGCACATATGGCACACACACTCCCTCGGGCACAGACGGCACGCACACACCCTCGGGCACAGACAGCACACACACCCTCGGGCATAGACGGCACACACACACCCTCGGGCACATATGGCACACACACACCCTCGGGCACAGACGGCACACACACTCCCTCGGGCACAGACGGCACACACACTCTCTCGGGCACAGATGACACACACACCCTCGGGCACATATGGCACGCACACTCTCTGGGGCACAGATGGCACACACACTCCTTCGGGCACAGACGACACACACAGCCTCAGGCACATATGGCACACACACTCCCTCGGGCACATGTGGCACACACACTCCCTCGGGCACAGACGGCACACACACACCCTCGGGCACAGACAGCACACACACCCTCGGGCACAGACGGCACACACACACCCTCGGGCACAGACGGCACACACACCCTCGGGCACATATGGCACACACACTCCCTCGGGCACAGATGGCGCACACACACCCTCGGGCACATACGGCACACACACTCCCTCAGGCACAGACGGCACACACACACCCTCGGGCACATATGGCACACACACTCCCTCGGGCACAGACGGCACACACACACCGTCGGGCACAGACGGCACACACACACCCTCAGGCACAGACGGCGCACACAGCCTCAGGCACATATGGCACACACACTCCCTCGGGCACATGTGGCACACACACTCCCTCGGGCACAGACGGCACACACACACCCTCGGGCACAGACAGCACACACACCCTCGGGCACAGACGGCACACACACACCCTCGGGCACAGACGGCACACACACCCTCGGGCACATATGGCACACACACTCCCTCGGGCACATGTGGCACACACACTCCCTCGGGCACAGACGGCACACACACACCCTCGGGCACAGACAGCACACACACCCTCGGGCACAGACGGCACCCACACACCCTCGGGCACAGACGGCACACACACCCTTGGGCACATATGGCAGACACACTCCCTCGGGCACAGATGGCACACACACACCCTCGGGCACATACGGCACACACACTCCCTCAGGCACAGACGCCACACACACACCCTCGGGCACATATGGCACACACACTCCCTCGGGCACAGACGGCACACACACACCCTCGGGCACAGACGGCACACACACACCCTCAGGCACAGACGGCACACACAGCCTCAGGCACATATGGCACACACACTCCCTCGGGCACATGTGGCACACACACTCCCTCGGGCACAGACGGCACACACACACCCTCGGGCACAGACAGCACACACACCCTCGGGCACAGACGGCACACACACACCCTCGGGCACAGACGGCACACACACCCTCGGGCACATATGGCACACACACTCCCTCGGGCACAGATGGCACACACACACCCTCGTGCACATACGGCACACACACTCCCTCAGGCACAGACGGCACACACACACCCTCGGGCACATATGGCACACACACTCCCTCGGGCACAGACGGCACACACACACCCTCGGGCACAGACGGCACACACACACCCTCAGGCACAGACGGCACACACACTCTTTCGGGAGACAGTGTCAGTGGGACTCACTGGAGGAGAGCACACTCTGCATAAACTCCTGTTGGCTGATTCGTCCATCTTGATCCTTGTCGATACATCGGAAAACATCCAAGACACGGGACTTCTTGCTGCTGATCCACTGCATGTATCGCTTCCTCCACGTGTTGAAGTTGAAGTTCTTGAACGCTTGGAGCTGAAATGAACAGGAGAAAGCCCTGAGATGCTGGCTGACTGACAACAGGATTTACTGCCCACTGCACAACAATGTGCCAGCAACTGGCATCACTGACGCCTTTCACACAACAAACACTCTCACTGGGGAACAATTCCACAGACACTGACTCTCACTGGGGTATGGGTTACACAGACACTGACTCTCACTTGGGTATGGGTTCCACAGACACTGACTCTCACTGGGGCATGGGTTCCACAGACACTGACTCTCACTGGGGTATGGGTTCCACAAACACTGACTCTCACTGGGGTATGGGTTCCAGAGACACTGACTCTCACTGGGAAACACTTCCACAGACACTGACTCTCAATGGGGTACGGGTTCCACACACACTGACTCTCACTGGGGTACAGTTCCACAGACACTGACTCTCACTGGGGTACGGTTCCACAGACACTGACTCTCACTGGGGTACATGTTCCACAGACACTGACTCTCACTGGGGTACTGTTCCACAGACACTGACTCTCACTGGGATACTGTTCCAAAGACACTGACTCTCACTGGGGTACTGTTCCACAGACACTGACTCTCACTGGGGTACAGTTCCACAGACACTGACTCTCACTGGGGTACAGTTCCACAGACACTGACTCTCACTGGGGTACAGTTCCACAGACACTGACTCTCACTGGGGTACAGTTCCACAGACACTGACTCTCACTGGGGTACAGTTCCACAGACACTGACTCTCACTGGGGTACAGATCCACAGACACTGATGCTCACTGAGGTACAGTTCCACAGACGCTGACTCTCACTGGGGTACAGTTCCACAGAAACTGACACTCACTGGGGTACAGTTCCACAGACAGTGACTCTCACTGGTGTACATTTCCACAGACACTGACTCTCACTGGGGTACAGTTCCACAGACACTGACTCTCACTGGGGTACAGTTCCACAGACACTGACTCTCACTGGGGTACAGTTCCACAGACACTGACTCTCACTGGGTTACAGTTCCACAGACAGTGACTCTCACTGGGATACAGTTCCACCGACACTGACTCTCACTGGGGTACAGTTCCACAGACACTGATTCTCACTGGGGTACAATTCCACAGACACTGACTCTCACTGTGGTACAGTTCCACAGACACTGACTCTCACTGGGGTACAGTTCCACAGACACTGACTCTCACTGGGGTCCAGTTCCACAGACACTGACTCTCACTGGGGTACAGTTCCACAGACAGTGACTCTCACTGGGTTACAGTTCCACAGACAGTGACTCTCACTGGGGTACAGTTCCACCGACACTGACTCTCACTGGGGTACAGTTCCACAGACACTGATTCTCTCTGGGGTACAATTCCACAGACACTGACTCTCACTGTGGTACAGTTCCACAGACACTAACTCTCACTGGGGTACAGCTCCACAGACACTGACTCTCACTGGGGTCCAGTTCCACAGACACTGACTCTCACTGGGGTACAGTTCCACAGACACTGACTCTCACTGGGTTACAGTTCCACAGACAGTGACTCTCACTGGGGTACAGTTCCACAGACACTGACTCTCACTGGGGTACAGTTCCACAGACACTGACTCTCACTGGGGTACAGTTCCACAGACACTGGGCTGGATTTTGATTCAGGAGCGGGCTGGGGTCGTGTAATCCGCATTTCGTGTTAGCCACCCGAATCTCAATCGATGTGGGAGAATGATGCGATTTTAACTTAATTGGCCAATTGCATTCCAACGTGTGGGAACCCATGGCCAATGAGTTTTGCCAGTCTGAAAGTCACCTCTGATAACATCATCGTTGCTGCTGCATTTAAGGTCTGCTACAAGCCTTGCTTCTTCTGCAGACTGCCAACCTTTTGGCCTTTGCAGTGAGAGGGTCCTGGAGGAAGAATGGCCAGCCAGAGACCTAGGTCTGCTCCCAGGTTCGATGACGTTGCCCTGCAGGCTTTAGTAGAGGGAGCAAGAGCAAATAAAGAGGTGCTCTTCCCTTCTTCAGGGAGGAAGAAGCCTCCCCAGCAGACCAAGGCTGTGTGGATCCAGGTGGCAGAGGATGTCAACTCTTTGTCAATAACCCGCAGAACCTGGCTTCGGTGCAGGAAGAGATTTCATGACCTTCTGCGCACTGGAAAAGTGAGTATGAATTTCCCATCACCCTCAATCTGATCCCCATTGCCTTTCCTCACCAGCACTCAGCTTTAGCAATCTCTTCCTCCACATCCCACTTGACACTGACATCCCTGCACCCTTACCCATTCCCTTTCTCTCTATGGTCACATTCACCTAACTATTCGACTATGCAGCCCTCACATTCCCTATCACTGTGATGCTATGAAAACAACTGACAACACACAGGGAGGGCCCTTGGTCTTGCCACCTCACTCCATCTTTGTCTCCTTCTAAGTATCTATGCTATGCAATCTCTACACTCACTCCTTCATTCTCACTCAAACTCCACTTGTCTCCCTCATTGCAGGAAAAGAGAGCTCATAATAAGAGAGAAATAGCGAGGACAAGAGGAGGGCCACCCTCAGTAGCCCACCTCACCCTACTGGGAGGATGCGGTCCTGGAGATAGTGAGAGTGGAGGACGATGCGCAAGTGGGGGACGGACAGACGGGTGCATCACAGCAAGCTGGTGACAGAATAGTTTTCCATCTCTCTCAATGACATTGCATGAGTCGCTGATAATGATTCTGAAGCTCTAACAGATGGACTTATGATCATCTGCAATATGCAATGTGCATGTAACCTTGGCATCACATCTCTGACTCTTTCCTTTATTCCCCACAGGACCATTGCAAGCACCCGTCCCCACTAGCCAGGAGGAAGAGCCTGAGCATCCAGATTCCTCAGAGGAAGCTGCAACCTCTGAGGGTGCAGCGTCAGCAGAATTCAGCGCACCCTGCACCAGCGCAGACGCTCACACCTCAGTGGGACCATTGCGTGATAGAGTAGTATTGTCACCTGGTGTATCACAGCTCACAAGCGAGCATCAGCAGATTGTAGAGACAGGGACAGCAGTGGAGAGTCTTAGTCGGAGGGCGCAGGATTCTGCCAGCTCGGCTCAGCTGCATGTCGATCCTCTGCCTCTGGGTCCATCCAGAGGAAGAACGGTGCTGGAACTCCAGGAACAGGTGCAGGAGTCTCTGGCAGGTTTTGCCTCCAGGGTCGCTGCGAGTGTGGAGTGAATGGAGGAGTCCATTGCGAACATGAGCAGAGCCTTTGTGGAGTCATTGGCGCATGAACGCATCACCATGGAAAGGATGGCAACCTCCATGGAGGTGATAAGTCGCCAGAGTGCAGAAAACATGGTGAGTGTTCTGAATAGAATGACATCTCTGGGGGAGCGATGGTCATCTATTGAACAGAGAAACCAGACCTTCATGGAAGTCCTTCTGAGTAGGACTGCCAGTGCAGATACAGGTCCCCATGGCCCCCCTGATTTGCAGCAAGGTGCTCTCAAGCCACTTCCAAGTGCTGAGTGGGAGCTGACCCATGAGAGGGAAGTTGGTGGCAGACATCATAAGAACATAAGAACATAAGAAATAGGAGCAGAAGTAGGCCAATCGGCCCTTCGAGCCTGCTCCACCATTCAATAAGATCATGGCTGGTCTGATCCTAACCTCAAATCTTCTATCACTCTGCATCCACCCGAACCCATGTGATCTCCCGGGAGAGGCGAAAAACCAGATAAAGACCCAATGGCCAATTTGGGAGAAAAAAATCTGGGAAATTCCTCTCCGACCCATCTAGGCGATCGAAATTCTTCCAGGAGATCACTCTGTCCCTATATTTTCTACAGTACTTACCTTCTGTAAAGGCGATCTCCACCCCAGCCAGGAACAGGAATAAAACCATCTCCTGAAATCTAACAGAATTAGAACACAGTAGGAGCAGAACAAGGCTACACGGCCCCTGGGCCCACTCCACTACCCACAGGGCCATGACCATTCCGAACCTAGACTCATGTCCAATTTCCTGCCCGCTCCCCGTAACCCTTAATTCCCTTTACTTCTAGGAAACTATCTATTTCTGTTTTAAATTTATTTAATGATGTAGCTTCCACAGCTTTCTGGGGCAGTAAATTCCACAAACCTACCACCCTCTGAGTGAAGAAGTTTCTCCTCATCTCAGTTTTGAATGAGCAGCCCCTTATTTTAAGATTATGCCCCCTAGTTCTAGTTTCACCCATCATCGGGAACATCCTCACCGCATCCACCCGATCAAGCCCCTTCACAATCTTATATGTTTCAATAAGATCGCCTCTCATTCTTCTGAACTCCAATGAGTAGAGTCCCAATCTACTCAACCTCTCCTCATATGACCACCCCCTCATCCCCGGGATTAACCGAGTGAACCTTCTTTGTACTGACTCGAGAGCAAGTATGTCTTTTCTTAAGTATGGACACCAAAACTGTATGCAGTATTCCAGGTGCGGCCTCACCAATACCTTGTACAACTGCAGCAATACCTCCCTGTTTTTATATTCCAACCCCCTAGCAATAAAAGCCAACATTCCATTGGCCTTCTTAATTACTTGCTGCACCTGCATACTAACTTTTTGAGTTTCGTGCACCAGGACCCCCAGATCCCTTTGTACTACAGTACTTTCCAGTTTCTTGCCATTAAGATAATAACTTGCTCTATGATTTTTCCTGCCAAAGTGCATAACCTCACACTTTCCAGTATTGTATTCCATCTGCCAAATCTCTGCCCACTTACTTAGCCTGTCTATGTCCCTTTGCAGGTTTTTTATGTCCTCCTCACTCACTACTTTCCGTCCCATCTTTGTATCATCTGCAAACTTTGATATGTTACACTCGGTCCCCTCCTCCAAATCGTTAATATAGATTGTAAAGAGTTGGGGACCCAGCACTGACCCCTGCGGAACACCATTAGTTACTGGTTGCCAATCTGAGAACGAACCATTTATCCCAACTCTCTGCTTTCTGTTAGAGAGCCAGTCCTCCACCCACGCCAGAATATTACCCCCAATCCCGTGATTTTTTATCTTGAGCAATAATCTTTTGTGTGGCACCTTGTCAAATGCCTTTTGGAAGTCTAAATACACTACGTCCACTGGTTCCCCTTTATCCACCCTGTATGTTACTTCCTCAAAAAACTCAAGCAAATTTGTTAAACATGACTTCCCCTTCATGAAACCATGCTGAGTTTGCCCTATTAAATTATGTTTATCCAAATGTCCCGTTACTGTCTCCTTAATAATGGACTCTAACATTTTACCAACCACAGATGTTAGGCTAACAGGTCTATAGTTTCCAGCCTTCTGCCTACTACCCTTTTTAAATAAGGGTGTTACATTAGCAGTTTTCCAATCTGCCGGGACCTTTGCTGAGTCCAGTGAGTTTTGGAAAATTATTACCAATGCATCCACAATCCCTACCGCTACTTCCCTCAAGACCCTAGGATGCAAGCCATCAGGTCCAGGGGATTTATCCGCCTTGAGTCCCATTATTTTACCAAGTACCACTTCCTTAGTGATTTTAATTGTATTTAGTTCCTCCCCCCCTAGAGCCCCCTGTTTGTCCAGTGTTGGGATATTCTTAGTGTCCTCTACTGTAAAGACTGATACAAAATAATTGTTCAGTGTTTTTGCCATCTCCATGTTTCCCACCATTAATTTCCCGGTCTCATCCTCTAAGGGACCAACATTTACTTTAGCCACCCTTTTTCTTTTTATATAACTATAGAAACTTTTACTGTCTGTTGTTATATTTTTTGCTAATTTACTTTCATAATCTATCTTCCCTTTCTTAATCAATCTTTTTGTTATTTTTTGCTGTCTTTTAAAGACTTCCCAATCTTCCATCCTCCCACTAGATTTGGCTACCTTATATGCCCTTGTTTTTAGTCGGATACTATCCTTAATTACTTTACTTAGCCACGGATGGCTATCTTTTCTTTTACACCCTTTTTTCCTCAGTGGAATATATATTTTTTGGAAGTTGTAAAATAACTCCTTAAATGTACACCACTGGTCATGTACCGTCTTACCCTTTAATCTATTTTCCCAGTCCACTCTAATTAATTCCGCTCTCATACCTTCATAGTCTCCTTTATTCAAGCTCAGCACGCTTGTTTGAGATCCAACCTTCTCACCCTCTAATTGAATATGGAACTCAACCATGTTATGGTCACTCATTCCAAGGGGATCCTTTACTAGGACATTTTTAATTAATCCTGTCTCATTACACAGGACCAAATCTAAGGTTGCTTGCCCCCTGGTCGGTTCAGTTACATACTGCTCAAGAAACCCATCCCTAATACACTCAATGAACTCTTCCTCAAGGCTGCTCTGCCCAATTTGATTTGTCCAGTTAATATGATAATTAAAATCCCCCATAATTATAGCTGTTCCCTTATTACAAGCCTCAACTATTTCCTGATTAATACTCCGCCCAACAGAGTTGCAACTGTTCGGAGGCCTATAGACTACACCCACTAGTGTTTTTTTCCCCTTATTATTCCTTACCTCCACCCAAACTGTTTCACTATCCTGCTCCTTTGACCCAATATCATTTCTCTGTATTATAGTGATTCCTTCCTTTATTAACATAGCCACCCCACCTCCTCTCCCTTCCTGCCTGTCCTTCCTGATTGTTAAATAACCTGGTATGTTTAATTCCCAGTCATGGTCACCCTGCAGCCATGTTTCTGTAATGGCCACAAGATCATACCCATATGTCATTGTTTGTGCCGTTAACTCATTCATTTTGTTACGAATGCTACGTGCATTCAGATAAAGAATTTTCAAATATGTTTTGTAACACTTAGTTCCTGTTTTTTCCCTTTTTAGTACTTTACTTTTTACTCCATACCTTCTGTCCCTTCCTGACACATTCTGTTTTTTAATTCCCCCACTGCTACCTAAGTCTATGACCTTCTCTGTTGTCATTTCTATTATTTGCTCTCTAGAAACCTCCCCCCCACTAATTAGTTTAAAGCCCTCTCTACAGCCCTAGTTATATGATTCGCCAGGACTCTAGTCCCAGCACTGGCCAAGTGGAGTCCGTCCCAACAGAACAGCTCCCTCCTGTCCCAGTACTGGTGCCAGTGTCCCAAGAAGCAAAACCCATTTCTCCCACACCAGTCTTTGAGCCACGCATTTAACTCTTTAATTTTATTTATCCTAGCCAAATTCACTCGTGGCTCAGGTAATAACCCAGAGATTATTACCCTTGAGGTTCTGTTTTTTAATTTGACCCCTAGCTGCTCATACTCCTTTAACAGAACCGTCTTCCTTGTCCTATCTACGTCGTTTGTACCAACATGGACCACGACAACTGGATCCTCCCCCTCCCACTGCAAGTTTCTTTCCAGCCCAGAAGAGATGTCCTTAACCCTGGCACCAGGCAGGCAACACAGCCTTCGGGACTCCCGCTCTTGACTGCAGAGAACCCTATCTATCCCCCTAATGATACTATCCCCTACCACTACAACAAGGAAGTGGGGGCTCCTCTCCAAGCGCTCACACTTCCATGCCACTGCAGAGCCCTCAGTCAGAGACCCACCAGAGTCCACACCCATCTGAGATCGGCGTCTCAACCCCTGCACAACCGCAGGAGCAGCAGACTGTTGACGAGCCCTCACAGGTTCGCAACCCCAGAGGACGCCCGCCAAAAGTATCGAGACAGGAGCAGCAAGAAAGTGAGCCACAGGGGAAGCACCATGTAGGAGCACGCGTAAGAGAAAGATGCTGCACAAATAGTCACAAGGGTAGTCACTTGGGTGAAATTTGATGTTTTATGTTAAAAAGCCATCAGATGATTACTGTAAATAAAAAATCTGATGGCTACTGCTGTAGTTGTGGCGTGGGTCATTTCGCAAATGGGACTTCCACATTGAGGGCTTAGGATTACTTGCAATTGTCAGTATGGTGGTCAAATTGCTAGGAATCCGTTGGTTCTTGGCCATTGTCGATGCTCAGGTAAGAAGCTGCGAGGCAAAAGTGCTTGATTGGCTAGGCTAAGCAAATCTGGCCAAGATGAGTGCGTTCCTTGCATCCCGGGCAGCAATGTTCTCGCGTAATGCTGCCGCTGGTTGATGGGCCTCTGCAAGATGTTCGTTTCGCTCTCCTCCTCCTCCTCCTCCTCATCTGAGGAGGATATGTGATGAGCCACTTGGCCCTCAGGAATCTGCAAGCCACGACGCTGTGCCATGTTGTGAAGTGCACAGCAAACCACGACAATTCTGGTAACCCTGGCTGCTGAGTACTGCAGGGATCCACCTGATCTATCCAGGCATCTGAAGCGCATCTTCAGCAAACCGATGGTTTGCTCGATTATGGCTCTGGTGGACATGTGGCTGGAATTGTAGCTCTCCTCAGCTTTGTTGGATGGTCTCCTCAATGGCGTCATTAGCCACGTCTTCAGGGGATAGCCCTTGTCTCCAAGTAGCCATCCGTTAAGCTGGTCTGGCGGACTGAATAGCGGAGGCACACTAGACTGGCGCAGTATGAAGGAGTCATGGCAACTGCCAGGGTACTTGGCACAAACATGCACAATTTCCTTCTTGTGGTCACACACCAGCTGAACGCTAAGGGAGTGGAAGCCCTTGCAGTTGACAAAAATACCTGGATTGCGATGGGGTGCCTTAAGGGCCACATGTGTGCAGTCAACGATGCCCTGCACCCTTGGAAAGCCTGCCAGATTAGCTAATCCAACCGCATGCGCCGTGACACTTGCTTGATCCTTGGTGAAATGGATGTGATTGTGCGCGATGGCAAAGAGGGCATCGGTTACCTGCGTGATGCAACTGTGTGCGGCCGCCTGGGAGATGCCGCTGATGTCTGCTGCTGATCCCTGGAATGAGCCTGAGGCAAAAAAGTTGAGTGCGGTGGTGACTTTGACGGCCACTGGTAAGGGTTGTCCACCTGGTCCTCTGGGCTGCAGGTCTTGTTGCAGCATTGCGCAGATGTCACCCACTACCTCTCGCGAAAGTTGAGCCACCTTTGGAGCTTCAGGTGGTTGAGCAACAGCTTGGCACTCCTGTTGTTGCTGCTGCTGTTGGTGCTGCTGTTGTTCCTGGTTCTGCTGCTGCCGCGGCTGGTCTTCGTCCTCATCTAATGTCCAGAAGGGAAGGAAATAAATGGCTCCCATGCTTCTGGTATATGCCTCAGTTGAGGAAGCGCTCAGTGAAGGTGGGGAGAGGGGTTTCCCAGGAGGTCACACTGGAGATGGCTGTCAGGCTCCAAACTTCCACAGCTGTGGTTATTATTATGTCCGTGTGTAATTGAGACATGGACTGCAGGAGTTGATTATAACAAGTCTTTACTGAATGGAGACAACCTGGAAACTGAAACTACAGAAGCCTGGTAGGGCCTTTTATACAGGGGTGGTCACTGCCGGTACTGCAGTCTGAGACCAGTTATTCCCTTAAAGGTACATACACAACAATTCCTCCCCTTTTAGATAAACAGTACATAACATTCATTTAACAACTAAATAATAACTAATTACAATTACAATTACGGTTGCTAGATACATTGGTTGAAGTTAAGCAATTATAAGTTCAGTCTTTGAGGAGGCTTCCTGATTCTGTCTGGATAACGCCTCTTTGGGATATCAGGTTCTTCTGGCAAGGTTGAGTCGGGATCAATGTCGTTATTTGGTTCGTCTGCTTCCAATATCACCGATTCTGCGGTAGCTGCAATTGGTACTTCGGTTTCATCGCCAGGTGTATCAGATCGTGGTGTGGAGTTGACGTTTTCCAGTGACTCTAGAATCTGGTCAGCATGGCATCTTACAATGCTCTCTCCAACGTCCACAGTATACATTAGAGGTCCTTGTCGTGTACAGATCGTTCCTGGCTGCCATTTCTCTGTGCGGTAGTCCCGGGCCAAAACTGGTTGACCTATCTTAAAACTCCTGGTCGGCCTTTCATTCATATTCTGAAACTGCCTGTTCTCCACATCTCTTCTGACGTTTGGCTTAACCAAATCCAAGCGGCATCATAGTCTTCGATTGAAGGACATCATGGCTGGAGTTTGGTTGGTAACCGCATGTGTCGCATTCCGGTAGGCAAACAAGAAGTTGTCCACCTTGTGTTGTAGGGGTATATCTTCATTACACATTGCCTTGATAGCCTTCTTGAATGTTTAAACAAACCTCTCGGCCAATCCATTAGTGGCTGGATGATATGGGGCAGATGTGTAATGCTTAACACCATTGTTCTTTAAGAACCTCCGGAACTCTTCAGACACAAACTGTGGTCCATTGTCAGAGCAAATCTGTTCAGGCAGCCCATTCCTGGCGAATATGGTTTGTAAGACTGTGATAGTTTTTTCTGTGGTGGTTGAGGACATTTTTATTACCTCTGGCCACTTTGAATGTGCATCCACCGCAATTAAAAACATCGAGTCCATAAAGGGACCAGCAAAATCAATGTGCACCCTTTGCCATGGAGATGAGGGCCACTCCCATGGATGTAGAGGGGCTTGTGGTGGGGCGTTTTGGACCTTCTGGCATCCTGTACAGCTCTTGGTCATCTCTTCGATTTCTCTATCGATTCCCGGCCACCACACAAACGCTCTGGCTAAGTTCTTCATTTTTACCCCTCCCAGATGACCCTCATGAAGCTCATTGAGCACTCTATCCTTCAATTTGGGTGGAATTACTACTCTGGATCCACACATCAAGGTTCCTCTGCACACTGACAGCTGTTCTCTTCTCGGCGAGAATGCTGGCAGCAGTGGTTCGCCATGTGCTGGCCATCCCTTCACCGTTAAATCATAGACCCAGGAGAGTGTCGGGTCATTTCGTGTTTCCTTTTCTATGTTTGCATTCGTCACAGGGAGACATTCGACTATAGTCGAGTGGAATAACTCCACTGGATCCACTGCCAGTTCTTCTTCCACCGTCGGCAACGGTAGGCGTGACAATCCATCAGCATTCCCATGCTGTTTAGTTCCTTTGTAGTCGATGTCATATTGGTGTGCCCCTAGGAAAAGGGACCACCTCTGTAGCCGTTGTGCCGTCATTGTCGGTACGCCCTTCTGAGGGTTGAAAATGGAGAAGAGAGGTTGATGATCAGTTAGTAGAGTAAATTTCTGACCGTGCAGGTAGTGATTGAACTTCTTCACCCCCCACACCAGGCT
This sequence comes from Somniosus microcephalus, assembly GCF_052327205.1. NCBI lineage: Eukaryota > Metazoa > Chordata > Chondrichthyes > Squaliformes > Somniosidae > Somniosus > Somniosus microcephalus. Next base: position 3,425,139 of record NC_140991.1, on the reverse strand, counting down.
GAGGGCCTCTCTGTCAATCTGGGCGTAGTTACGCTCGGCTGAAGTTAACGAGCGTGGCGCAAAAGCTATCGGCCTCTCTGAACCATCAAGGAATTTATGTGACAGTACCGCCCCAATGCTGTAGGGAGACGCATCACACGCCAGTCTGATCGGTAGTGCTGGGTTGTAGTGAGCCAATACTTCTCTTGAAGTGATTAGGTGCTTACTCTTCTGAAAGGCCCGCTTACATTCATCGCTCCATTTCCATGCTACCCCCATTCGTAGTAGGGCGTTCAGTGGATGCAGAATTGTGGACAAATTCAGCAAAAACTTATGGAATAATTCACCGATCTGAGGAATGACCTCAGTTGTGACACATTTTCAGGCGCTGGAGCCTTAACTACCACTTCAATTTTGTCAGGGGACTTATGCAACCCCTCTTCATCAATCACGTGGCCAAAATACGATATCTGTTTCTTAAAAAACTCGCACTTGGGGCGATTAGCTCGTAGCCCATGTTCACGTAGTCTAGTGAGCACCTGCTCTAGGTTGTGTTGTATCCGTGTGTTAATGGAGACACGGAATGCAGGAGTTGGTTTCACAGGTGTTTACTGAACAAAGTCTGGAGGTGAACTAAAAGATACAAGACACTATACAGGCTTATATAGACCGAGTGGCCACTACCGGCATTACAGTACATAGGGGCTCTTAAAGGCACATACACCACAATTCCTCCCCTTTTAGACAACCAGTACATAACATTTTAAGTAAATGTTATTAACATGTGTACAAGAACAATAATCTACACATTTGCTGCAGTTAATCAATTATAAGTCAGTCTCTCTGGAGGCTTCCTGACTCGGTCCGGATAACGCCTCGGTGGTGTAGTAGTTTTCGGTGGTGTAGTAGGTTCTTTTGGCAAGGTCGATTTGGCTTGAATGCCAGTGTCGGGTTCATCTGGTTCCAGTATTACCGGATCGGAGGTAGATACTATGGGTATCTCTGCTTCATCATTAGGCGTATAGAGTGGTGGTGTAGGTTGTCCCTTTTCAGATGACTCTATGATCTGGTCAGCATGGCGCCTTATTATGCTTTCTCCAATGTCCACGGTATACATCAGCGGTCCTAGTCGTGTGCAAATAGTTCCAGGCTGCCATTTCTCGGTACGGTAGTCCCGGGCCAAAACTTGTTGACCTATCTGGAAGGTTCTAGTTGGCCTTTCATTCATGCCTTGAAATTGCCGGTTCTCTACGTCCCTTCTGATGTTTGGCTTGATCAAATCCAGCCGGCATCTTAGTCTTCTATTGAAAAACATCATGGCGGGAGTTTGGTTTGTAACCACATGTGTTGCATTCCTGTATGCAAACAAGAAGTTATCTACCTTATGCTGTAGATTTATGTCTTCATTACCCATGGCCTTTATGGCCTTCTTGAAGGTCTGGACAAACCTTTCAGCCAATCCATTGGTGGCGGGATGGTATGGGGCGGACGTGTAGTGCTTAACTCCATTGTTTTTTAAGAACTTCCTGAATTCTTCGGACACAAATTGTGGTCCATTATCAGAACAGATCTGTTCAGGCAGCCTATTCCTGGCAAATATGGTCCTTAATACTGTGATGGTTTTTTCCGTGGTGGTGGAGGACATCTTTATTACCTCCGGCCACTTGGAGTGTGCATCAACCGCGATTAAGAACATTGAGTCCATAAATGGACCAGCAAAGTCGATGTGTACCCTTTGCCATGGAGATGAGGGCCACTCCCATGGATGTAGAGGGGCTTGTGGTGGGGCGTTTTGGACTTTCTGGCATCCTAGACAGCCCTTGGTCATTTCTTCGATGTCTCCATCGATACCTGGCCACCATACAAACGCTCTGGCTAGGTTCTTCATTTTCACTCCACCCAGATGCCCCTTGTGAAGCTCCTTTAGCACTTTATCCTGGAGTTTGGGTGGAATCACCACTCTGGATCCACACATCAAGGTTCCTCGGCACACTGACAGCTGTTCTCTTCTTTGCGAGAATGCTGGCAACAGTGGTTCGCCATGTGCTGGCCACCCCTTCACCGTTAAATCGTAGACTCGTGAGAGAGTCGGGTCATTTCTCGTTTCCTTTACAATGGTAGAATTTGTTACTGGTAGACATTCCACTATGGTTGAGTGGAACATTTCCACTGGGTCCACTGTAGGTGCCTCTTCTACCGTTGGCAACGGTAGACGCGATAAACCGTCAGCATTTCCATGCTGTTTTGATCCTTTGCATTCTATGTCATATTGGTGTGCCCCTAGGAAAAGGGACCACCTCTGTAGCCTTTGCGCTGTCATAATGGGAATGCCCTTTTTAGGGTTGAATATGGAGACGAGGGGTTGATGGTCAGTCAACAAGGTAAATTTTTGTCCGTGTAGGTAATGGTTGAATTTCTTCACTCCCCATACCAGGCTGAGTGCTTCCCTGTCGATCTGGGCATAGTTACACTCAGCTGAGTTCAATGAGCATGACGCAAAAGCTATCGGCCGCTCCGAGCCATCAGGGAATCTATGCGATAATACCGCTCCTACGCTGTAAGGGGATGCATCGCACGCCAGTCTGATTGGCAGTGATGGGTTGTAATGAGCCAAAACTTCCTTGGACGTGATCAAGCCTTTACATTTATGGAAGGCACGTTTACAGTCTTCGCTCCATTTCCAAATTACTCCCGTTTGTAGCAGTTCGTTAAGAGGGTGCAGAACAGTTGACAAGTTCGGTAAAAATTTATGACAGTAATTTATCAATCCCAGGAACGACCTTAATTGTGAGACATTTTCAGGTGCTGGGGCTTTTATGACTGCTTCAATTTTTTCAGGTGACTTATGCAACCCTTCTTCGTTAATTATGTGGCCACAATATGATATTTGTTTCTGGAAAAATTTGCACTTGGGGCGATTTGCTCGTAGGCCCCGTTCTCTCAGCCTAGTGAGCACCTGCTCCAAATTGGCAAGGTGCTCGTTGTCGTTTTCTCCTGTTACAAGGATGTCGTCCAGGTAGCATTGAGTCCCCAGAATCCCTTGCAGGACTTGCTCCATAGCCCTTTGCCAGATAGCTGGAGCTGATGCTACTCCGAAAACCAGTCGATTGTACTAGTACAGGCCTTTGTGTGTGTTTATCGTGAGATACTTTTTAGAGGCCTCCTCAACCTCCATCTGTAGATACGCCTGTGCCAAGTCAATTTTGGTGAAACGTTTCCCTCCGGATAGTGAGGCGAAAATATCTTCTATCCTCGAAAGAGGATACTGTACCGTGTGAAGGACCGGGTTTACAGTCACCTTGAAGTCCCCACAGATGCGAATTTTTCTCTGTTCTTCAGGTTTATCATTATTCAACGTTTTCTTCATGACCGGGACGATGGGTGTTGCCCACTCGCTCCAATCTAGCTTGGATAACACGCCTGCCTTTTCCAAATTCTCCAGCTCTGCCTCGACTGCTGGACGAAGTGCTTATGGCACCGGCCTTGCCTTAAAAAACTTGGGAATTGCCACATCTTCCACTTTTATTGAGGCGGTGACGCCTTTCAAGGATCCCTAGTTCCTGTTGAAACACTTCTTTGGCGTTGGCCAAGATGTCTTTTAATCGTTCAGGTTTGACGTCATCATCATTTTTTTTCTCACTGGTCACCGTCAGTGCCTGAATGGAGTGCCAGTCTAAACGTATCTTCCTGATCCATTCACGTCCCAACAGCGGTGGACCACCATCTTGCAGAACGTATAAATACAACTTCTGTATTTCCTTGCCGTTGTATACAACAGGCACCCTTATTTTCCCTCTGGGGTATACTTTCTGCCCCGTATATGTCTTCAAGATAATGGATGTGTCTTTCAAAGGTATATGCGGAAATAGCCGCTTGTAATCCCGTCGACTTATGACGGTCAGAGCTGATCCTGTATCTAGCTCCATTTTAACTGGGGACCCCGCTATCGTGAGGGTAACCCAAATGGTCTGGTAATCTTCTTTGGCAATTACATTATGTAATTTGAGAGAGCTTAGTCTCTTGTTTCCGGAGTTGCTATCACTCTTCTGGTCTTCAGAGCTACTGTCCGTCATCATTTGTACCTTTCTGTACTTTTCCTTATTGATTTTTTTTCTGTCAGTGGATTTTTTGTTTCCAGATCGGCATACACGCGTAATGTGTCCCATCTTTCCGCATTGCCTGCATGCTTTGTCCTTGAACCAGCAATCCCTCTGGTAATGGGTGGATCTGCCGCAGCGATAACATCTCTCGAAACCCCGTGTCATTTCATGGGTGCCGCAGTCCTGTGGCTTTTGCTGTATCTCTGCAGCTCCTCTTGCTGCTGCTTCGTATGATACAGCTACACTGAAAGCCTTGTCCAGTGTCAAATCTTTCTCAGAAAGTAGCCTTTTTTGTGTTCCTTCACTTAGGAGACCGCAGACGAATTTGTCTGGTAAAGAATCTGCCAGTCCTGCCCCGAATTGGCAGTGTAGGGTATCAGCAATCTCCTTAAAATTATTGTCCATTGGTTTGGCTGGAGTGATTAAGTTTCATAACAGCCTGTATGTCCTTGCGCCCATTAGATTTAGAAGTACCGATGCCTTTTTATCATCCTTTATTTCATTCGCTGTGCAATATACCTCCACTCTTTCCACATATGTGCTCCAATCCTCTATATCGCTATTGAAATCAGTAATATTGCCAGTCTTAGGCATCCTGAAAAAAAATGGCACCTCCCACGCTTTCCTTTCTTCCCCGCAGAAAAAAAATGGCGCCTCCCGCGCTTTCCCGCCGCTGCTGCTTCTGACAACGCTGTTCTCCGCGGTTTTTATTTACATAGGTATTTTTAATAGGTGGAGACTCGTTCCCGCCGGACTCTCTGGGACTTTGCCCTCCCTCTGCTTGGTCCGAACGCCGACCTGCTTTGCAGCGCCGGCCGTCTCCCGAGTGCTCCACCCTCTGTCTCCGTTTGCCTCCGCCTTCGCTGCTCGGCCCCGCTGTAGAGCCAGCCGATGGAGCCCCAGCCCGCTGCCTAGGAAGGATTATTGCAGTACCTGCCACCAGCTCGGCTAGCTGGTGAAACCACAGTTTAAAAAAAAAAATTCTTTCTTGTTTTTCTTCGACTTTCGTCTGAGGAATCGATCTCCTTGAGGTGCTGCCGAATTGCAGGTAAGTCTGTTTCCAATTCGTCACCACTGTTGTATCCGTGTGTTAATGGAGACATGGAATGCAGGAGTTGGTTTCACAGGTGTTTACTGAACAAAGTCTGGAGGTGAACTAAAAGATACAAGACACTATACAGGCTTATATAGCCCGAGTGGCCACTACCGGCATTACAGTACACAGGGGCTCTTAAAGGCACATACACCACAGGTTGGCAAGGTGTTCACTGTCATCTTCACCTGTCACTAGGATGTTGTCCAAGTAACACTGAGTCCCCGGAATCCCTTGCAGGACTTGTTCCATCGCTCTTTGCCATATCGCCGGAGCTGATGCTACTCCGAATACCAGTCGATTATACTGGTAAAGACCTTTGTGAGTGTTTATCGTGAGATACTTCCTAGAGGATTCTTCAACCTCCATCTGCAAATATGCTTGTGCTAGGTCAATTTTTGTAAAACGCTTCCCTCCAGATAGTGAGGCGAAGATATCTTCTATCCTTGGAAGAGGATATTGTACTGTGTGAAGGACTGGGTTCACCGTCACCTTGAAGTCCCCACTGATGCAAACCTTCCTTGGCTCCTCAGACTTATTGTTTAACGTTTTCTTCATGACAGGAACGATGGGTGTCGCCCACTCGCTCCAGTCTACCTTAGATAACATGCCTGCCTTCTCCAGATTCTCCAGCTCTGCCTCGACGGCTGGGCGAATTGCATATGGTACCGGTCTTGCTTTGAAAAATTTGGGAATTGCATTCTCCTCTATTTTTATCGAGGCGGTTACGCCTTTAAGAGTGCCCAGTTCTTGTTGAAATACCTCTTTGGCGTCAGCTAAGATTGTTGACAATCGTCCAGGAGTGACGTCGTTATCCTTTTTACCAGCCACCGTCAGTGCCTGAATGGAGTGCCAGTCTAAACTTATCTTTCTGATCCATTCACGTCCCAATGACGGTGGTCTACCATCTTGCAGAATGTAGAGATACAATTTCCATATTTTCTTGCCGTTGTATTCGACAGGCACCCTTATTTTTCCTCTGGTGTATACTTTTTGCCCCGTATACGTCCTCAAGACAATGGATGTCTCTCTCAAGGGTATGTGTGAGAATAGCCGCTCGTAGTCTTATCGATTCATGACGGTTAGAGCTGATCCTGTATCCAATTCCATTTTGACTTGGGACCCTGCTATCGTGAGGGTGACCCAAATGGTTTGGTGATCCTCTTTTGCGATTACGTTGTGAAGTTTGAGACAGCTTAGTCTCTTGTTCCCGGATTCACTATCGCTCATCTGGTCTTCGGAACTACTGTCCGTCATCTTTTGTACTTTCCTGTACAGTTCCTTAGTAGCCTTTTTGTTGTCGTTGGTCTTCTTCCCAGACCTGCAAACTCGTGCAATGTGTCCCATCTTTCCGCATTGCCTGCATATTTTGTCCTTGGACCAGCAGTCCTTCTGGTCATGGTTTGTTCTGTCGCAGCGATATCCCCGTGTCATTTCGTGGGTGCCGTATTCCTGTGGCTTTTGTTGGATTTCTGCAGCTCCCCTTGCTGCTGCTTCGTACGATACTGCCACGCTGAAAGCCTTATCTAGCGTCAGCTCTTTCTCTGAGAGTAACCTCTTCTGGGTTCCTTCACTCAGGAGTCCACAGACAAATTTGTCCCGTAAGGTATCTGCCAGTCCTGCTCCGAACTGGCAGTGCTTTGATAGCTTGCGTAGTTCCGTAAGGTAATCAGCATTGCTCTCATTTTTAAGCTGATTTCTCCTGTGGAATTTAAATCTTTCTGCTATCAGCAGCGGTGTAGGATTTAGGTGTTCCTGTAGGATAGCAACAATTTCGTTAAAACTCTTCGCCTTCGGTTTGGCTGGAGTAATCAAGTCCCGCAATAGGCCGTACGTTCTTGCGCCCATTAAATTTAGCAATACCGATGCCTTTTTCTCATCGGCTATTTCGTTTGCCTCACAATATACCTCAACTCTTTCCACATATGTGGTCCAGTCTTCTATTGCATTATCAAAGGCAGTGATATCGCCAGTCTTTGGCATCTTGAAAATCTAAGATGGCGCCTCCCGCGCTTTGTCTTCATCCCCGATGGATCAAAATGGCGCCTCCCGCGCTTTTCCTTCTTCCCCGCCGAGTTAAGATGGCGCCTCCCGCACTTTCCCGCCGCTGCCAACGCTGTTGCTGGCGATTATATTTATTTTACTATCCTGTAATGGCGACGCCCTATGGTCTTCGCGCCTCCCCGATCGCTGCTGCCAACGCCGCTCTCCGCGGTATTTTTATTTTTCTATCGCGCTTCAATATTTGCTCCGTTAATTGAAGAACTGTTCCCGTCGTGGGGCGGACCCTCTGGGACACTTCCCTCCCTCTTCTTAGGTCCAAACGCTGCCCGGCTGCGAAGCACCGGCCGCGCCCTGTGTGCTCCACCCTCTCTCTCTCTCTTTGCTTCCCGACTCGCTGCCCGGCCCCGTTGCAGAGCCACCCGATCGAGCTCTAGCCCGCCGCAGCCCAGGAAGGATCAGTGCACTACCTGCCACCAGCCCGATTAGCTGGGAAACCACAGGCTGGAGACCAAGCCTGGCTCTCGACAGTCTCTCCTGCACTTTTCAATTTGATGATTTGGAGGGCGGTTGCCCACGGTCGACGCCCATTTATCGAGTTTCTTTGGATTATTTTTTTTTTCTTCTGGCTTCGACCTTCAATAACGTCGTCTGAGGTGCTGCCGAGTTGCAGGTAAGTTCGTTTCTTACTCATCGCCAGTATTATGTCCGTGTGTAATTGAGACACGGACTGCAGGAGTTGATTATAACAAGTCTTTACTGAATGGAGACAACCTGGAAACTGAAACTACAGAAGCCTGCTAGGGCCTTTTATACAGGGGTGGTCACTGCCGGTACTGCAGTCTGAGACCAGTTATTCCGTTAAAGGTACATACACAACAGTTATGCCTTCTAAAAGTTCCCCCAGACCTGAGACTAGAAAGTCCTGCCATCTGCAAATGATGGCTGATCAAATCTCCTCTTTAATGGTGGAGCTGCAGCTGATAGTCAGCAATCCAATTGTGCGACCGCCAGGTTTCACCGTCGTGTTTCAGAATAGGCATGCTTAACGCGGGAAAACGGTTAAAATCACAAAGGCCTTTCAAAATGGCATTATAGAGGCAATTTAGTGCTTGTTAAGGGCCTTAACGGCCTATCCCGCCTCTTGGAGGTGGGACGGAGACGGGACCAGTAGTCACGGTTTAATGAAAATTGCTTGGAGGCGGGATGGAGGCAGGGTTGGGCCTGCCCGCCAGCTTTTGCAATTTTAACCCATCATACGCCTCCAATCCCGCCTCAACTACCCGATGAAAATCAAGCCCACTGACTCTCACTGGGATACAGTTCCACAGACACTGACTCTCACTGGGGTACAGTTCCACAGACGCTGACTCTCACTGGGGTACAGTTCCACAGACGCTGACTCTCACTGGGGTACAGTTCCACAGACACTGACACTCACTGGGGTACAGTTCCACAGACACTGACTCTCACTGGGGTACAGTTCCACAGACACTGACACTCACTGGGGTACAGTTCCACAGACACTGACTCTCACTGGGGTACAGTTCCACAGACACTGACTCTCACTGGGGTACAGTTCCACAGACGCTGACTCTCACTGGGGTACAGTTCCACAGACACTGACACTCACTGGGGTACAGTTCCACAGACGCTGACTCTCACTGGGGTACAGTTGCACAGGCACTGACTCTCACTGGGGTACAGTTCCACAGACACTGACACTCACTGGGGTACAGTTCCACAGACACAGACTCTCACTGGGGTACAGTTCCACAGACACTGATTTTCACTGGGATACAGTTCCACAGACACTGACTCACACTGGGGTACAGTTCCACAGACACTGACTCTCACTGGGGTACAGTTCCAGAGATACTGACTCTCACTGGGATACGGGTTCCACAGACACTGACTCTCACTGGGGTACAGTTCCACAGACACTGATTCTCACTGGGATACAGTTACACAGACACTGATTCTCACTGGGGTACAGTTCCACAGACACTGACTCTCACTGGGGTACAGCTCCACAGACACTGACTCTCACTGGGGTACAGTTCCACAAACACTGACTCTCACTGGGGTATGGGTTCCACAGACACTGACACTCACTGGGGTACAGTTCCACAGACACTGACTCTCACTGGGGAACAGTTCCACAGACACTGACTCTCACTGGGGTACAGTTCCACAGACACTAACTCTCACTGGGGTACAGTTCCACAGACACTGACTCTCACTGGCGTACAGTTCCATAGACACTGACTCTCACTGGGGTACAGTTCCACAGACACTGACTCACTGGGGTACAGTTCCACAGACGCTGACTCTCACTGGGGTACAGTTGCACAGACACTGACTCTCGATCGGGTACAGTTCCACAGAGGCTGACTCTCACTGGGGTAAAGTTCCACAGACACTGACTCTCACTGGGGTACAGTTCCACAGACACTGACTCTCACTGTGGTACAGTTCCACAGACACTAACTCTCACTGGGGTACAGTTCCACAGACACTGACTTTCACTGGGGTACAGTTCCACAGACACTGACTCTCACTGGGGTACAGTTCCAGAGACACTGACTCTCACTGGGGTACAGTTCCACAGACACTGACTCTCACTGGGGTACAGTTCCACAGACACTGATCTTCACTGGGGTACAGTTCCACAGAAGCTGACTCTCACTGGGGTACAGTTCCACAGACACTGACTCTCACTGGGATACAGTTCCACAGTCACTGACTCTCACTGGGGTACAGTTCCACAGACACTGATTCTCACTGGGGTACAGTTCCACAGACGCTGACTCTCACTGGGGTACAGTTCCACAGACGCTGACTCTCACTGGGGTACAGTTCCACAGACACCGACTCTCACTGGGGTACAGTTCCACAGACACTGACTCTCACTGGGGTACAGTTCCACAGACGCTGACTCTCACTGGGGTACAGTTCCACAGACACCGACTCTCACTGGGGTACAGTTCCACAGACACTGACTCTCATATAGATACATATGGAAGATAGGAGCAGGAGTAGGCCATTTGGCCCTTCGTGCCTGCTCCGCCATTTAATGAGATCATGGCTGATCCTTTAATTCAGTATCCCGTCCCCGCCTTCTCTCCGTAACCCTTAACCCCTTTTGCCCGTAGAAATATATCTAATTCCCTCTTAAATATATTTAATGAGCTGGCGTACACTGCCCTCTGTGGCAATGAGTTCCACAGGTTCACCACTCTCTGAGTGAAGAAATTCCCCCTCATCTCTGTCCTAAATGGTTTAGCCCTTATCCTTAAATTATGTCCTCTAGTTCTGTTCTCACCCGCCAAGGGAAACATTCCTTCTGCATCCAGTCTGTCTAGACCTGTCAGAATTTTATACACTTCTATGAGGTCCCCTCTCAATCTTCTAAACTCCAGTGTGTACATCCCTAAACTACATAGTCTCTCCTCATAGGTCATTCCCGCCATTCCTGGTATCAGCCTGGTGAATCGCCGCTGCACCCCCTCCATGGCAAGAACATCCTTCCTCAGATGAGGCGACCAAAACTGTACACAGTACTCGAGGTGTGGTCTCACCAGTGCCCTGTACAGCTGCAGCAAGGTATCCCTGTTCCTGTATTCTAACCCTTTTGCTATGAAGGCCAGCATACCGTTTGCCTTCTTGACCGCCTGTTGCACCTGCATGCTCTCACTGGGGTACAGTTCCACAGACGCTGACTCTCACTGGGGTACAGTTCTACAGACACTGACTCTCACTGGGGTACAGTTCCACAGACACTGACTCTCACTGGGGTACAGTTCCACAGGCACTGACTCTCACTGGGGTACAGTTCCACAGACACCGACTCTCACTGGGGCACAGCACGACAGACACTGACTCTCACTGGGGTACAGTTCCACAGACACTGACTCTCACTGGGGTACAGTTCCACAGACACTGACTCTCACTGGGGTACAGTTCCACAGACACTGACTCTCACTCGGGTTCAGTTCCACAGACACTGATTCTCACTGGGGTACAGTTCCACAGACGCTGACTCTCACTGGGGAACAGTTCCACAGACACTGACTCTCACTGGGGTACAGTTCCACAGACACTGACTCTCACTGGGGTACAGTTCCACAGGCACTGACTCTCACTGGGGTACAGTTCCACAGACACTGACTCTCACTGGGGTACAGTTCCACAGACACTGACTCTCACTGGGGTACAGTTCCACAGACACTGACTCTCACTGGGGTACAGTTCCACAGACACTGATTCTCACTGGGGTACAGTTCCACAGACACTGACTCTCACTGGGGTACAGTTCCACAGACACTGACTCTCACTGGGGTACAGTCCCTCCGTAGTCCACCACACCCTCCCCTCGTCCCACAGTCTCCTGCCCCTACTAACACTGCTTGATGAAGTAGTTCTGTACAGACTTTCGGAATTCCATTCTGTTTCCTCCTAGTCTGTCCCAGTCGATAGACGGATAATTCAAATCTCACAGAACAATAATTGTCTTTTTCCTGCTGCTTTCTGAACTGCCTGTAAATCGAAGGTCTGTAATGCACCGAATAATGGAACAAGCCCATTTATCTTTGAGCTCCAACCATACTGACTCTGTCTGCCCTTTCTCTACATCACACTTCGCAGTACGAGTTCCCTCTGTAATCAACATTGCCAGTCTACATAGGAACAGGAAGACACAAAAGCAAAATACTGCGTATGCTGGAAATCTGAAATAAAACACAGAAAATGCTGGATGTACTCAGCAGATCAGGCAGCATCTGTGGAGAGAGAAACAGAGTTCACTTTAGGAACAGGAGGAGGCCATTCAGCCCCTCGATCCTGTTCCACCATTCAATAAGATCATGGCTGATGTGTATTCTAACTCCATTTACCTGCCTTTACTCCATATCCCTTGACTGAAGCAGGATTGGTCCCCTGGCTAATGAGGAATGTAGAAGATCATGCCAAGAGCAGCACCAGGCATACCAAAAAGTGAGGTGACAACTTGGTGAAGCTACAACACAAGACTACCTGCTAAAAGCTGGTTAAGCAGTTGTAACTTGTTTGACTCGCAAAAGGTATATATTTAGGCACTAGTTTGCAAAAGAACAGAGTTTGAGAGCAGAGCTTGGAGACTGAGCTGGGTAAATTGCAATCTGAGTGGATCGCAAACAGAGTAGAAGGATGGCTGAGTGCATTGGATACAGCAAAGGCTGTGGGCCCTGACAACATCCCGGCTGTCGTGCTGAAGACTTGTGCTCCAGAACTAGCCGCGCCTCTAGCCAAGCTGTTCCAGTACAGCTACAACACTGGCATCTACCCAACAATGTGGAAAACTGCCCAGGTATGACCTGTCCGCATTGGAGTTTAGAAGAATGAGAGGGGATCTTATTGAAACATATAAGATACTGAGGGGGCTTGACTAGGTATATGCAGAGAAGATGTTTCCCCTCATGGGGGAATCTAGAACTCGGGGGCATTGTTTCAGAATAAGAGGTTGCCCATTTAAAACTGAGATGAGGAGCAATTTTTTCTCTCAGAGGGTTGTAAATATGTGGGATTCTCTGCCCCAGAGAGCTGTGGAGGCTGGGTCATTGAATATATTTAAGGTGGAGATAGACAGATTTTTGAACAATAAGGGAGTGAAGGGCTATGGGGAGCGGGCAGGGAAATGGAGCTGAGCCCAAGATCAGATCAGCCTTGATATCATTAAATGGCGGAGCAGGCTCGAGGGACCAAATGGCCTACTCCTGCTCCTATTTCTTAAGTTCTTATGTTCAATGACTATCTCCAACAAGTGAGAGTCTAACCACCGTCCCTTGACATTCAACGACATTACCATCGGCAAATCCCCCACTATCAACATCCTGGGGGTCACCATTGACCAGAAACTTAACTGGACCAGCCACATAAATACTGTGGCAACAAGAGCAGGTCAGAAGCTAGGTATTCTGCAGCGAGTGTCTCACCTCCTGACTCCCCAAAGCCTTTCCACCATCTACAAGGCACAAGTCAGGAGTGTGGTGTATGTAACCGTTCCACCTTTAAGAGAACTATTTTAAGAGTTGCACTACTTTATCTTGGCTGCTGTATACTGTAATACCGGTGGTGACCACACCGGTATATAAGTGCTGTGTAATGATTTATTGGGCAGTTCCGCCCTGACCTTCGACTAGTAAAGACCTGTTAAAATTTACTCTTGTGGTCTGTGTAGTAATTCTCATTATAACACACAGACTTAACAGTGGCGACGAGTACGATCTTACCCTGCGGCAGAAATACATCCAAGGCAGTTTAACGGGCGTTGAGAGGAGGCATCCGCCCTCATCATCCTGCTGAGAAAAGACACGGGTTTGAAGAGCAAAGGAAGAATTCTGACACGAAGTCTTCCATCAGCAACAGGCAGTGATCATCCCTTCTATCACGGTGGTGGGTAAGCCGATCAGCGACGAGCAGCAAGTCGGCCACGTTGGCTGTGAAGTAGGGGAGAAAAAAAAACGGAGGATACAAGGGCGGAGAACTCGACCACGGCCGGGGAAAAGAGCCGGACAGAAGTCGGGGCCAGAGGCGCTGAGACTGGGGCAGCGTAAGGCACGGGAGCCGCGGTGAATGCAAACGCAGCCGGTGTAAAAGACCGGGCTGCAAGCGGGCTGGGAGACGCAACAGCGTCGAGAGAGAGCTCGACCGCGACCGGTGAGAAAGGCCGGGCAGCTACCGAGGCCGTGAGGCGCAGCGACCGGGTCAGCGTAAGGCGTGGGAGAAAATTTTAAAAAAACGCGGAGAACTCAGCCGCAGCTGGGGGAAAGGACCGGACTGCAAGAGGGGCTGGGGGGCACGATTTGGAAACCGCTGGGGAGGGCAAACGCAGCAATACGGCAATCGCCATTACAGCCAGCGGGGGAGAAAGGCAAAACGTGGGAAGCCGCCATTTTCGTAGGCGGGGGGGGAAGAAGACAAGCGCGGGAAACCGCCATTTTGAAAAAAAAATAAAAGAAAAATTTCTTTTTGTTTCTCAAGAAGATTACGAGGATGCCTAAGCGTGGTAACATCAACGATTTCGATCCCGATGTTGAAGATTGGGCCACGTATGTAGAACGCATAGAGATATATTGTAAGGCAAATAAAATATCAGATGAAGATAAAGCACTAACCTTACTAAACTCAATGGGTGCGAAGACATACGGGCTATTGAAGCATCTTCTATCACCAGCTAAACCGGCGGATCAGACTTTCGCTAAAATTGTTGCTGTCCTGAAAAATCATTTGAACCCCACACCGCTGATGTTAGCGGAACGATTTAAATTTTATGCGAGAACGCAACTGAAAGAGGAAAGCAACGCGGAGTATTTAATTGAACTGCGTAAGCTAGCGAAATACTGTCAGTTTGGGGAAAGTCTGACAGAGGCACTGAGAGACAAATTTGTGTGTGGATTGTCGAAAGAAGGAACACAAAAGCGGCTGCTTGTAGAGAATGATCTTACACTTGATAAGGCTGTCACTATTGCAGCATCGCACGAAGCCACAGCGAGAAGCACTGCGGAAATGCAGCTGAAGGCAGCGGTACTCAGCGTAGATCAATTGGCTTTGGGTACAACGAAATGTTATCGTTGTGGAAAGATAACACACGATCAGAACCAATGCTGGTTTAAAAACCAGGAATGTAGAAAATGTGGCAAGCTTGGTCACATAGCTAAAGTATGCCAGTCAGGAAAGAAGACCAGCAACAAAAAGTCACCGCAGGAAAAGTGCAGAAAGGTACATAAGGTGGCTGAGAAGAGTTCGGATGAACAGAATTCGGATTCAGACTACAACAGCAAGGAACTGGGTAGTCTGAGAATTCACAATGTGAGTAAGGAAGCTGACCGACAAACTATCTGGGTCACACTGCAGATAGCAGGAGTCCAAGTGAAGATGGAATTGGACACCGGATCGGCGTTGACGGTCATGAATAAGCAAGATTACAAAAGGTTATTCACACATATTCCTCTACGGGATACGGAGATAGTATTGCAGACATACACGGGGCAAAAAGTATACCCCATCGGAAAGATAAAAGTCAAGGTGATACACAAGGGCAAAGAACACCAAGGAATGGACTTATATGTACTGCCTGAGGGAGGTCCACCACTTCTGGGACGGGAGTGGATCAGGAAAATAAATATGGACTGGCACTCCCTAAAAGCAATAACGGTAGATTCCGGAAAAAAAGATGTCAAACCTGAACGATTGTCTAGAATATTGGATGAGGCTAAAGAGGTGTTCCAACAGGGACTGGGAACACTGAGAGGAATTAAGACAAAAATCAAGATTGCAGAACATGCAAACCCAAAATTTTTCAAAGCCAGACCGGTACCTTATGCGATACGACCTGCTGTGGAAGCTGAGCTGGAAGGGCTTGAACGTTCAGGAGTACTGTCTAAGGTGGACTGGAGTGAGTGGGCCACGCCCATTGTTCCCGTCATGATGCGTTCATCGAGTAACAAGCCAGGGGAACCGGGGAAGGTCCGCATCTGTGGAGACTTCAAGATCACAGTTAATCTGGTGCTTCACACGGTGCAATATCCGCTTCCGCGGATTGAGGATATCTTTGCTTCATTGTCTGGCGGGAAACACTTCACCAAGATAGACCTGGCGCAAGCGTACTTACAGATGGAAGTTGAGGAAGAGTCGCGCCAGTATCTCACAATCAACACGCACAGAGGCTTGTATCGATATAATAGACTGGTTTTTGGAGTGGCTTCGGCTCCAGCAATTTGGCAGAGGGCCATGGAGCAGGTATTACAGGGAATTCCAAGCACTCAATGTTACTTGGACGATATCCTGATTACAGGAGATGACGATGAGGAACACCTTGCAAATTTGAAACTGGTGCTCACCAGGTTGAAGGAATATGGCCTTCGAGTTAATCGCCAGAAATGCGAGTTCTTTCAGAAACGGATCTCGTACTGTGGTCATGTCATTGACCAGGAGGGGCTGCACAAGTCACCTGACAAGATCGAAGCTGTTGTGAAGGCTCCCGCTCCGGAAAATGTATCCCAGTTGAGGTCATTCCTAGGGTTGATTAACTATTACCATAAGTTTCTGCCAAATCTATCCACGGTGCTGCACCCGCTGAATGCTCTTTTGCAGAAAGAAGTACCATGGAAGTGGAGCGAGGACTGTAAGAAGGCCTTTCGCAAAAGCAAGGCATTGATCACCTCAGAGGAAGTGTTGGCTCACTTCAACCCAATGCTACCTATTCGTTTAGCTTGTGATGCTTCTCCTTATGGTATTGGAGCAGTACTCTCACACAAGTTGCCAAATGGCTCGGAAAGGCCAGTCACATTTGCATCCAGATCATTGACCTCCGCTGAGCGCAACTATGCTCAGATAGATAGGGAGGCTCTCAGCCTTGTGTGGGGAGTAAAGAAGTTTAATCATTACCTGCAGGGCAAGAAGTTTACACTGCTGACAGACCACCAGCCGTTGGTATCCATATTCAACCCTAAAAAGGGCGTTTCCATTATGACAGCGCAAAGTGCTACAGAGGTGGTCCCTTTTCCTAGGGGCACACCAATATGACATAGAATACAAAGGATCAAAACAGCATGGGAATGCTGACGGTTTATCGCGCCTACCGTTGCCAACGGTAGAAGAGGCGCCTACAGTGGACCCAGTGGAGATGTTCCACTCAACCATAGTGGAATGTCTACCAATAACAAATTCTACCATCGAAAAGGAAACGAGAAATGACCCGACTCTCTCACGAGTCTACGATTTAACGGTGAAGGGATGGCCAGCACATGGCGAACCACTGTTGCCAGCATTCTCGCAAAGAAGAGAACAGCTGTCAGTGTGCCAAGGAACCTTGATGTGTGGATCCAGAGTGGTGATTCCACCCAAACTCCAGCATAAAGCGCTAAAGGAGCTTCACGAGGGGCATCTGGGTGGAGTGAAAATGAAGAACTTAGCCAGAGCGTTTGTGTGGTGGCCAGGTATCGCTGGAGACATCGAAGAAATGACCAAGAGCTGTCTAGGATGTCAGAAAGTCCAAAACGCCCCACCACAAGCCCCTCTACATCCATGGGAGTGGCCCTCATCTCCATGGCAAAGGGTACATATCGACTTTGCTGGTCCATTTATGGACTCAATGTTCTTAATCGCGGTGGATGCACACTCCAAGTGGCCGGAGGTAATAAAGATGTCCTCCACCACCACGGAAAAAACCATCACAGTATTAAGGACCATATTTGCCAGGAATGGGCTGCCGGAACAGATCTGTTCTGATAATGGACCGCAATTTGTGTCCGAAGAATTCAGGAAGTTCTTAAAAAACAATGGGGTTAAGCATTACACGTCCGCCCCATACCATCCCTCCACCAATGGATTAGCTGAAAGGTTTGTCCAGACCTTCAAGAAGGCCATAAAGGCCATGGGTAATGAAGACATAAATCTACAACATAAGGTAGATAACTTCTTGTTGGCGTACAGGAATGCAACACATGTGGTTACAACCCAAACCCCCGCCATGATGTTTTTCAATAGAAGACTAAGATGCTGGCTGGATTTGATCAAGCCAAACATCAGAAGGGACGTAGAGAACCGGCAATTTCAAGGCATGAATGAAAGGCCAACTAGAACCTTCCAGATAGGTCAACAAGTTTTGGCCCGGGACTACCGTACCGTGAAATGGCAGCCTGGAACTATTTGCACACGACTAGGACCGCTGATGTATACCGTGGACATTGGTGGAAGCATAATAAGGCGCCATGTTGACCAGATCATAGAGTCATCCGAAAAGGGACAACCTACTCCACAACTCTATATGCCTAATGATGAAGCAGAGATACCCATAGGCCTAGAAATTGAGTGGGCTTAGCGCCCATTTTGCGGCGCGAGAGGGCATTGCGCTGGACTTACAGCCGGTTTTGAAATTGACTAGGGCCCAACATCGGCGTTACACCGGTAGCGCTGCGCCGGCACCGATGACGTCATCGGTGTGCGCAGCGTCCCGGTTGCCGTGGTGACGGGCCCCAGCGCCGAAATTCAGTTGCGGCCGCCTCGCCCGTGGCAGCCGCAACTAAGACTCTGGCAACAGAGTCTTGCACGACTTTGTGCCGGCGCATAAAGGTGGAGCGGCGGCCGGCCGCTTTCCCGCCGGCCGCCTGCCCGCATCTCCCTTCCCGGACTCCCCCACCCCCCCCCCCCCGCGGAACAGATGCTTCTCGGCTGCGAGCCCGGCACTTCCCCGAGGTGCCGGGCTCATTTTTGTGAAGATTTTACCGGCCAGCGGGCAGGTGCAGGCAGCTCCTCCTTAACTGAAGGAGGAGGCCTGCACTTCCCGAGCCTGCCGCACCGCATCGGGCGCCGCAGCGCCGGAATAGCGCCGCAATGCGGCGCGTAGCGCCAGTTTTCAGGCGCAAACAGCCTTCAGTAGCGCCGGCAGCCGTTTGGGCGCGGCGCTACTGAATTTTTGGCACGCACAGCGCGACTTAGCACCGGCGCTAAATTTCCGGCGTTAAGCCCCGGCGCAGCGCAACCTCAATTTCTAGGCCATAGTATCTACCTCCGATCCGGTGATACTGGAATCAGATGAACCCGACACTGGCATTCAAGCTGAATCGACCTTGCCAAAAGAACCTACTACACCACCGAGTCAGGAAGCCTCCAGAGAGACTGAATCTGTGAACTGTTTTTACATGAAGTTGCGTATATATGTTATTATGTTATGTTAATGGGGAATATATACTGTTAAGCTAAAAAGGGAGGATTGTGGTGTATGTAACCGTTCCACCTTTAAGAGAACTATTTTAAGAGTTGCACTACTTTATCTTGGCTGCTGTATACTGTAATACCGGTGGTGACCACACCGGTATATAAGTGCTGTGTAATGATTTATTGGGCAGTTCCGCCCTGACCTTCGACTAGTAAAGACCTGTTAAAATTTACTCTTGTGGTCTGTGTAGTAATTCTCATTATAACACACAGACTTAACAAGGAGTGTGATGGAATACTCTCCACTTGCCTGGATGAGTGCAGCTCCAACAACACTCAAGAAGCTCAACACCATCCAGGACAAAGCAGCCCGTTTGATGGGCACCCCATCCACCACCTTAAACATTCACTCCCTCCACCACCGGCGTACCGTGGCTGCAGTGTGTACCATCTACATGATGCACTGCAGCAACTCGCCAAGGCTTCTTCAGCAGCACTTCCCAAAGCCCCGAACTCTACCACCTAGAAGGACAAGGGCTGCAGGTGCATGGGAACACCACCTCCAAGTTACACACCATCCTGGCTTGGAAATATATATCGGCCATTCCTTCATCGTCGCTGGGTCAAAATCCTGGAACTCTCTCCCTAACAGCACTGTGGGAGTACCTTCACCACACGGACTGCAGTGGTTCAAGAAGGCGGCTCACCACCACCTTCTCAAGGGCAACCAGGGATGGGCAATAAATGCTGGCCTTGCCAGCGACACCCGCATCCATGTAAAAAAAAGTAAACATTTATCGATTTCACTCTTGAAAGCTCCAATTGAACCCCACCTTCACAGCCTTTTCATCATCTTAAAAATCTCAATCAGGTCATTCCTTAATCTGCTAAACTCAGTCCATCTCCTTTCTTATCTTTTCGCTCCCTCCTAAATATATCAGAAACTGGTTTGTTTTTCATTCTTGTTGGTGCACAGGAGATATTCAGCTCCCTGAAGCTGCCTTGATCAAGATCAGCAAACACAGTTTGAGTGGGGTCAGACTGGGAACACTGAACCATACAGACCTAGAGCGGCCCCAGAATGGCCTCGGGACACAGCCTATCAGGATCTTGTCCACATTTGGGTGGCCCTGGAGAGGGTGTGTGTGGAGTGCTAGAAACAAGTTATACAGAAAGTTACAAAAACTCAGGCCATTTGGTGATCTTCATAAGAGAAAGGAGTCATTAAGACCGGAAGGAGCGGACCTGGAGGGAGCACAGCGAGAGCGGAGCAATTAACCGGTGCAGTCCCGAGCGGCAGGAGCCTGAGACAGGAAGGAGCGGACCTGGAGGGAGCACAGCGAGAGCGGAGCAATTAAAAGGGGCAGCCCCGAGCGGCAGGAGCCTGAGACAGGAAGGAGCAGACCTGGAGGGAGCACAGCGAGAGCGGAGCAGTTAAAAGGTGCAGTCCCGAGCGGCAGGAGCCTGAGACAGGAAGGAGCGGACCTGGAGGGAGCACAGCGAGAGCGGAGCAATTAACCGGTTCAGTCCCGAGCGGCAGGAGCCTGAGACAGGAAGGAGCGGACCTGGAGGGAGCACAGCGAGAGCGGAGCAGTTAAAAGGTGCAGTCCCGAGCGGCAGGAGCCTGAGACAGGAAGGAGCGGACCTGGAGGGAGCACAGCGAGAGCGGAGCAGTTAAAAGGTGCAGCCCCGAGCGGCAGGAGCCTGAGACAGGAAGGAGCGGACCTGGAGGGAGCACAGCGAGAGCGGAGCAGTTAAAAGGTGCAGCCCCGAGCGGCAGGAGCCTGAGACAGGAAGGAGCGGACCTGGAGGGAGCACAGCGAGAGCGGAGCAGTTAAAAGGTGCAGTCCCGAGCGGCAGGAGCCTGAGACAGGAAGGAGCGGACCTGGAGGGAGCACAGCGAGAGCGGAGCAGTTAAAAGGTGCAGCCCCGAGCGGCAGGAGCCTGAGAAAGGAAGGAGCAGACCTGGAGGGAGCACAGCGAGAGCGGAGCAGTTAAAAGCAGTGGCAGCAACTCAACAAAGGCAGTTTTTGAAAAAGTGATGTCAGAGTAAAAACAGTGACATCGGCACAAGGGAAGGATCTGATTCATGAGTAGCTGGTGAGTGTATTTTTTTTAAGTTTATAAGTTTATTTCTGCTAAGTTAGTTAATAACCTATTAAATAGAGGGAAATAGCTGACTGGTGAGTAGCTGGGGAGTTATTTTTGTTAAGTTTTAAGTTTATTTCTGCTGGGTTAGTTCTTAGTCTATTAAATAGAGGCATGGCAGGGCAGCTCAGTTCCGTGGAGTGCACATCCTATGCCATGTGGGAAGTCCTGGATGCTTCGCGTAGCCTGGGCGACCACATGTGCGGGAAGTATTGCCAGCTACAACAACTCGAGCTCCGGGTTTCGGAGCTTGAGCGGCGGTTGGAGTCACTGTGGTGCATCCGCGAGGCTGAAAGTTACGTGGCTAGCACGTTTCTAGAGCTGGTCACCCTGCAGCTTAAGAGTATGCAGGCAGAGAGGGAATGGGTGACTGCCAGATGGAAGAGGAGGATCAGGCAGGTAGTGCAGGAGTCCCCGGAGTGCATTGCACTCTCCAACCAGTATTTTGTTCTGAGTACTGGTGACGGTGATGGTTCCTCTGGGGCGTGCAGCCAGAGTCAAGTCCACAGCACCACGGGTGGCTCAGCTGCACTGGGGGGGGGGGGGCGGAGGGGGGAGGAAAAAGAGTGGAAGAGCAATAGTGGGAGGGGATTCGATAGTTAGGGGAGCAGACAAGCGTTTCTGCAGCCATAGACGTGATTCCAGGATGGTATGTTGCCTCTCTGGTGCCAGGGTCAAGGATGTCACTGAGCGGCTGCAGGATACTCTGAGGGGGGAGGGTGAACAGCCAGAGGTCGTTGTCCATATCGGTACCAACGACATGGGCAGAAAGAGGGATGAGGTCCTGCAGGCTGAGTTTAGGGAGCTAGGAGAGAGATTAAAAAGCAGGACCTCAAAGGTTGTAATCTCCGGATTACTCCAGGTGCCACATGCTAGTGAGTACAGGAATAGGAGGATAGAGCAGATGAATACGTGGCTAGAGAGATGGTGCAGGAGGGAGAGCTTTAGATTCCTGAGGCATTGGGACCGCTTCTGGGGAAGGTGGGACCTGTACAAGCCGGACGGGTTACACCACAACAGAGCCGGGACCAATATTCTCGCTGGGAGGTTTGTTAGTGCTGTTGGGGAGTGTTTAAACTAGCTTGGCAGGGGTTGGGCACCAGCATATAGGAGTAGAAAATAGGAATAAGGTGCATAAAAGAGTGATTGTGTTGGATAGTACTAGAGAAGAAATTAGTACTAGAGACGGTAGTAGTACCATATTAGATAGGAGCAGACGAAGAAAGACAGCGAAAAATTCAAAAATGGGTTTAGAATGCATGTACATAAACGTACAAAGTGTGGTGAATAAGGTTGGTGAGCTATAAGCACAATTAGCCGTGTGGCAATATGATGTCGGAGCAATAACGGAAATGTGGCTAAAAATGGTGAGGACTGAGCACTTAATATTCAAGGGTACAAGGTGTTCAGAAAAGATAGGGATGGAAAAAAGGGAGGTGGGGTGGCAGTGCTGATTAAGGAAGACATTGTAGTGCTGGAAAGGGAGGATGTTCTTGAGAGAACAAGGACAGAATCCATTTAGTTACAGTTGAGGAGCAAAACGGGTATGATCACGCTATTGGGGGTATTCTACAGGCCTCCAAATAGTGAGAGGGAGGTAGAGGAGCAAATCTGGAGGGAAATCGCAGAGATAAGAACATAAGACATAGGAGCAGGAATGGGTCATTTGGCCCCTCGAGCCTGCTCCGCCATTCAATAAGATCATGGCTGATCTGATCTTGGCCTCAACTCCACTCTCCTGCCCGCTCCACATAATCCTTCACTCCCTTACCATTCAAAAATCTGTCTATCTCTACCTTAAATATATTCAATGACTCCGCCTCCACAGCTCTCTGGGGAAGAGAATGCCAAAGATTCACGACCCTCTGAGAGAAGAAATTCTTCCTCATTTCCGATTTAAAAGGAAGCCCCCTTATTTGGAAATTATGCCCCCTAGTTCTAGATTCCCCCACGAGGGGAAACAGCCTCCCTGCATCTACCCTGTCAAGCCCCTTCAGAATCTTATGTTTCAATAAGATCCCTTCTCATTCTTCTAAACTCCAATGAATAATAGTGTAATGTATACACCTTTAAGGGGGGAACTACTTTTTACAGCTCATGTATACTGTAGTACCGGCAGTGACCACACCTGTATATAGCACTGACGAGTAATCTGTACAGTTCAGTTCCAGAGTGAACCATGTTGAGTAAACACCTGTTGTACCGTTCTCCTGCAGTCTGTGTCTTCCTACTGACGGACACAACATTGGCGACGAGGCAAATTCGATCCTACCTGCAACTCTGCATCACCTCCCAGTGATTCATTCCTGGAGCCTAGTAGATTGGAGGTCAAGGCCAGAGACACGTGCGTCGACCACGGGCAACCGCCCAGTCATCCAGCAGAGACTCGAGAATTGCAGGGGAGGCTGTTGAGAGCCAGGCTTGGCTTTCCAGTCATGGTGGTCCAGCGAAACGGGCTGGCAACAGGTGGTGCGCAGACCCTTGCCGGACAGCGGCGGGCTAGAGCCCGACCGAGCGGCACAGCAAAGGGCTGAGCAGCGTCGACGGGAGAGAGAGAGGGCAGAGCGCACAGGGCGCAGCCGGTGTTCAGGGGCCGAGCAGCGTCGAGGAGAGGGAGAGAGACGCACAGAAACCCACGAGGCGCCGCCATTGCCACGAGGACCGCCGAGAGCGGCGTTGGCAGCAGCGCAGGAGAAGCGCGCGAAACCTACAGGGCGCCGCCATTGCCACGAGGACCGCCGAGAGCGGCATTGGCAGCAGCGGCGGAGGAAGGAAAGCGTGGGAGACGCCATTTTAAACCACACCCAAAATGCCGAAGAGTGGCAGTATCACCACATTTGACAATGAAGTCGAAGATTGGACTACATATGTCGAACGAACAGAGACATACTGCTAGGCAAATGAGGTGTCAGATGACAAGAAAGCGCCGGTATTGTTAAATTTAATGGGTGCAAAGACGTATGGCTTATTACGAAATCTAGTAACCCTAGCGAAGTCAGTGGAAAAGAGTTTTGGAGACATAGTGACGATACTACAGGAACATTTAAACCCCACACCGCTGCTGATAGCAGAAAGATTCAAGTTTCACAAACGGAACCAGCATAAGGATGAAAGCAATGCTGAATATTTAACAGAATTGCGCAAACTATCGAAACACTGCCAGTTTGGAGCGGGACTGGCAGATACCTTAAGGGACAAGTTTGTGTGTGGGCTTCAAAGTGAAGGAACCCAGAAACGGCTTTTATCTGAAAAGGACCTTACGCTGGACAAGGCTTTCAGCATTGCGGTATCATATGAAGCAGCAGCACGGGGCGCTGCAGAGATACAACAGAGACCGCAAGAATATGGCACAAACGAAATGTCATACAGAACAGAGAAGTGCTATCGCTGCGGCAGAACAACACACGACCACAATGATTGCTGGTTCAAAGACAAAGTGTGCAGACAGTGTGGAAAAGTAGGACACATAGCATGAGTCAGCAGGTCGGGAAAGAAAACCAGCAATAAGAAATCTCCAAAAGAAAAGTACAAGAAGGTACATAAGGTGACGGAGAATAGTTCAGACGAACAAAAGAGTGATACTGACTCCGAAAACCGAGAGCTGAGTTGTCTGAAACTACATAACGTGATCAAAACGGAGGATCATCGAACCATTTGGGTCACTCTCAAGATAGCAGGAGTCCAGATAAAGATGGAATGGGACACAGGATCAGCCCTAACAGTCATAAACCGACAGGACTACGAGCGGCTATTCTCACACATAGCCTTGAGAGACACAAAAATTATTTTGAAGATGTACACGGGGCAAAAAGTCTCCCCCAAAGGAAAAATAAGGGTGACCGTTATATATAACGGTAAGGAAACACCAAAACTAGACCTGTATGTATTGCAAGATGGAGGACCACCATTACTGGGACGTGAATGGATCTGGAAAATACAGCTGGATTGGCATTCCATACAAGCACTGACTGTGGCTGCCAAAAAGGATGACGACGTCACACCTGGGCGACTGTCAAAGATCCTAACCGACGCACAAGAAGTGTTCCAGCAAGGACTCGGAACACTAAAAGTCATGACAGCAACAATTAAAACCGAAGAAAACACAAGCCCAACATTTTTTAAGGCCAGACCGGTACCTTATGCGATCCGCCCAGCTGTCGAAGCAGAGCTGCTGGAGAGTTTGGAACGTTCAGGAGTACTGTCCAAGGTAGACTGGAGCGAGTGGGTTACACCCATCGTCCCTGTGATGAAAAAGTCGTTGAGCAGCACGCCTGGGGAACCAAGGAAGGTTCGCATCTGTGGGGACTTTAAGGTAACAGTGAACCCAGTCCTTCACACCGTGCAATATCCACTTCCGCGGATTGAAGATATTTTCGCCTCGCTATCTGGAGGGAAACGCTTCACTAAGATTGATCTGGCTCAGGCGTATCTGCAAATGGAGGTAGAAGAAGCATCAAAAAAATACCTCACAATCAACACCCATAAAGGTCTCTACCAATACAACTGGCTGGTATTCGGGGTAGCATCAGCTCCGACTATTTGGCAAAGGGCAATGGAACAAGTCCTGCAAGGGATCCCAGGGACCCAGTGTTATTTGGACGACATCCTGGTCACGGACGAAAATAATAGTGATCACCTCGCCAACCTGGAGCAGGTGCTCACTAGATTGAAGGAATATGGGCTCCGAGCTAACCGCCCCAAATGCGAGTTTTTTAAAAAACAGATCTTGTATTGTGGCCACGTTATCGATAAAGAGGGGTTACATAAGTCCCCAGAAAAGATTGAGGCAGTAGTCAAGGCTCTTGCACCGGAAAACGTGTCACAACTGAGGTCGTTCCTCGGGCTGGTAAACTACTACCATAAGTTCTTGCCAAATTTGTCTACAATACTACATCCACTGAACACCCTACTGCAAACTGGAGTGCCATGGAAGTGGAGTGACGAATGTAAACGAGCTTCCCAGAAGAGTAAAACATTAATCACATCGAAAGAGGTATTGGCCCATTTCAACCCAGCACTACCAATTCGGTTGGCGTGTGATGCGTCACCCTACGGCTTTGGAGCGGTGCTGTCGCACAAATTCTCGGACGGCTCAGAGAGGCCAATAGCCTTTGCATCACGATCACTAACCTCAGCCGAGCGTAACTATGCCCAGATTGACAGGGAGGCCCTCAGCCTAGTGTGGGGAGTGAAAAAGTTCAATCACTATCTGCACGGGCAGATATTCACCTTGCTGACTGACCACCAGCCTCTTGTCTCCATTTTTAATCCGAAGAAGGGCGTTCCGGTGATGACTGCACAACGACTACAAAGATGGTCACTCTTTCTAGGGGCGCACCACTATGAGATTGAATATAAGGGCACGAAACAGCATGGAAAGGCTGATGGGCTATCACGCCTGCCACTGCCTACTGCGGAGGAAGCACCAGCAGTGGATCCTGTCGAAATATTTAATTCGACTATAGTTGAATACCTACCAGTAACTAACGCTCGTATAGAAAAGGAGACCCGAAATAACCCGACACTGTCTCGGGTATATGATTTGACGGTGAAGGGATGGCCAGCACATGGCGACTCACTGTTGCCAGCATTCTCGACAAGAAGAGAACAGCTGTCAGTGTGCTGGGGGACCTTGATGTGTGGATCCCGAGTGGTAATTCCACCCAAGTTAAGGGATAGAGTGCTCAATGAGCTTCATGAGGGTCATCTGGGAGGGGTAAAAATGAAAAGCCTTGCCAGGGCTTATGTGTGGTGGCCAGGAATCGATAAACAAATCGAGGACCTGACCAAGAGCTGCTCAGGATGCCAGAAAGTCCAAAATGCACCACCACATGACTCTCTACTCCCATGGGAGTGGCCCTCATCTCCATGGCAACAGGTGCATATTGATTTTGCTGGTCCATTCATGGACTCAATGTTTTTAATAGCCGTGGATGCGCACTCGAAATGGCTTGAGGTCATCAAAATGTCCTCCACCACCACGGAGAAAACTATTGCAGTCCTATGGACCATTTTTGCCAGGAACGGCTTGCCAGAACAGATTTGCTCCGATAACGGACCACAGTTTGTGTCCGAAGAGTTCCGGAGGTTTATGAAGAAGAATGGGGTAAGGCATTACACATCCGCCCCGTATCATCCAGCCACAAATGGATTGGCTGAGAGGTTCGTACAAACCTTTAAGAAGGCAATAAAGGCTATGTACAATGACAACATTCCGCTGCAGCATAAGGTGGACAATTTCCTGTTCGCCTACCGGAATGCGACACATGCCGTCACCAACCAGGCCCCGGCCATGATGTTCTTTAACCGAAGGTTAAGATCTCGTCTGGATTTGCTCAGACCAAACGTACGAAGAGATGTTGAGATTAAGCAATTCCAGCACATCCATGAGAAGCCAACAAGGAGCTTCAATGTAGGGCAACCAGTCTTGGCCCGCGACTACCGAACAGAAAAATGGCAGCCAGGAATGATATGCACACGGCAGGGCCCACTAATGTACACAGTGGACATTGGGGAGAACATCGTGAGATGCCACGCTGACCAGATCCTAGAGTCACAGGAACAAGTCAACCCCATGCCTCGCCCATACATACCTGGTGAGGAACCCGACGTACAGGCCGCATCTACCCCAGAAACAGTAGCATCGGAAGCTGATGACCCAACCGACGATAGGGTGCCAGAATCGCCTCCGCACCAAGAGCGAGACACTCGGGAAAGGCGCTATCCAGAAAGGATCAGAAAGCCTCCCCAAAGACTGAATATATAAATGGACTATTTTCAGCTGACGTTGTATGTTAAAAGTGTTAATTGTAATTAGTTTGATATTTAATTGTTAAATGAGTGTTATGGTACTGTTAATCTAAAAGGGGAGGAATTGTAATGTATATACCTTTAAGTGGGGAACTGCTTTTTACAGCTCATGTATACTGTAGTACCGGCAGTGACCACACCTGTATATAGCACTGAGTAGTAATCTGTACAGTTCAGTTCCAGAGTGAGCCACGTTGAGTAAACAACTGTTGTACCGTTCTCCTGCAGTCTGTGTCTTACTACTGACGGACACAACAAATAGG
The DNA here is from genome assembly GCF_052327205.1 of Somniosus microcephalus. Lineage (NCBI taxonomy): Eukaryota > Metazoa > Chordata > Chondrichthyes > Squaliformes > Somniosidae > Somniosus > Somniosus microcephalus. Next base: position 3,397,048 of record NC_140991.1, on the reverse strand, counting down.
CCCATCCTGCTCAACCTTTCTTAGAAAATAAGAACATAAGAACATAAGAAATAGGAGCAGGAGTAGGCCAATCGGCCCCTCGAGCCTGCTCTGCCATTCAATAAGATCATGGCTGATCTGATCCTAACCGCCAATCTACTATCACAGAACCATCTCCTGAATCTAACAGAATTAGACACACGAAATAGGAGCAGGATCAGGCTACACGGCCCCTGGGCCCGCTCCGCTACCCACAGGGCCATGACCGATCCGAACCTAGACTCATGTCCACATTCCTGCCCGCTCCCCGTAACCCTTAATTCCCTTTACTTCTAGGAAACTGTCTACTTCTGTTTTAAATTTATGTAATGATGTAGCTTCTACAGCTTTTTGGGGCAGCATATTTCATGGACCTACCACCCTCTGAGTGAAGTAGTTCCTCCTCATCTCAGTTTTGAAAGAGCAGCCCCTTATTCTAAGACTATGCCCCCTAGTTCTCGTTTCACCCATCATCGGGAACATCTTCCCCGCATCCACCTGATCCAACCCCTTCACAATCTTATATGTTTCAATAAGATCGCCTCTCATTCTTCTGAACTCCAATGAGTAGAGTCCCAATCTACTCAACCTCTCCTCATATGTCCATCCCCTCATCCCCGGGATTAACCGAGTGAACCTTCTTTGTACTGACTCGAGAGCAAGTATGTCCTTTCTTAAGTATGGACACCAAAACTGTACGCAGTATTCCAGGTGCGGTCTCACCAATACCTTGTACAACTGAAGCAAGACCTCCCTATCTTTATATTCTATCCCCCTAGCAATGAAAGCCAACATTCCATTGGCCTTCTTAATCACTTGCTGCACCCGCATACTAACCTTTTGAGTTTCGTGCACCAGGACCCCCAGATCCCTTTGTACTTCAATACTTTCCAGTTTCTTGCCATTAAGATAATAACTTGCTCTACGATTTTTCCTGCCAAAGTGCATAACCTCACACTTTCCAGTATTGTATTCCATCTGCCAAATCTCTGCCCACTTACTTAGCCTGCCGATGTCCGCTTGCAGGTTTTTTATGTCCTCCTCACTCACTACTTTCCCTCCCATCTTAGTATCATCTGCAAACTTTGATATGTTACACTCGGTCCCCTCCTCCAAATCGTTAATATAGATTGTAAAGAGTTGGGGACCCAGCACTGACCCCTGCGGAACACCACTAGTTACTGATTGCCAGTCTGAGAATGAACCATTTATCCCAACTCTCTGCCTTCTGTTAGATAGCCAATCCTCTATCCATGCCAGAATATTACCCCCAATCCCGTGATTTTTTATCTTAAGCAATAATCTTTTGTGTGGCACCTTGTCAAATGCCTTTTGGAAGTCTAAATACACTACGTCCACTGGTTGCCCTTTATCAACCCTATACGTTACTTCCTCAAAGAACTCCAGCAAATTTGGCAAACATGACTTCCCCTTCATAAAACCATGCTGACTTTGTCCTATTAAATTATGATTATCCAAATGTCCTGTTACTGTCTCCTTAATAATGGACTCCAAAATTTTACCTACCACAGATGTTAGGCTAACCGGTCTATAATTTCCAGCCTTCTGTCTACTGCCCTTTTTAAATAAGAGTGTTACATTAGCAGTTTTCCAGTCTGCCGGGACCTTTGCCGAGTCCAGGGAGTTTTGGAAAATTATTACCAATGCATCCACAATCCCTACCGCCACTTCCCTCAAGACCCTAGGATGTAAGCCATCAGGTCCAGGTGATTTATCCGCCTTGAGTCCCATTATTTTACCGAGTACCACTTCCTTCATAATTTTGATCGTGTTTAGCTCCTCCCCCCCTTTAGCCCCCTGTTTGTCCAGTGTTGGGATATTCTTAGTGTTTTCTACAGTAAAGACTGATGTAAAATATTCATTCAGTGTTTTTGCCATCTCCATATTTCCCACCATTAATTTCCCGGTCTCATCCTCTAAGGGACCAACATTTACTTTAGCCACCCTTTTTCTTTTTATATAACTATAAAAACTCTTACTATCTGTTTTTATATTTTTTGCTAATTTACTTTCATAATCTATCTTCCCTTTCTTAATCAATCTTTTTGTTATTTTTTGCTGTCTTTTAAAGTTTTCCCAATCCTCTATCCTCCCACTAGATTTGGCTACCTTATATGCCCTTGTTTTTAGTCGAATACTATCCTTAATTTCTTTACTTAGCCACGGATGGCTGTCTTTTCTTTTACACCCTTTTCTTCTCAGTGGAATATATATTTTTTGGAAGTTGTAAAATAACTCCTTAAATGTACACCACTGATCATGTATCGTCTTACCCTTTAATCTATTTTCCCAATCCACTCTACTCAATTCCGCTCTCATACCTTCATAGTCTCCTTTATTCAAGCTTAGCACGCTTGTTTGAGAGCCAACCTTCTCACCCTCTAATTGAATATGGAATTCAACCATGTTATGGTCACTCATTCCAAGGGGATCCTTTACTAGGACATTTTTAATTAATCCTGTCTCGTTACACAGGACCAGATCTAAGGTTGCTTGCCCCCTGGTCAGTTCAGTTACATACTGCTCAAGAAACGCATCCCTAATACACTCAATGAACTCATCCTCAAGGCAGCCCTGCCCAATTTGATTTGTCCAATTAATATGATAGTTAAAATCCCCCATAATTATAGATGTTCCCTTATTACAAGCCTCAACTATTTCCTGATTGATACTCCGTCCAACAGAGTTGCCACAGTTCGGAGGCCTATAGACTGTGCCCACTAGTGTTTTTTTCCCCTTATTATTCCTTACCTGCACCCAAACTGTTTCATTGTCCTGATCTTTTGACCCAATATCATTTCTCTGTATTACAGTGATTCCTTCCTTTATTAACATAGCCACCCCACCTCCCCTTCCTTCCTGCCTGTCCTTCCTGATCGTTAAATAACCTGGTATGTTTAATTCCCAGGCATTGTCACCCTGCAGCCATGTTTCTGTAATGGCCACAAGATCATACCCATATGTAGTTATTTGTGCCATTAACTCATCTATTTTGTTACGAATGCTACGTGCATTCAGATAGGGAACTTTCAAATATGTTTTGTGACACTTAGCTCCTGCTTTTGCCCTTTTTATTACTTTACCTTTTACTCCATACCTTCTGCCCCTTCCTGACACGCTCTGGTTTTTAATTTCCCCACTGCTACCTAAGTCTATGACCTTCTCTGTTGTCATTTGTATTATTTGCTCTCGAGGAACCTCCCCCCTACTAGTTAGTTTAAAGCCCTCTCTACAGCCCTAGTTATATGATCCGCCAGGACTCTAGTCCCAGCACTGGCCAAGTGAAGCCCGTCCCAACGGAACAGCTCCCTCCTGCCCCAGTACTGGTGCCAGTGTCCCAGGAAGGAAAACCCATTTCTCCCACACCAGTCTTTGAGCCACGCATTTAACTCTCTAATTTTATTTGTCCTAGCCAAATTCGCTCGTGGCTCAGGTAGAGATTATTACCCTTGTGGTTCTGCTTTTTAATTTGGCCCCTAGCTGCTCAAACTCCCTCAGCAGAACCTCCTTCCTTGTCCTAACTATGTCGTTGGTACCAACATGGACCACGACAACTGGATCCTCCCCCTCCCACTCCAAGTTTCTCTCCAGTCCAGAGGAGATGTCCTTAACCCTGGCACCGGGCAGGCAACACAGCCTTCGGGACTCTCGCTCTCGGCTGCAAAGAACTCTATCTATCCCCCTAACGATACTATCCCCTACCACTACAACATTTCTTTTAACTCCCCCCACTTGAATGGCCCCCTGCTCCACGGTGCTGTGGTCAGGTTGCTCATCCTCCCCGCAGTCCCTGTTCCCATCCTCACAGGGAGTAAGAGCCTCGAACCTGTTGGACAAGTGCAAGGGCTGCGGCTCCTCCAACACTACCTCCTGGATCCCCGTACCTGCCTCACTTCTAGTCACACCATCCTGACCCTGGCCACGGACTACATCTGAATTAATTAATCTAATTGGTGTGACTACCTCGTGATACACAGAGTCCAGGTAACTCTCCCACTCCCTAATGTGTCTCAGTGTTTGAAGCTCGGACTCCAGCTCTTCAACACGGAGCCGGGGTTCCTCGAGCAGCCGACACTTACTGCAAATGTGATCACCGTGAACATCAATGGTGTTCACCAGCTCCCACATATTGCAGCAGCAACACATCACCTGATCTCCCATTCTATGTAATTAATTAAATTTATTAATATTATTCTTAAATACCCTCTGCCCCGATTCTAGATGGTGAATATCACACCTTAGAAACTATAAACCAAAGAGATTTAAGCTTAAAAAGGGAGAAATACTTACCAACCAATCACTTACCCGCTTTCTGGTGACGTCACATTTGGATTACTTTTTACCTCTCTCCTTCCCTCCGAGTTCCCAGACTGGAGATTGGTAAACCTTACCTGGTCTCTGGGGCCTCTTATAGCCCCGCTGCTGCCGCTCGAGATTCCCGCCGACGCTGTGAGGCCTTACCTGGTCTCTGGGACTTTTATAGCCCCGCTACTGCCGCGCGAGATTCCCGCCGACGCGCTGAGGCCTTACCTGGTCTCTGGGGCCTTTTATAGCCCCGCTGCTGCCGCTCGAGATTCCCGCCGACGCACTGAGGCCTTACATGGTCTCTGGGACTTTTATAGCCCCGCTGCTGCCGCTCGAGATTCCCGCCAACGCTGTGAGGCCTTACCTGGGTCTCTGGGACTTTTATAGCCCTGCTGCTGCCGCTCGAGATTCCCGCCGACGCTGTGAGGCCTTACCTGGTCTCTGGGACTTTTATAGCCCCGCTGCTGCCGCTCGAAATTCCCGCCTCATCTCAGGAATCAACCTCGTGAACCTTCTGTGAACTACCTCCAATGCAAATATATCCTTCCTTAAATAAGGAGACCAAAACTGTACGCAGTACTCCAGGTGTGGTCTCACCAGCGCCCTGTACAGTTGTAGCAGGACTTCCCTACTTTTACATTCCATTCCCTTTGCAATTAAGGCCAACAATCCATTTGCCTTCCTAATTACTTGCTGTACCTGCATGCTAACTTTTTGTGATTCATGTACAAGGAACTTTGGATCCTTCTGCACCTCAGCATTTTGTAATCTTTCCCCATTTAAATAATAATTTGCTTTTTTATTTTTCCTACCAAAGTGGATAACCTCGCATTCGGTTTAGGGTTAAACTCTATCTGCCAGATTTTTGCCCACTCACTCAGCCTGTCTATATCCCTTTGGAGATTCTTTGCGTCCTCCACACAATTTGCTTTCCCACCTTTCTTTGTATCATCAGCAAATTTGGCTACATTACACTCGGTCCCTTCATCCAAGTCATTAATATAAATTGCAAATAGTTGAGGCCCCAGCACTGATCCCTGCGGTGCCCCACCAGTTACAGTTTGCCAACCTGAAAATGACCCATTTATCTCGACTCTCTGTTTTCTGTTAGTTAGCCAATCCTCTATCCATGCTAATATATTACCCCCAACCCCGTGAGCTCCTATCTTGTGTAACATAAACATAGAGATAGGAACAGGAGTAGGCCATTCGGCCCTTCGAGCCTGCTCCGCCATTCAATGAGATCATGGCTGATCTTCATCTGAGATCTTAGCTGATCTTACCAGTTCAGTACCCCGTCCCCGCCTTTTCTCCGTAACCCTTAATCCCCTTAGCCTTCAGAAATATATCCAATTCTCTCTTGAAAATATTTATTGAATTAGCCTTCACAGCCCTCTGTGGCAGGGAATTCCACAGGCTCACCACTCTTTGAGTGAAGAAATTCTTCCTCATCTCTGTTTTAAATGATTTGCCCGCTATTTTTAGACTGTGGCCCCTGGTTCTGTGCTCCCCTGCCATTGGAAACATTCTCTCTGAATTCAGCCTGTCCAGGCCTGCCATA
>NC_140991.1:2521143-2786143 GCF_052327205.1 Somniosus microcephalus | reverse complement strand
AGTTTCAGGAATAGACCGTCGTGCCAGATGGAATCGAAAGCCTTCTGGAAATCTATAAAGCATGCGTAGATTTTGCTTTTGTTTTGATGAACGTGTTTGTCAATTAGGGTCTGTAGGGTGAAGATATGATCTGATGTTCTATAGTTTGGCAGGAATCCAATTTGGCTTTTAATCAAGACATTGTGCTCCTCAAGGAAGTTTATAAGTCTTTTGTTTATGATACTACAGAAAACCTTCCCCAGGTTACTGTTTACACAGATGCCTCGATAGTTATTTGGGTCACCTTTATCCCCACTTTTGTATATGGGCGTTATGAGTCCTTTGTTCCAGATATCAGGGAAGTAACCGACACTCAGAACCAAGTTGAAGAGTTTCAGTATAGCCAATCTCATTTTATCGTCCGTGTGTTTAATCATCTCGCTTAGGATGCTGTCTGCCCCGCAAGCTTTTCCTGGTCGCAGGTCCTTGAGTTTTTCAATTAGCTCTTTTTCGGATATTATGGGGTCCAGCGGGTTCTGGTTATCTTTTATGGCAGATTCTAGCTTTGCCAGTTTTTCGCATATTTGGTATTGCTCTGGGCTTAGTGTGTTTTTCTGGTATAATTTTTCAAAATGGTTTTCCCATGTGTCTCCGTTTTGAATGGCCAATTCATTGTGTTGTTTTTTGTGTAATGTATTCCAGTTGTCCCAGAAACAATTGGAATCAATGGATTCCTCAATGGAGATGAGTGTATCCTTAATATACTGCTCTTTCTTGGTTCTGAGTGTGCTTTTGTATTGTGTTAGTGCCTGACAATAAGTAAGGCGTAATTCCTCGTTTTCTGGTTGTCTGTGTTTTTGGTTTGATATTTTGCTGAATTTTTTCCTCATGTTCTGGCAATCGGAGTCAAACCATTTTTCGTAGTTTTTTGTTTTGGGTTTGTTCTTTCGAACTTTCAAGTTTGACATTGATGCCAAATTATCAAAAATATTATTTAGGTTATTCACTGCCCGGTTTACGCCTTCTTTATTGTGTGTGTATGTATTTTCCAGAAAGGTGTCCAAGAGAGCTTGAGTTGTTTGGTTGCTAATTGCTTTCTGGTATTTTTCCGTGCTGTTTTTGGCCCATCTGTAAGATTTTTTAATGTTGTACAGTTTACTGGGTTGTGTTTCTGTGTTGGTTGTTTCTGTCCTTTCAAGATATGCAGTAATTTGACTGTGGTCTGACAGTGTTGTTTGTGGTTTGACTGTGAATGTTCTGAAAGAGGATGGGTCTAGATCTGTAATCATATAGTCTACGGTGCTGAAGCCAAGAGGTGAGCAATAGGTGGATCTTCCTAGGAAGTCTCCCAATAACCTACCATTGACAATGTACAGACCCAGGCTTCGACAGAGCTGCAGTAGCTGTTTTCCGTTAGCATTTGTCTGTTTGTCGCAGTTATGCCTGTGTGGATGGGAAGGGAGATCAAAATGGTTATTCCCAAATATGTAATTATCCCGTGATTATTGGTGAAGTCTGGTTCTTCTCCCGTTCTTGAGTTGAGGTCCCCACATATCAACACATTTCCCTTGGCCTGGAATTTCTCTCTCTCTTAGTCTCTCTCTCTCTCTGTCTCTGCCTCTCTGTCTCTCTCTCTCTCTGTCTCTCTCTCTCTGTCTGTCTCTCTCTCTCTCTCTCTCTCTCTCTCTTGCTCTCTCTCTCTCTCACTCTGTCTCTCTCTGTTTCTCTCTCTCTCTGTCTCTCTCTCTCTCTGTCTCTCTGTCTCTCACTCTGTCTCTGTCTCTCTCTCTGTCTCTCTCTCTCTGTCTCTCTCTCTCTCTCTCTCTCTCTGTCTCTCTCTCTCTCTGTCTCTCTCTCTCTCTCTCTCGCTCTCTCTCTCACTCTGTCTCTCTCTGTCTCTCTCTCTCTCTGTCTCTCTCTCTCTGTCTCTCAAATTCAAATTCAAATGCTTTATTGGCATGAAAGTTTACAGGGAACCATATTGCCAAAGCTTACATAACAAAAAGTACAGGTTTCCAACATTCTGTAGGTGTCAAACAATTTTGACCTTCGTTGGGTACAGACAGTATTAATTTAAACAGTCGTTGACCCTCGTTGGGTACATTCAGTATTAATTTAAACAGTCATTGGGCACATTCGGTATTGATTTAAACATTTTTTTTTAGAGTATATATGCTATGGGTGTGCTCGTTAGTCACTCACTGTTCCTCAGGTTGTGACATGTTGTTACATATTGGGCACCAAGATATGGTCTGTCTCCTTCTCCCAGGACTATTCTTAATTTTGACAGGTCATCCAATTCTTTGAAATCTGGGGTTGTAAGGCTGAGCTTGTCAAAATATATGTTTCTTATTTTGTTGAATTTTTCGCATTTTAGGAGGAAGTGCACCTCTGTCTCAACCTCGCCGGCCAGACAGTGATCACATATTTTATTTTCTTTAGGTTGCCAGGATTTCTTGTATCTTCCTTTTTCAATTGCCAGTTGGTGGTCGCTTAGTCTGTATCTGGTGAGGGTCTGTCTCTGTTTTGTGTCTCTGATGGTCGAGAGATAGTCTGCCAGTTTATATTCTCTTTTTAGGGCCCGGTAGCATTCTAATCTGCTTTGGCTTTTGGTTATTTTGTTCCAATGTTCCAGGTAGGTTTCTTTGCATTGTTTAATGATTTGGTTCACTCGGATTGGTGTTTGGAGAGCAGTGTTGGTCTGGGACTGGTCAGGGTCCGGCTGGGTAGGAGTACTTAGTTTCAGTAACAACTGACTCAGGGGACTCATTTCTGGGTTCAGCTCTTGGGTCTGGAGGGCTTAAAAATGAAGGCTGTCTGGGGAAATAGATTTGAGGTGATTTAGAAAGTTTCGTGCTCGTTTTTGGATGTTTATTATCAGTGGGTATCTGCCTAGCTCGGCTCTACATGCATTTGTTGATGTTTTCCTTTGGGTGCAAAGAATGCTTCGGCAAAATTCTGCATCTCTCTGTCTCTCTCTCTCTCTCTCACTCTGTCTCTCTCTGTCTCTCTCTCACTCTGTCTCTCTCTATCACCCTCGCTCTGCCTCTTTGGGGTCCTATCTCTATCTCTCTATTGCCTCTGTCTCTCTCCCCTCCTCCGTCTCTCTCTCTCTCAACACAACAACAACAACTTGTATTTATATAGCACCTTTAGCTTAGTGAAACGTCCCAAGGTGCTTCACAGGTGTGTAATCAGAAATTTAGGACAGATGAGGTTTTAAGGAGAGTCTCTAAAGGAGAGAGATCAAGAGGTGGAGAGGTTTAGGGAGGGAATTCCAGAGCTTAGGGCCCAGGCAACAGAAGGCACAGCCACCAATGGTGGTGTGATTAAAATCAGGGATGCTGAAGAGGCCAGAATTGGGGGAGCGCAGATATCTCGAGGGGTTGTAGGGCTGGAGGAGGTTACAGAGATCTCGGGGGGGTTGTAGGGCTGGAGGAGATTACAGAGATCTCGGGGGGTTGTAGGGCTGGAGGAGGTTACAGATATCTCGAGGGGGTTGTAGGGCTGGAGGAGATTACAGAGATCTCGGGGGGTTGTAGGGCTGGAGGAGGTTACAGATATCTCGGGGGGGTTGTAGGGCTGGAGGAGGTTACAGAGCTCTCGGTGGGGGGTTGTAGGGCTGGAGGAGGTTAGAGATATCTCGGGGGGGTTGTAGGACTGGAGGAGGTTACAGATATCTCGAGGGGTTGTAGGGCTGGAGGAGGTTACAGATATCTCGGGGGGGGTTGTAGGGCTGGAGGAGGTTACAGATATCTCGGGGGGGTTGTAGGGCTGGAGGAGGTTACAGAGCTCTCGGTGGGGGGTTGTAGGGCTGGAGGAGGTTACAGATATCTCGGGGGGGTTGTAGGACTGGAGGAGGTTACAGATATCTCAGGGGGGGGTTGTAGGACTGGAGGAGGTTACAGATATCTCGAGGGGTTGTAGGGCTGGAGGAGGTTACAGATATCTCGGGGGGGGTTGTAGGGCTGGAGGAGGTTACAGATATCTCAGGGGGGGGTTGTAGGGCTGGAGGAGGTTACAGATATCTCGGGGGGGGTTGTAGGACTGGAGGAGGTTACAGATATCTCGGGGGGGGTTGTAGGGCTGGAGGAGGTTACAGATATCTCAGGGGGGGTTGTAGGGCTGGAGGAGGTTACAGATATCTCGGGGGGGTTGTAGGGCTGGAGGAGGTTACAGAGCTCTCGGTGGGGGGTTGTAGGGCTGGAGGAGGTTACAGATATCTCGGGGGGGTTGTAGGACTGGAGGAGGTTACAGATATCTCGAGGGGTTGTAGGGCTGGAGGAGGTTACAGATATCTCGGGGGGGGGGTTGTAGGGCTGGAGGAGGTTACAGATATCTCGGGGGGGGTTGTAGGGCTGGGAGGAGGTTACAGATATCTCGGGGGGGGTTGTAGGGCTGGAGGAGGTTACAGATATCTCGGGGGGGGTTGTAGGACTGGAGGAGGTTACAGATATCTCGGGGGGGGTTTCTAGGGCTGGAGGAGGTTACAGATATCTCGGGGGGTTGTAGGGCTGGAGGAGGTTACAGCGATCTCGGGGGGGTTGTAGGGCTGGAGGAGGTTACAGATATCTCGGGGGGGGTTGTAGGGCTGGAGGAGGTTACAGATATCTCGGGGGGGTTGTAGAGCTGGAGGAGATTACAGAGATCTCGGAGGGGGGGTTGTAGGGCTGGAGGAGGTTACAGATATCTCGGGGGGTTGTAGGGCTGGAGGAGATTACAGAGTCAGGGAGGGGGCAAGGAGGCCATGGAGGGCTTTGAACACAAGGGTGAGAATTTTAAAATCGAGGCATTGCTGGATGGGGAGCCAATGTAGGTCGCGAGCACAGGGGTGATGGGTAAACGGGACTCGGTGCGAGTTAGGACAGGGGGTGATGGGTAAACGGGACTGGGTGCGAGTTAGGACAGGGGGTGATGGGTAAACGGGACTCGGTGCGGGTTAGGACAGGGGGTGATGGGTAAACGGGACTGGGTGCGAGTTAGGAGATGGGCAGCTGAGTTTTGGATGAGCTGAAGTTTATGGAGGGTGGAATGTGGGAGGCCGGCCAGGAGTGTGTTGGAATAGTCGAGTCTAGAGGTAACAAAGGCATGATGAGGGTTTCAGCAGCGGATGAGCTGAGGCAGGGGCGGAGACAGGGAATGTTAGAGGTGAAAGTAGGCAGTTTTGGTGATGGAGAGGATATGGGGTTAGAAACTCATCTCTTGGTCAAATATAACACCTTCTTCTTCTTCTTCTTCTTAGGCAGTCCCTCGGAACCGAGGAACACTTGCTTCCACATTAAAAATGAGCTTGCAGGTGGCTGATGAGTCCAATGCGGGACCTAGAGTCTCTGTCACAGGTGGGGCAGACGGTGGTTGAAGGGGCGGGTGGGTGGGGTACTTGGGTTGACGTGCGCTCCTTGCGCTGCCTGCGCTTGGCTTCCGCTTGCTCCCGGTAAAGAGACTCGAGGTGTTCGGCGCCTTCCCGGATGCTTCTCCTCCACTTTGTGCGGTCTTGGGCCAGGGATTCCCAGGTGTCGGTGGGGATGTTACACTTTTTCAAGGAGGCTTTGAGGGTGTCCTTGAAGCGTTTCCTCTGCCCACCTGGGGCTCTCTTGCCGTGCCGGAGCTCTGAGTAGAGCGCTTGTTTTAGTAGTCTCGTATCGGGCATGCGGACAATGTGACCCGTCCATCGGAGCTGATCGAGCGTGGTCAAAGCTTCGATGCTGGGGATGTTGGCCTGAGCAAGAACACTGACGTTGGTGCGCCTATCCTGCCAATGGATTTGCAGGATCTTGCGGAGGCAGCGTTGGTGGTACCTCTCCAGTGCTTTGAGGTGCCTGCTGTACATGGTCCATGTCTCTGAGGCATACAGCAGGGCAGGTATCACTGCTGCTCTGTAGACCATGAGCTTAGTGCCGGGTTTGAGGTCCTGGTCTTCAAACACTCTCTTCCTCAGGCGACCGAAGTCTGCACTGACACACTGCAGGCGGTGTTGGACTTCGTCATTGATGTCTGCCCTTGTTGACAGTAGGCCCCCGAGGTATGGAAAGTGGTCCACATATAACACTAAGGTTACGAACAGTCTGGTTCAGCCTCAGACAGTTGCCAGAGAGTGGGATGGAGTTGGTGGCTAGGGAACGGAGTTTGTGGTGGGGACCGAAGACAATGGCTTCAGTCGTCCCAATATTTAATTGGAGGAACTTTTTGCTCATCCAGTACTGGATGCAGTCTGACAATTTAGAGACTGTGGAGGGGTTGAGAGAGGTGGTGGTGAGTTAGAGCTGGGTGTTGTCAGCGTACATATGGACCCTGACATTGTGTTTTTGGATGCCAGAGGAATCTCTCTCTCACTCTCTCTGTCTCTCATTCTCTCTGTCTGTCTCTCTCTCCCCATCTCTCTCCTTCCGTCTCTCATTCTCTCTATCTCTCTCTCTCTCTCTCTCTCTCTTTCACTATCTCTCTCACTTGTCTGTCTGTCTGTCTCTCGCTGTCTCTCTCTCTCTCTCTCTCTCCCTCTCTCTTTCCCTCTCTCGCTCTGTCTGGATAGAGGATTGGCTAACTAACAGAAAACAGAGAGTCGGGATAAATCGGTCATTTTCAGGTTGGCAAACCGTAACTATTGGGGTGCCACAGGGATCAGTGCTGGGGCCTCAACTATTTACAATCTACATTAATGACTTGGATGAAGGGACCGAGTGTAATGTAGCCAAATTTGCTGATGATACAAAGATAGGTGGGAAAGCAAATTGTGTGGAGGACGCAAAGAATCTCCAAAGGGATATAGATAGGCTGAGTGAGTGGGCAGAAATCTGGCAGATGGAGTTTAATGTGGAAAAATTCGAGGTTATTCACTTTGGTAGGAAAAATAAAAAAGCCAATTATTATTTAAATGGAGAGAGTTTACAAAATGCTGAGGTACAGAGGGAGCTGGGGGTCCTTGTACATGAATCACAAAAAAGTTAGCTTGCAGGTACAGCAAGTAATTAGGAAGGCAAATGGAATTGCTTGCAAAGGGAATGGAGTATAAAAGCAGGGAAGTCCTGCTACAACTGTACAGGGCGTTGGTGAGACCACGCCTGGAGTACTGCGTACAGTTTTGGTCTCCTTATTTAAGGAAGGATATACTTGCATTAGAGGCAGTTCAGAGAAGGTTCACGAGGTTGATTCTGGAGATGAACATAAGAACATATGAACATAAGAAATAGGAGCAGGAATAGGCCCCTTGGCCCCTTGAGCCTGCTCTGCCATTCAATAAGATCATGGCTGATCTTGGGCTCAAAGCCACTTCCCCGCCTGCTCCCCATAACCCTTCACTCCCTTATCTTGCAAAAATCTGTCTATCTCCACCTTAAGTGTATTTCATGACCCAGCCTCCACAGCTCTCTGTGGCAGAGAATTCCACAGATTTAATACCCTCTGTGAGAAGAAATTCCTCCTCATCTCAGTTCTAAAAGGGCGACCCTTTATTCTAAAACTGAATGAGAGGGGATCTTATTGAAACATATAAGATTCTGAAGGGGCTTGACCGGGTAGATGCAAAGAGGATGTTTCCCCTCCTGGGGAAATCTAGAACTAGGGGGCATAATTTCAGAATAAGGGGAAACACTTTTAAAATGGAAATGAGGAAGAATTTCTTCTCTCAGGGGGTCGTGAATCTTTGGAATTCTCTTCCCCAGAGAGCTGTGGAGGCTGGGTCAGTGAATATATTTAAGGTGGAGAGAGACAGATTTTTGAAAGATAAGGGAGTCGAGGGTTACGGGGAGCGGGCAGGGAAGTGGAATTGAGGCCAAGATCAGATCAGCCATGATCTTATTGAATGGCGGAGCAGGCTCGAGGGGCCAAATGACCGACTCCTGCTCCTACATCTTATGTTCTTATGTCTCGCTCTGTTTCTGTTTCTCTGTCTCTTTCACTGTCTCTCTCTCTGTCTGTCTCTCTCTCTCTCTCTCCCCCTCTCTGTCTCTCTCTCACCATCTCTCCTATTAACTCTGACTAAACATTCCAATTGTTGTGGTAATAATTAGCTGCTTTTATTTTTCAGACCTTCTAGAATATTCTGTCAGTAAAATACCTAAGCCTTGGAGTGTAATTGCTGCAATGCATTGACTCCCAACAGATGACCCTCTAGTGCCAGACACGTCACTGTCCTGCCATCGAGTTACTGAGCGCACATCAGAATCTCCAAGAAGGAGCCTGGCTAACAGCTCAAAAACATGAAGTAAAGAAATTCATCGACTACGTCTCCCAATAACGTAAAAAATAAGAAAATAACTGCAGATGCTGGAAATCTGAAATAAAAACAGAAAATGCTGGAGATACTCAGCAGGTCAGGCAGCATCTGTGAAGAGAGAAAAGAGTTAATGTTTCAGGTCGATGACCTTTCGTCAGAACTGGAAAAAAGCATTTTCTGTTTTTATCTCCCAATAACGTGTTAAGTTAACCAGAACATTCTCCCAGTGATACAGAAAGACAGCTTCTGCCACCTCCCAGACCTCAGCCAAAACCACTTGACTCAGAACACCTCCAATCTAATCTCTGGGCCTTTCCTGACCTTTGAGGATATCTCTGAGCGGGTCTGAGGGGGCAAGCTGGGAAAACAGGAGCAGTCAATGGGAACTCTCAGCACCAGTTCAACACACTCAGCTTCCTACTGAGACTGTCCCAGAAGGAATAACATCCTGGAGAGCTCCTCCCAGAATCAGGAATAACATCCTGGAGAACTCATCCCGGAATCAGGAATAACATCCTGGAGAACTCATCCCGGAATCAGGAATAACATCCTGGAGAACTCATCCCGGAATCAGGAATAACATCCTGGAGAACTCATCCCGGAATCAGGAATAACATCCTGGAGAACTCATCCCGGAATCAGGAATAACATCCTGGAGAACTCATCCTGGAATCAGGAATAACATCCTGGAGAGCTCACCCTGGAATCAGGAATAACATCCTGGAGAACTCATCCCGGAATCAGGAATAACATCCTGGAGAACTCATCCCGGAATCAGGAATAACATCCTGGAGAACTCATCCCGGAATCAGGAATAACATCCTGGAGAGCTCCTCCCGGAATCAGGAATAACATCCTGGAGAGCTCCTCCCGGAATCAGGAATAACATCCTGGAGAGCTCACCCTGGAATCAGGAATAACATCCTGGAGAAAAAACATCCCGGAATCAGGAATAACATCCAGGAGAGTCCATCTTGTAATCAGGAACAACATGTCTGAGGTGCCGTCTTTCGGATGAGACATTAAACCGAGGCCCTGTTTGCTCTCAGGTAGACGTAAAAGATCCCATGGCACTATTCCGAAGAAGAGCAGGGAGAGTTCCCCCCGGTGTCCTGGGGCCAATATTTATCCTTCAACCAACATCACTAAAACAGATTATCTCATAGAGTCATAGAGTTACACAGTACAGAAAGAGGCCCTTCGGCCCATCGTGTCCACGCCGGCCATCAAGCCCTATCTATTCTAATCCCATTTTCCAGCATTTGGTCCGTAGCCTTGTATGCTATGGCGTTTCAAGTGTTCATCTAAATGCTTCTTGAATGTTGTGAGGGTTCCTGCCTCTACCACCCTTTCAGGCAGTGAGTTCCAGATTCCAACCACCCTCTGGGTAAAAAAGTTTTTCCTCAAATCCCCTCTAAACCTCCTGCCCCTTATCTTGAAACTATGCCCCCTGGTTATTGACCCCTCTATTAAGGGGAAAAGTTCCTTTCTATCTACGCCCCTCATAATTTTGTACACCTCAATCAGGTCCCCCTTCAGCCTTCTCTGCTCTAAGGAAAACAACCCCAGCCTGTCCAGTCTCTCTTCATAGCTGAAGCGCTCCAACCCAGGTAACATCCTGGTGAATCTTCTCTGCACCCTCTCCAATGCAATCACATCCTTCCTACAGTGTGGCGACCAGAACTGTACACAGTATTCTAGCTGTGGCCTAACTAGCATTTTGTGCAGCTCCATCATAACCTCCCTGCTCTTATATTCTACTAGCTGAAGTGCCCGGCGGTGCCGAGGCTTTTTCGAGGGAATGTTGTTGTTGGAAGAGAGAGAGAGAGCGACTGGGGGGAAGAGAGAGCGACTGGGGGGAAGAGAGAGAGCGACTGGGGGGAAGAGAGAGAGCGACTGGGGGGAAGATGGAGCGCGACTGGGGGGAAGAGAGGGGGGGAGGGAAGAGGGGGAGGGGAGGGGGGGAGGGAAGAGGGGGAGGGGAGGGGGAGAGAAGAGGGGGGAGGGGAGGGGGGAGGGGGGAGGGGGAGGGCGGGGAAGGGAGGGCGGGGGGGAAGGCAGGGAGGAGGGGGGAGGGAGGGAGGGGAAGGGCGGGGGGAGGGAGGGGGGAGGGGGAGAGCGGGGAAGGGAGGGCGGGGGGGAGGCAGGGGGGAGGCAGGGGGGAAGGGAGGGGGGGAGGGGGGAAGGGCGGGGGTAAGGGGGGGGAAAGGGGGGGAAGGGAGGGCGGGGGGGGAAAGGGAGGGCGGGGGGCGCCCCCCCGAGGGTCGCGGACCCCCCCCCCCCCCCGAGGTGAAGACCGCCGATTGCGCGCGCAGCAGGTGCTGAGACGCGGCGTCTCTCTCTGCCGGCGGGCCCGGTTGCCAGGGCAACCGTGACGCTTGACCCCCCCCCCCCCAGGTGAAGACCGCTGATTGCGGCTGTGCGAGACGTGCGGCGGGCCCGGTTGCCAGGGTAACGCTGGACACTCAGCAAGCCCCGCCCCCCGGCCGAGCCAGAGACGTCTCAGCTCCTGCTGCGCGCGCACCCTAGCGGCGCTGGGCTGAGGCTCGGCCCTCCAGCCTTCGAGTGGGGCCGGGAGGTGCCTAGCTCGGGCGTGGGTGCGGAGGAGACGCCGAGGCTTCTAGGCCTACCTGGAAAAAGGGGAAAGGTAGGAAAATTAATGAGATTAGATAAGTTAATTACTTTCTAAATCATTTTTTTTTAAAACAACATGGCCTAGAAATTCACTGGCCTTAGCGCCGCTTTTGAGGCGCTAGAGGGCCTAGCGCCGAAGTTATGGCCAGTTTAGAAATTGACAGGGGCCCTAAATCGGCATTAGGCCGGTAGCGCTGCGCCGGCACCGATGACGTCATCGGTGTGCGCAGCGTCCCGGTTGCCATGGTAACCCGCCCGAACTCAGAAATTGAGTTGCGGCCGCCTCGCCCGTGGCAGCCGCAAGCAACGTTCTGGCAGAGGTGCCTTACAGAACTTTGCGCCGGCGCATGAAAAGCCCCGCGGCGGCCGGCCGCTTTCCCGCCGGCCGCCTGGCCGCAGCTCCCTCCCCGGACTTCCCCCCCCCTTCCCCCCCCGGAACAGAAGCAAGCCCGGCACTTGTCCGAGGTGCCGGGCTCATTTTTAAAAAGATTATCGCGGGCCGCGGCCGGGTGCAGGCAGCTCCTCCTTAACGGAAGGAGGAGGCCTGCACTTCCCGAGCCTGCCGCACCGCAGCGGGTGCCGCAGCGCCGGAATAGCGCCGCAATGCGGCGCGTGGCGCCAGTTTTGAGGCGCTGAGACCCCTCAGTAGCGCCGGCAGCCATTTGGGCGCGGCGCTACTGAATTTTTGGCGCACGCAGGGGGACTTAGCGCCGGCACTAACTTCCGGCGCTAAAGCCCTCGCTGCGCCAAAACCGAATTTCTAGGCCCATGTGTTTTAAAAGCAACGTTTTTTTTTAAGACGCAGAAAGCGGGAAAAAGAAAGGAAAAGTTTGGAATCAAGGTGGCGGTGACTCACCTCGGTTCAGAACGATAAAGCCCAGCCACACGCGCACCGATTGGCCCGGCGGCACACGCCAGCAACCCGGCGTACGATTGGTCGAGCTCGAGGTCACTCTGTCGCTAATGAGCGGATAATGAGATGCTAATGAGCGGAATGTTGAAGGTTTTTGGGATACCGCGGGCGGGATTTTAGCCCGGCCGAAACGTAAATACGCTTAAAACCGTCTCGGAAGCGTAAGCTTTCTTTGGAGGTAACGCGCGCGTAGGTACGCCCTGTAACTTTCGAGTGCATACCCATAAGCACACGCGATGACAGACAGATAGACAGATAGACAGATAGACAGACAGACAGATAGACAGATAGACAGACAGAATGACAGAAGTACCGATTTATATATATAGATGCCTCGGCTAATGAAGGCAAGTATCCCATATGTCTTTTTAACCACCTTATCTACCTGTCCTGCTGCCTTCAGGAATCTATGTACATGCACAGCAAAGTCCCTCTGATCCTCTGTCCTTCCTCGGGTCCTACCATTCATTGTGTATTATCCAGTCATTACCATATTGTTGTTTGTGGGAGCTTGCTGTGCGCTAATTGGCTGCCGCGTTTCCTACATTACAACAGTGACTGCACTTCAAAAAAAGTATTTCATTGGCTGTAAAGCACTTTGGGGCGTCCTGGGGCCATGAAAGGCGCTGGAGAGATGCAATCTCTATTCCTTCGGACAGAAGAGCAGAACTTCTTCCAGTTGAGCATTCCCAGATTCCCGTTTTTCTCTTTTACCTTGCTTCTCTTTTGTTCTTTCCTCCCTCCCTCCCTCTCCCTGCCCCCACACTTGCTGCATCTCTAACATTTTCCAGTCCTGACGAAGGGTCATTGACCTGAAACGTTGACTCGGTTTCTCTCTCCACAAATGCTGCCTGACCTGTTTCCAGCATTTTCTGTTCATATTCCCAATGTATCATTGGACTGGGAATCTACAATAACGTTTCAGTAAAATGCTGTTTTTTATGGAGGGCAATTATCCAAAACTTTTCCTCAAATACTTTTGATGACGTCATAGTTATCACAGCCCCAGTGTCTGATTCCAATTCCCATTTAGTACTTTCTGTCTGGACAAGGAGTACAATCTCACACTGACCCTTTCCTGTTAGGGAACATACAGAACCAGGCCCTGCCCTGATCCTTGCTGCAATCAATGGAATGGACACTGTATCGTTGCTGATTCCTCACCCTGCCAGGATATGATTTGAGATCTCTCTGCCTCCAATCCAGCACCTCCGGGCTTCCAGTTACAGGGAGCTGAGCGGCTGATTCCCTGCCTGCAGCATTTCACCTTCTGATAGAATCATAGAATAGTACAGCACAGAAAGAGGCCATTCGGCCCCTCGAGTCTGTGCCGGCTCTTTCGAAGAGCAATCCTGTCAGTCTCACTCCCCCGCTCTTTCCCCACAGCCCTGCCATTTTTTCTCCTTCGAGTATTTATCCAATTCCCTTTTGAAGGCTACTATTGAATCTGTATCCACCGCCCGGTCAGGCAGACCGTTCCAAATGCTAACCACTCGTCGTGTAAAGGTTTTTCCTCGTGTCACCTCTGGTTCTTTTGCCAATCATCTTAAATCTGTGCCCTCTGGTTATCGACCCTTCAGCCATTGGAAACAGTTTCTCTTTATTTACTCTATCTAAACCCTTCATGATTTTTAACACCTCTATCAGATCGCTGCTCTTACAAAAACCTCTGTCTGGATGACAATTATTTTTACCTCGAACATCATGATAGAATCTTATACCACAGAAGGAGGCCGTTCGGCCCATCGTGCCTGTGCTGGCTCACTGAACGAGCTCTCCAATTAGCTCCACTCCCCTGCTCGTTCCCCACAGCCCTGTGAATTTTTCCCCTGAAGTATTTACTCAATGAATGAGTTCCGACTGCATACACGACTGGGAGTCTGTGCTCAGTTGTTGGATTCTGTGGCCTGTAACTTACTAGCACCAGCCTCCATCCCAGTGTTATTCACAGAGTCTGACTTCTACTAACAGGTCCCTCAGTATCGGCATTTCCCTCAGCCAGCAGGCGGAGCTATCTCGCATCGTATTGTCGAGAAACCCGTCAAACTGAGGAACATTTTCATTTTCCCTTCGCCTCCCTCTGGATAAACGGGAAGCGTTCTGCAGTAAGCAGCGGCTTCAGGATCAGAGCTTCTCCCACACACCTCATACTGTTGGTCTATAGGCTGAGCCGGAGCGATCACCACCGACCCTCACAAAGAACCACCTGCTTTTACTTTATAGCCCCTCCGGAATGTTCCGTCAAATACCGGAGACCTTGGGGTGTAATTGATGCAATGTGCTGACTCCCAACAGGCACCCCACTAGTGTTCAATTAACAATGTGCAAGTACCAGACATATCGGCCTAGAAATTCGGTTTTGGCGCAGCGAGGGCTTTAGCGCCGGAAGTTACTGCCGGCGCTAAGTCCCCCTGCGCGCGCCAAAAATTCAGTAGCGCCGCGCCCAAACGGCTGCCAGCGCTACTGAGGGGTCTCAGCGCCTCAAAACTGGCGCCACGCGCCGCATTGCGGCGCTATTCCGGTGCTGCGGCGCCCGCTGCGGTGCGGGATAATCTTTTTAAAAATGAGCCCGGCACCTCGGACAAGTGCCGGGCTTGCTTCTGTTCCGGGGGGGGAGGGGGAAGTCCGGGGAGGGAGCTGCGGCCAGGCGGCCGGCGGGAAAGCGGCCGGCCGCCGCGGGGCTTTTAATGCGCCGGCGCAAAGTTCTGTAAGGCACCTCTGCCAGAACGTTGCTTGCGGCTGCCACGGGCGAGGCGGCCGCAACTCAATTTCCGAGTTCGGGCGGGTTACCATGGCAACCGGGACGCTGCGCACACCGATGACGTCATCGGTGCCGGCGCAGCGCTACCGGCCTAACGCCGATTTAGGGCCCCTGTCAATTTCTAAACTGGCCATAACTTCGGCGCTAGGCCCTCTAGCGCCTCAAAAGCGGCGCTAAGGCCAGTGAATTTCTAGGCCATCATCTCTCGCTGTCCCTCGCACTATGTCTCTCTGTGTCTGTCTCTCTGTGTCTGTCTCTCTGTGTCTGTCTCTCTGTGTCTGTCTCTGTGTGTCTGTCTCTCTGTGTCTGTCTCTGTGTGTCTGTTTCTCTGTGTCTGTCTGTCTCTGTGTGTCTGTCTCTGTGTGTCTGTCTCTGTGTCTGTCTCTGTGTCTGTCGCTGTGTGTCTGTCTCTGTGTGTCTGTCTCTGTGTGTCCGTCTCCCTGTGTCTGTCTCTGTGTGTCTGTCTCTCTGTCTGTCTCTGTGTGTCTGTCTCTCTGTGTCTGTCTCTGTGTGTCTGTCTCTGTGCATCTGTCTCTGTGTCTGTCTCTGTGTGTCTGTCTCTGTGTGTCTGTCTCTGTGTGTCTGTCTCTGTGTGTCTGTCTCTCTGTGTCTGTCTCTGTGTGTCTGTCTCTCTGTGTCTGTCTCTCTGTGTCTGTCCCTCGCACTATGTCTCCCTGTGTCTGTCTCTGTGTGTCTGTCTCTGTGTGTCTGTCTCTGTGTGTCTGTCTCTCTGTGTCTGTCTCTGTGTTTCTGTCTCTGTGTGTCTGTCTCTGTGTGTCTGTCTCTCTGTGTCTGTCTCTGTGTGTCTGTCTCTGTGTCTGTATCTGTGTGTCTGTCTCTCTGTGTCTGTCTCTCTGTGTCTGTCTCTGTGTGTCTGTCTCTGTGTGTCTGTCTCTGTGTGTCTGTCTCTCTGTGTCTGTCTCTGTGTGTCTGTCTCTCTGTGTCTGTCTCTCTGTGTCTGTCTCTCTGTGTCTGTCTCTGTGTGTCTGTCTCTGTGTGTCTGTCTCTCTGTCTGTCTCTGTGTGTCTGTCTCTGTGTGTCTGTCTCTCTGTGTCTGTCTCTCTGTGTCTGTCTCTGTGTGTCTGTCTCTCTGTGTCTGTCTCTCTGTGTCTGTCCCTCGCACTATGTCTCCCTGTGTCTGTCTCTGTGTGTCTGTCGCTGTGTCTGTCTCTGTGTGTCTGTCTCTCTGTGTCTGTCTCTGTGTTTCTGTCTCTGTGTGTCTGTCTCTGTGTGTCTGTCTCTGTGTGTCTGTCTCTCTGTGTCTGTCTCTGTGTGTCTGTCTCTGTGTCTGTATCTGTGTGTCTGTCTCTCTGTGTCTGTCTCTGTGTGTCTGTCTCTGTGTGTCTGTCTCTGTGTGTCTGTCTCTCTGTGTCTGTCTCTGTGTGTCTGTCTCTGTGTGTCTGTCTCTGTGTGTCTGTCTCTGTGTCTGTCTCTGTGTGTCTGTCTCTGTGTGTCTGTCTCTCTGTGTCTGTCTCTGTGTCTGTCGCTGTGTGTCTGTCTCTGTGTGTCTGTCTCTCTGTGTCTGTCTCTGTGTGTCTGTCTCTGTGTGTCTGTCTCTCTGTGTCTGTCCCTCGCACTATGTCTCCCTGTGTCTGTCTCTGTGTGTCTGTCTCTGTGTGTCTGTCTCTGTGTGTCTGTCTCTCTGTGTCTGTCCCTTGCACTATGTCTCCCTGTGTCTGTCTCTGTGTGTCTGTCTCTGTGTGTCTGTCTCTGTGTGTCTGTCTCTCTGTGTCTGTCTCTGTGTGTCTGTCTCTGTGTGTCTGTCTCTGTGTGTCTGTCTCTGTGTGTCTGTCTCTGTGTGTCTGTCTCTGTGTGTGTCTGTCTCTCTGTGTCTGTCTCTGTGTGTGTCTGTCTCTCTGTGTCTGTCTCTGTGTGTCTGTCTCTCTGTGTGTCTGTCTCCCTGTGTGTCTGTCTCCCTGTGTCTGTCTCCCTGTGTCTGTCTCCGTGTGTCTGTCTCCGTGTGTCTGTCTCGGTGTGTCTGTCTCTCTGTGTCTGTCTCTCTGTGTCTGTCTCTGTGTGTCTGTCTCTCTGTGTCTGTCTCTGTGTGTCTGTCTCTGTGTGTCTGTCTCTCTGTGTCTGTCTCTGTGTGTCTGTCTCTGTGTGTATCTGTCTCTGTGTGTCTGTCTCTGTGTGTCTGTCTCTGTGTGTCTGTCTCTGTGTGTCTGTCTCTGTGTGTCTGTCGCTGTGTGTCTGTCTCTGTGTGTCTGTCTCTGTGTGTCTGTCTCTCTGTGTCTGTCTCTCTGTGTCTGTCCCTCGCACTATGTCTCCCTGTGTCTGCCTCTGTGTGTCTGTCTCTCTGTGTCTGTCCCTCGCACTATGTCTCCCTGTGTCTGTCTCTGTGTGTCTGTCTCTGTGTGTCTGTCTCTGTGTGTCTGTCTCTGTGTGTCTGTCTCTCTGTGTCTGTCTCTCTGTGTCTGTCTCTCTGTGTCTGTCTCTGTGTGTCTGTCTCTGTGTGTCTGTCTCTGTGTGTCTGTCTCTGTGTGTCTGCCTCTGTGTGTCTGCCTCTGTGTGTCTGCCTCTGTGTGTCTGCCTCTGCGTGTCTGCCTCTGCGTGTCTGTCTCTGCGTGTCTGTCTCTGCGTGTCTGTCTCTCTGTGTCTGTCTCTGTGTGTCTGTCTCTCTGTGTCTGTCTCTGTGTGTCTGTCTCTGTGTGTCTGTCTCTGTGTGTCTGTCTCTGTGTGTCTGTCTCTGTGTGTCTGTCTCTGTGTCTGTCTCTGTGTCTGTCTCTCTGTGTCTGTCTCTCTGTGTCTGTCTCTCTGTGTCTGTCTCTCTGTGTCTGTCTCTGTGTGTCTGTCTCTGTGTGTCTGTCTCTGTGTGTCTGTCTCTGTGTGCGTCTGTCTCTCTGTGTCTCTGTCTCTCTGTGTGTCTGTCTCCCTGTGTCTGTTTCTCTGTGTCTGTCTCTGTGTGTCTGTCTCTGTGTGTCTGTCTCTGTGTGTCTGTCTCTGTGTGTATGTCTCTGTGTGTCTGTCTCTCTGTGTGTCTGTCTCTCTGTGTGTCTGTCTCTGTGTGTCTGTCTCTGTGTGTCTGTCTCTCTGTGTCTGTCTCTCTGTGTCTGTCTCTCTGTGTCTGTCTCTGTGTGTCTGTCTCTCTGTGTCTGTCTCTGTGTGTCTGTCTCTGTGTGTCTGTCTCTGTGTGTCTGTCTCTGTGTGTCTGTCTCTCTGTGTCTGTCTCTCTGTGTCTGTCTCTGCGTGTCTGTCTCTGCGTGTCTGTCTCTGCGTGTCTGTCTCTGCGTGTCTGTCTCTGCGTGTCTGTCTCTGCGTGTCTGTCTCTGCGTGTCTGTCTCTGCGTGTCTGTCTCTGCGTGTCTGTCTCTGTGTGCGTCTGTCTCTCTGTGTCTGTCTCTCTGTGTCTGTCTCTGCGTGTCTGTCTCTGCGTGTCTGTCTCTGCGTGTCTGTCTCTGCGTGTCTGTCTCTGCGTGTCTGTCTCTGCGTGTCTGTCTCTGCGTGTCTGTCTCTGCGTGTCTGTCTCTGCGTGTCTGTCTCTGTGTGCGTCTGTCTCTCTGTGTCTGTCTCTGTGTGTCTGTCTCTCTGTGTGTCTGTCTCCCTGTGTCTGTTTCTCTGTGTCTGTCTCTGTGTGTCTGTCTCTGTGTGTCTGTCTCTGTGTGTCTGTCTCTGTGTGTCTGTCTCTCTGTGTCTGTCTCTGTGTGTCTGTCTCTGTGTGTCTGTCTCTGTGTGTCTGTCTCTCTGTGTCTGTCCCTCGCACTATGTCCCCCTGTGTCTGTCTCTGTGTGTCTGTCTCTGTGTTTCTGTCTCTCTGTGTCTGTCTCTGTGTGTCTGTTTCTCTGTGTCTGTATCTGTGTGTCTCTCTCTCGGGTACTGTGTCTGAGCAGGGAAAGTTAAGGGAAGAGGTGTTCAAAATCATGAACAGTTTTGATAGAGTAAATAAGGAGAAACTGTTTCCAGTGACAGAAGGGTCGGTAACCAGAGGACAGATTTAAGGGGTGAAAAATTCGGTAGGTTAGTGCCTCCCATTAGCGCCTGCAGAGGGCGGTAATGGGGCGCTAATATAGTAGCGCCGGGGCAAGGCGAATCCAGCGCTGCACGGCAAATCCGGCCCCCCCCCCCCCGTTGCGCTGCCAGTATGAGGTACTGCCGGGGACTTCAATGCCAGGCAGATCGTGACGTCAGTGAGCATGCAATGCTCACCGGTGCCCAATTTGCAAAATTCATTGTCGCCACTTACCTTTGTGCCTCGGCCAGACAGCAACAGGGAGAGCTGGCACACAGCTGATGAAAGCCGGCTCCATCGACGTTATTTAAAGGCATCAGCATTAATCACTCGGAGCTGTCGGGGCAGGTTAGTTTCAATGGCTTCTTGTCTGTTACACCCAGTGGAACAGTTTGTGTGAGTAATTTCAAGCTTCTTTTTTATCAGCAGTGTTCTGGCAAGTGCAAAGTGGCTACATTTATTGTTCAAAGATTCAAACTGCTACACTAGACAACATTAATGGGGGCTGTACTGATGCCACCTCACCCTCCGTAGGATCTACAGCGGAGGGAGGGTAGGCAGTGAGAAATATGGGAACATGTGCACAGAGGGATGAGGAGGGACACCGGGGCTCTCACCAGGAGGCTTTACCCTCCGAGGGTATTCTGACAGCTCTTCTCCTACCTTCAATTAAGCGAGGGGCAGTATAACTTAAACCCCAGATCCCTTTTGCTCACCACATGCCCGTCATACCATCCCTGTGTCATGCCATATCACAACATCCTCCTGGGCACAAAGGTGAAATGAGAGAGACAACAAAATATTGCAAACTCCATTAATAAATTTATGCATAAACATATCACACATATCACATTTATTCTAATAACTAATGACCCTTGTGCGTGCCATAGTTGAATAGCTGTCATTGTGTGCAAGGTGTGAGATGTGGGTGTGAGTGTTGGTAGGTAGAGATTGTTGGTGGGTGAGTGCTGGGGGTCTGGTGCTTTGGCCAGTGTGTGAAGCTTATGGTACAGATGGTGGTATGTAGCATTTGCTGAAGCCTTCAATCACCCTGACCACCCGACTGAGGTGGATCTACCATGAGCCCACCTGCTTCAGTCCTCTGGCTCCTTCTCCTTGTTGTGTTTCTACTTGCTGAGGCAGCTGCACAGCCAGCAATGCTGAGAATGAGGAGCTGCAGCATCAATGAACCTCCCCTTTCAGTACTGGGAAAAGCCTGTGGCAATGATGAGTTGCGATTAGACTGCACCCGATATTGGTCCACCCTTTGAGTGTAACGCCACTGAGCTAGGATTTTAAGACTTGATTTTGCGCCCCAATCATTTCTTTGAGCAGTGAGAATGAATTTTGCGTGCAGTCTAAAGCATTAGTGCCTGGCGCTAATTCTCAAACTTTTCTAAAGATACCGCCCATTCCTGGGCTATAATGAATTTCTAGCCAAAGTGTTTGGCAAAAGAACCAGAGGCAACATTTTTTAAACAGTGAGTTGTGATCTGAAATGCATTGACTGAAAGGGCGGTGGAAGCAGATTCAATGGTAACTTTCAAAAGAGAATTGATAAATGCTTGAAAAGGAGAAATTCACAGGGCTGTGGGGAAAGAGCAGGGAGTGGGACTAATTGGAGAGCTCTTTCAAAGAGCCGGCACAGACACGATGGGCCGAATGGCCTCCTTCTGTGCTGTGTGATTCTGTGATTCTATGATTTACTCCAATGTATCCTTTCCAATCTTTACTTTTACTTCTCCATATTTTCAATACTCCACTTTATTTCCTTCTGTATTATTGCCCAGAGGGCTTTTGCACACTGCTTCTTATGTCTTATTTTATGGTGGAAATGGAATGGCGGCGCGCACAGACGCAGCGGCTTTGCTTCTCCCAGGACGGTGCTATTTACGTTTAATGTTAATGTTATTTGTACTGGACTCATGGGAGCTTGCAAGATCACATTTCGTTGTTCATGTACTTGTGCATTGTACAATGACAATAAAGTTGAATTATTATTATTATTATTATTAATTATATTATTCCACTCAGGAATCATTCTCTTTAAAGGTTCTCTGTCCTGTCAGTTTTTACACTGAATCTCATTCTGTTTTGGTCACTGCCCTTCTAAAGGAAACAAGCCCAAATTCGTTAACCTTTCCCGAGAACTCGAATCCCCGATGGTCGGAATCGCTGTCAGGATCTGTCACTTACAGACTGGGACAAACAGATGCTTCGCAGACTGGTCTGTGAATATCTGATTGTAAATCCTCTTCAAACTGAGAATAGCTGGGGTGCAATGCGTTGGAGGCTGGGAGCTGTGCTTTGTTCGACACCGTTTTTACAGGGGTGAATGGGCTGCGCTTTGAGACTGTGAATTCATCTGTGAACCCGTGGAGTCCTTCATCTGAAAAGCCAGCCACAAAACTCAGCCTCACACTAACAAAAGCAGCAACCTCATTAAAACAGGTCTCACAGATAGAGCCTGAACTCTGACCCTGGCCCATCCAATCTCCGCACTGCCCTGCTGTGAAGTTTGCTTTAATGCGGAGAGCTGTGAATGGGATCTGCCAGCTGGGAAAGACAGAATTCCAAAGGACCAAGGACTCATTTCAAATAGAACAGGGCGTCTCTTATAAAGTGAACAGACTGGTGTTTTAGATACAGACAGCCCCAACCGTCCAGCGACAGAGACAGCCTGAGAAAGGGAAAGAGGCAGAAAACAACATAGTCTCACCATCACCATTACTGTAACCCTGTGTTATACAGACAGACCTGTACCCACCAGCATTGTACCCCTGTGTTATACAGACAGACCTGTACCCACCAGCATTGTACCCCTGTGTTATACAGACAGACCTGTACCCACCAGTACTGTACCCCAGTGTTATACAGACAGACCTGTACCCACCAGTACTGTACCCCTGTGTTATACAGACAGACCTGTACCCACCAGTACTGTACCCCTGTGTTATACAGACAGACCTGTACCCACCAGTACTGTACCCCAGTGTTATACAGACAGACCTGTGCCCACCAGTACTGTACCCGTGTTATACAGCGACAGACCTGTACCCACCAGTATTGTACCCCAGTGTTATACAGACAGACCTGTGCCCACCAGTACTGTACCCGTGTTATACAGACAGACCTGTGCCCACCAGTACTGTAACCCTGTGTTATACAGACAGACCTGTACCCACCAGTACTGTACTCGTGTTATACAGACAGACCTGTGCCCACCAGTATTGTACCCCTGTGTTATACAGACAGACCTGTGCCCACCAGTACTGTACCCCAGTGTTATACAGCGACAGACCTGTACCCACCAGTACTGTACCCCAGTGTTATACAGTGACAGACCTGTACCCACCAGTACTGTACCCCAGTGTTATACAGACAGACCTGTACCCACCAGTACTGTACCCCAGTGTTATACAGACAGACCTGTACCCACCAGTACTGTACCCCAGTGTTAGACAGCGACAGACCTGTACCCACCAGTACTGTACCCCAGTGTTATACAGACAGACCTGTACCCACCAGTATTGTACCCATGTTATACAGACAGACCTGTGCCCACCAGTACTGTACCCGTGTTATAAAGACAGACCTGTGCCCACCAGTACTGTACCACAGTGTTATACAGACAGACCTGTGCCCACCAGTACTGTACCCGTGTTATACAGACAGACCTGTGCCCACCAGTACTGTACCCGTGTTATACAGACAGACCTGTACCCACCAGTAATGTACCCCAGTGTTATACAGACAGACTTGCCCCACCAGTACTGTACCCAAGTGTTATACGGACAGTCCTGTACCCACCATTACTGTACCCCAGTGTGAAAGTGACAGACCTGTACCCACCAGTACAGTACCCCAGTGTTATACAGTGACAGACTTGTACCCACCAGTACTGTACCCCAGTGTTATACAGTGACAGACTTGTACCCACCAGTACTGTACCCCAGTGTTATACAGTGACAGACTTGTACCCACCAGTACTGTACCCCAGTGTTATACAGCGACAGACCTGTACCCACCAGTACTGTACCCCTGTGTTATATAGACAGACCTGTACCCACAAGTACTGTACCCCAGTGTTATACAGTGACAGACTTGTCCCCACCAGTACTGTATCCCAGTGTTATACAGTGACAGACTTGTCCCCACCAGTACTGTACCCGTGTTATACAGTGACAGACCTGTACCCACCATTACTGTACCCCAGCGTTATACAGTGACAGACCTGTACGCACCAGTACTGTACCCCAGTGTTATACAATGACAGACATGTACCCACGAGTACTGTACCCCAGCGTTATACAGTGACAGACCTGTACTCACCAGTACTGTACCCCAGTGTTATACAGTGACAGACCTGTACCCACCAGTACTGTACCCCAGTGTTATACAGTGACAGACCTGTACCCACCAGTACTGTACCCCAGTGTTATACAGTGACAGACCTGTACCCACCAGTACTGTACCCCAGTGTTATACAGACAGACCTGTGCCCACCAGTACTGTACCCCAGTGTTATACAGACAGACCTGTGCCCACCAGTACTGTACCCGTGTTATACAGACAGACCTGTGCCCACCAGTACTGTAACCCTGTGTTATACAGACAGACCTGTACCCACCAGTACTGTACTCGTGTTATACAGACAGACCTGTGCCCACCAGTATTGTACCCCTGTGTTATACAGACAGACCTGTGCCCACCAGTACTGTACCCCAGTGTTATACAGCGACAGACCTGTACCCACCAGTACTGTACCCCAGTGTTATACAGTGACAGACCTGTACCCACCAGTACTGTACCCCAGTGTTATACAGACAGACCTGTACCCACCAGTACTGTACCCCAGTGTTATACAGACAGACCTGTACCCACCAGTACTGTACCCCAGTGTTAGACAGCGACAGACCTGTACCCACCAGTACTGTACCCCAGTGTTATACAGACAGACCTGTACCCACCAGTATTGTACCCGTTATACAGACAGACCTGTGCCCACCAGTACTGTACCCGTGTTATAAAGACAGACCTGTGCCCACCAGTACTGTACCACAGTGTTATACAGACAGACCTGTGCCCACCAGTACTGTACCCGTGTTATACAGACAGACCTGTGCCCACCAGTACTGTACCCGTGTTATACAGACAGACCTGTACCCACCAGTAATGTACCCCAGTGTTATACAGACAGACTTGCCCCACCAGTACTGTACCCAAGTGTTATACGGACAGTCCTGTACCCACCATTACTGTACCCCAGTGTGAAAGTGACAGACCTGTACCCACCAGTACAGTACCCCAGTGTTATACAGTGACAGACTTGTACCCACCAGTACTGTACCCCAGTGTTATACAGTGACAGACTTGTACCCACCAGTACTGTACCCCAGTGTTATACAGTGACAGACTTGTACCCACCAGTACTGTACCCCAGTGTTATACAGCGACAGACCTGTACCCACCAGTACTGTACCCCTGTGTTATATAGACAGACCTGTACCCACAAGTACTGTACCCCAGTGTTATACAGTGACAGACTTGTCCCCACCAGTACTGTACCCGTGTTATACAGTGACAGACCTGTACCCACCATTACTGTACCCCAGCGTTATACAGTGACAGACCTGTACCCACCAGTACTGTACCCGTGTTATACAGTGACAGACCTGTACCCACCAGTACTGTACCCCAGTGTTATACAGTGACAGACCTGTGCCCACCAGCACTGTACCCCTGTGTTATACAGTGACAGACCTGTACCCACCAGTAATGTACCCCTGTGTTATACAGACAGACCTGTACCCACCAGTATTGTACCCCTGTGTTATACAGACAGACCTGTGCCGACCAGTACTGTACCCGTGTTATACAGACAGACCTGTACCCACCAGTACTGTACCCCAGTGTTATACAGCGACAGACCTGTACCCACCAGTACTGTACCCCAGTGTTATACAGTAACAGACCTGTACCCACCAGTACTGTACCCCAGTGTTATACAGACAGACTTGCCCCACCAGTACTGTACCCAAGTGTTATACGGACAGTCCTGTACCCACCATTACTGTACCCCAGTGTTATAGTGACAGACCTGTACCCACCAGTACAGTACCCCTGTGTTATGCAGTGACAGACCTGTACCCACCAGTACTGTACCCCAGTGTTATACAGTGACAGACTTGTACCCACCAGTACTGTACCCGTGTTATACAGTGACAGATCTGTACCCACCATTACTGTACCCCAGCGTTATACAGTGACAGACCTGTACCCACCAGTACTGTACCCCAGTGTTATACAGTGACAGACATGTACCCACGAGTACTGTACCCCAGCGTTATACAGTGACAGACCTGTGCCCACCAGTACTGTACCCCAGTGTTATAGAGACAGACCTGTACCCACCAGTACTGTACCCCAGTGTTATACAGTGACAGACCTGTACTCACCAGTACTGTACCCCAGTGTTATACAGTGACAGACCTGTACCCACCAGTACTGTACCCCAGTATTATACAGTGACAGACCTGTACCCACCAGTACTTTACGCCAGTGTTATACAGTGACAGACCTGTACCCACCAGTACTGTACCCCAGTGTTATACAGTGACAGACCTGTGCCCACCAGCACTGTACCCCTGTGTTATACAGTGACGGACCTGTACCCACCAGTAATGTACCCCTGTGTTATACAGTGACAGACCTGTGCCCACCAGCACTGTACCACTGTGTTATACAGTGACAGACCTGTACCCAACAGAACTGTACCCCAGTGTTATACAGTGACAGACCTGTACCCACCAGTACTGTATCCCAGTGTTATACAGACAGACCTGCACCCAACATTACTGTACCCCAGTAGAATTCAATAATTAAGCTAAATCGTAGTAAATAAAAGGGTATTGTAAGGGTTAAGTCATGGAAGGGCAGCTCGGACCCGTGTCATGCTTCTCCTGTGCCATGTGGGAAATCAGGGACACTGTCCCTGACAACTATGTGTGCAGGAAGTGTGTCCAGCTGCAGCTCCTAGCAGACCGCATGGCGGCGCTGGAGCTGCGAATGGACTCACTCTGGAGCATACGCGATGCTGAGGATGTTGTGGATAGCACATTCAGTGAGTTGGTCACACCGCAGGTAAAGGCTAGCTCAGACAGTAAATGGGTGACCAAAAGGCAGGGTAAAGGCAGGAAGGTAGTGCAGGAGTCACCTGCGGTCATCTCCCTCCAAAACAGGTTTACCGTTTTGGGTACTGTTGGGGGTGATGACTTATCAGGGGAAGGCACCAGCAGCCAGGTTCAGGGCACCATGACTGGCTCTGCTGCACAGAAGGGCGGGAAAAAGAGTGATAGGGCTATAGTGATAGGGGATTCAATTGTAAGGGGGATAGATAGGAGTTTCTGTGGCCGAGACCGAGACTCCAAGATGGTATGTTGCCTCCCTGGTGCAAGGGTCAAGGATGTCTCGGAGCGGGTGCAGAGCATTCTGAAGGGGGAGGGGGATCAGCCAGTTGTCGTGGTGCATGTAGGTACCAACGATGTAGGTAAAAAGAGGGAGGAGGTCCTACAAGCTGAATTTAGGGAGTTAGGAGCTAAATTGAAAAGTAGGACCTCAAAGGTAGTAATCTCTGGATTGCTACCAGTGCCACGAGCTAATAAGTTTAGAGAGAGTAAGATAGATAAGCTAAATACGTGGCTTGAGCAGTGGTGCAAGGGAGAGGGATTTAAATTCTTGAGGCATTGGAATCAGTTCTTGGGGAGGAGTGACCTGTACCAAGGGGACGGTCTACACCTGAACTGTGAGGGAGCCGATGTCCTCGGGGTAATATTTTCTAGGGCGGTTCGGGAGGATTTAAACTAATTTGGCAGGGGGATGGGAACCTAGGTAGTGGAAAAGAGGGAAGTCATATGAAGTCAGAAATAGATGGTAGAAAGGTGAGAAGCAATAAGCAAAGGAGAGAAACACAAAGGGCCAAACTAATTCATAATGAGAGTGTGAAAAAAGCAAGCCTGAAGGCTTTGTATCTTAATGCTAGAAGCATTAGGAACAAGGTGGATGAATTAGTTGTGGAAATAGAGGTAAACAAGTATGATTTGATTGGGATTACAGAAACGTGGCTGCAGGGTGGGCAAGGCTGGGAACTTAACATCCAGGGATATACAATATTTAGGAAGGATCGGCAAAAAGGTAGGGGAGGTGGGGTAGCATTGCTGGTAAAGGAGGGGATTAATGCAATGGAAAGGAAGGATATTAACTCGGATGAAACGGAATCTGTATGGGTAGAAATGAGAAATAGCAAGGGGAGGAAAACGTTAGTGGGTGTGATATATAGGCCTCCAAATAGTAATATGGAGGTGAGGGAAGGCATAAAAAGGGAAATTAGAGAAGCGTGCGATAAGAGCACAGCTGTCATCATGGGTGACTTTAATTTACATATTGGTTGGACTACCCAAATTAGTAAAAATTCTGAGGAGGAGGAATTCCTGGAATGTTTTCGGGACGGTTATCTGGACCAATATGTCGAGGAGCCGACTCGAGATCAGGCCATTTTAGACTGGGTATTGTGCAATGAGAAGGGACTTATCAGCAATCTTCTTGTACGAGGCCCCTTGGGTCAGAGCGATCATAATATGATCGAGCTCTCAGTCGAGATGGAGAGTGAGGAAATTGAATCGGAGACTAAGGTCCAGAACTTAAATAAAGGGAATTACGAGGGTATGAGACGGGAATTGGGTAAGATTGATTGGGTGGTGTTTCTGGGGGGATTGACAGTGGAGAGACAATGGCAAGCATTCAAAGATAGAATGGAAGAATTCCAGAACATGTTTATACCGGTTTGGCATAAAAATAAACCTAAAAAGGTGACTCAACCGTGGATAACGAGGGAAATTAGGGACAGCATAAAATAAAAAAAAAGGGCATATCAACTGGCAAAAAAAAGCACCAGACCGGAAGATTGGGGGCAGTACAAGATACAGCAAAAGAGGACAAAGGGATTAATCAGGAAGGGGAAAATAGAATACGAAAGTAAACTTGCAGCAAACATAAAGACAGACTGCAAAAGCTTTTATCGGTATATCAGGAGGAAAAGACTGGTAAAATCCCAAGTCGGTCCCTTGCAGTCCGATTCGGGAGAATATATAATGGAGAATAAGGAAATGGCAGACCAATTAAACTCATACTTTGGTTCTGTATTCACAAAGGAGGACACAAATAACCTCCCAGGAATATCGGCAAACATAGGGACTAATGAGAGGGAGGAGCTGACAGAAATTAGTATCTCTAGGGATATGGTGTTGGGTAAGTTGAGGGGACTGAAGGCCGACAAATCCCCGGGGCCTGATAAACTACATCCTAGGGTACTTAAGGAGGTGGCCCTGGAGATAGCAGATGCTCTAAGGATCATCTTCCGGAACTCCATTGACTCGGGAACAGTACCCGTGGATTGGAGGGTAGCTAATGTTACCCCAATATTTAAAAAGGGGGGTAGAGAGAAAGCAGGGAATTATAGACCAGTAAGCCTTACATCGGTTGTGGGCAAAATGCTAGAGTCCATTATTAAGGATAAAATAGCGGAGCACTTGACAAATGGGGAAAGGATCGGACAGAGTCAACATGGATTTACAAAGGGTAAATCGTGTTTGACTAATCTGCTGGAATTTTTTGAGGAAGTAACTGGTAAAATAGATGGGGGAGAGCCAGTGGATGTGGTGTACCTTGACTTCCAGAAAGCCTTCGATAAGGTTCCACACAAAAGATTATCATGCAAAATTAAGGCTCATGGGATTGGGGGCAAAGTATTAACGTGGATAGAGAACTGGCTGGCGGATAGAAAACAGAGAGTTGGAATAAACGGCTCGTTTTCGGAGTGGCAGGCAGTGACCAGCGGGGTGCCGCAGGGATCTGTCCTGGGACCCCAGCTGTTCACAATATATATAAATGATCTGGATCAGGGAATTGGATGCAATATTTCCAAATTCGCTGACGACACTAAACTAGGAGGAGGGGTGGGCTCTGATGAGGATGTCAGGAGGCTACAGTGTGATTTGGACAGGTTGGGGGAATGGGCGGATACGTGGCAGATGCACTATAATGTGGATAAATGCGAGGTTATCCACTTTGGGGGTAAAAACAGGAGGGTAGATTATTATCTAAATGGCAATAGATTGGGAGATGGGGAAGTGCAGAGGGACCTGGGTGTTCTTGTGCACCAGTCACTGAAGGAGAGCATGCAGGTGCAACAGGCGATCAAGAAGGCAAATGGTATGTTGGCCTTCATATCAAGGGGGTTCGAGTATAGGAATAGGGATACCTTACTACAGCTGTACAAGGTGCTGGTGAGACCGCATCTGGAGTATTGTGTACAGTTTTGGTCGCCACATCTGCGGAAGGATGTTCTTGCCATGGAGGGAGTGCAACGGCGATTCACCAGGCTGATACCTGGAATGGCGGGAATGACCTACGAAGAGAGATTAAATAGTTTGGGCTTGTACTCACTGGAGTTTAGAAGATTGAGAGGGGATCTCATCGAAACATATAAAATTATGGCAGGCCTGGACAGGCTGAATTCAGAGAGAATGTTTCCAATGGCCGGGGAGCACAGAACCAGGGGCCACAGTCTAAAAATAGCGGGCAAATCATTTAAAACAGAGATGAGGAAGAATTTCTTCACTCAAAGAGTGGTGAGCCTGTGGAATTCCCTGCCACAGAGGGCTGTGAAGGCAAATTCAATAAATATTTTCAAGAGAGAATTGGATATATTTCTGAAGGCTAAGGGGATTAAGGGTTACGGAGAAAAGGCGGGGACGGGGTACTGAACTGGTAAGATCAGCTATGATCTCAGACGAAGATCAGCCATGATCTCATTGAATGGCGGAGCAGGCTCGAAGGGCCGAATGGCCTACTCCTATTCCTATCTCTATGTTTCTATGTTATACAGTGACAGAACTGTACCCACCAGTACTGTACCCCAGTGTTATACAGACAGACCTGTGCCAACCAGTACTGTACCCCAGTGTTACACAGTGACAGACCTGTACCCACCAGCACTGTACCCCAGTGTTATACAGTGACAGACCTGTACCCACGAGTACTGTACCCCTGTGTTATACAGTGACAGACCTGTACCCAACAGAACTGTACCCCAGTGTTATACAGTGACAGACCTGTACCCACCAGTACTGTATCCCAGTGTTATACAGACAGACCTGCACCCACCATTACTGTACCCCAGTGTTATACAGTGACAGACTTGTACCCACCAGTACTGTACCCCAGTGTTATACAGACAGTCCGGTACCAACCATTACTGTACCCCAGTGTTATAGTGACAGACCTGTACCCACCAGTACAGTATCCCTGTGTTATACAGTGACAGACCTGTACCCACCAGTACTGTACCCCAGTGTTATACAGTGACAGACCTGTACCCACCAGTACTGTACCCCAGTGTTATACAGCGACAGACCTGTACCCACCAGTACTGTACCCCTGTGTTCTATAGACAGACCTGTACCCACCAGTACTGTACCCCAGTGTTATACAGTGACAGACTTGTCCCCACCAGTACTGTACCCCAGTGTTATACAGTGACAGACTTGTCCCCACCAGTACTGTACCCGTGTTATACAGTGACAGACCTGTACCCACCATTACTGTACCCCAGTGTTATACAGTGACAGACCTGTACCCACCAGCACTGTACCCCTGTGTTATACAGTGACAGACCTGTACCCACCAGAACTGTACCCCAGTGTTATACAGTGACAGACCTGTAACCACCAGTACTGTATCCCAGTGTTATACAGTGACAGACCAGTACCCAACAGCACTGTACCCCAGTGTTATACAGTGACAGAACTGTACCCACGAGTACTGTACCCCTGTGTAATACAGTGACAGACCTGTACCCACCAGTACTGTACCCCTGTGTTATACAGTGACAGACCAGTACCCAACAGCACTGTACCCCAGTGTTATACAGTGACAGACCTGTACCCACCAGCACTGTATCCCAGTGTTATACAGTGACAGGCCTGCACCCACCAGTACTGTACCCCAGTGTTATACAGACAGACCTGTGCCCACCAGTACTGTACCCCAGTGTTATACAGTGACAGACCTGTACCAACCAGTACTGCATCACAGTGTTATACAGTGACAGACCTGTGCCCACCAGTACTGTACCCCAGTGTTATACAGTGACAGACCTGTACCCACTAGTACTGTTTCCCAGTGTTATACAGTGACAGACCTGTACCCACCAGTACTGTACCCCTGTGTTATACAGTGACAGACCTGTACCCACCAGTACTGTACCCCAGTGTTATACAGTGACAAACCTGTACCCACCAGTACTGTACCCCAGTGATATACAGACAGACCTGTGCCCAACAGTACTGTACCCCGTGTTATACAGTGACAGACCTGTACCCACCAGTACTGTACCCCAGTGTTATACAGTGACAGACCAGTACCCACCAGTACTGTACCCCTGTGCTATACAGACAGACCTGTACCCACCAGCACTGTACCCCAGTGTAATACAGTGACAGACGTGTACCCACGAGTACTGTACCCCTGTGTTACACAGTGACAGACCAGTACCCACCAGTACTGTACCCCTGTGTTATACAGACAGACCTGTACCCACCAGTACTGAACCCCAGTGATATACAGTGACAGACCTGTACCTACCAGTACTGTACCCCTGTGTTATACAGTGACGGACCTGTACCCACCAGTACTGTACCCGTGTTATACAGTGACAGACCTTTACCCACAAGTACTGTACCCCAGCGTTATACAGTGACAGACCTGTACCCACCAGTACTGTTCCCCAGTGTTATACAGACAGACTTGCTCCACCAGTACTGTACCCAAGTGTTAAACAGACAGTCCTGTACCCACCATTACTGTACCCCAGTGTTATAGTGACAGAACTGTAGCCACCAGTACTGTACCCCAGTGTTATACAGACAGACCTGTACCCACCAGTAGTGTAACCCAGTGTTATATTTACAGAGCTGGATCCACCAGTACTCTACCCCAGTGTTATACAGACAGACCTGCACCCAACATTACTGCACCCCAGTGTTATACAGTGACAGACATGTACCCACGAGTACTGTACCCCTGTGTTATACAGTGACAGACCTGAACCCACCAGTACTGTACCACTGTGTTATACAGTGACAGACGTGTACCCACGAGTACTGTACCCCTGTGTTACACAGTGACAGACCAGTACCCACCAGTACTGTACCCCTGTGTTATACAGACAGACCTGTACCCACCAGTACTGTACCCCAGTGTTATACAGTGACAGACCTTTACCCACCAGTACTGTACCCCAGCGTTATACAGTGACAGCCCTGTACCCACGAGTACTGTACCCCAGTGTTACACAGACAGACTTGCTCCACCAGTACTGTACCCAAGTGTTAAACAGACAGTCCTGTACCCACCATTACTGTACCCCAGTGTTATAGTGACAGAACTGTAGCCACCAGTACTGTACCCCAGTGTTATACAGACAGACCTGTACCCACCATTACTGTACCCCAGTGTTATAGTGACAGAACTGTAGCCACCAGTACTGTACCCCAGTGTTATACAGACAGACCTGTACCCACCATTACTGTACCCCAGTGTTATATTTACAGAGCTGTATCCACCAGTACTCTACCCCAGTGTTATACAGTGACAGACCAGTACCCACCAGTACTGTACCCCTGTGCTATACAGACAGACCTGTACCCACCAGCACTGTACCCCAGTGTAATACAGTGACAGACGTGTACCCACGAGTACTGTACCCCTGTGTTACACAGTGACAGACCAGTACCCACCAGTACTGTACCCCTGTGTTATACAGACAGACCTGTACCCACCAGTACTGTACCCCAGTGTTATACAGTGACAGACCTGTGCCTACCAGTGCTTTACCCCAGTGTTATACAGTGACAGACCAGTACCCACCAGTACTGTACCCCAGCGTTATACAGACAGACTTGCCCCACCAGTACTGTACCCCAGAGTTACAGTGACAGACCTCTACCCACCAGTACTGTACCCCAGTGTTATACAGGCAGACTTGCCCCACCAGGACTGTACCCCAGTGTTATAGTGACAGACCTGTACCCACCGGTACTGTACCCCAGTTTTATACAGACAGACCTGTACCCACCAGTACTGTACCCCTGTGTTCTATAGACAGACCTGTACCCACCAGTACTGTACCCCAGTGTTATACAGTGACAAACTTGTCCCGACCAGTACTGTACCCCAGTGTTCTACAGTAACAGACCTGTACCCACCATTACTGTACCCCAGCGTTATACAGTGACAGACCTGTACCCACCAGTACTGTACCCCAGTGTTATACAGTGACAGACCTGTACCCACGAGTACTGTACCCAGCGTTATACAGTGACAGACCTGTGCCCACTAGTACTGTACCCCAGTGTTATACAGACAGACCTGTACCCACCAGTACTGTACCCCAGTGTTATACAGTGACAGACCTGTACCCACCAGTACTGTACCCCAGTGTTATACAGTGACAGACCTGTACCCACCAGTACTGTACCCCAGTGTTATACAGTGACAGACCTGTGCCCACCAGCACTGTACCCCTGTGTTAGACAGTGACAGACCTGTACCCACAAGTACTGTACCCCAGTGTTATTCAGTGACAGACCTGTGCCCACCAGCACTGTACCCCAGTGTTATACAGTGACAGACCTGTGCCCACCAGCACTGTACCCGTGTTATACAGTGACAGACCTGTACCCACCAGAACTGTAACCCAGTGTTATACCGTGAAAGACCTGTACCCACCAGTACTGTACCCCAGTGTTATACAGTGACAGACCTGTACCCACCAGTACTGTACCCCAGTGTTATACAGTGACAGACCTGTGCCCACCAGCACTGTACCCCTGTGTTAGACAGTGACAGACCTGTACCCACAAGTACTGTACCCCAGTGTTATTCAGTGACAGACCTGTGCCCACCAGCACTGTACCCCAGTGTTATACAGTGACAGACCTGTGCCCACCAGCACTGTACCCGTGTTATACAGTGACAGACCTGTACCCACCAGAACTGTAACCCAGTGTTATACCGTGAAAGACCTGTACCCACCAGTACTTTATCAAAGTGTTATACAGACAGACCTGCACCCAACATTACTGCACCCCAGTGTTATACAGTGACAGACATGTACCCACGAGTACTGTACCCCTCTGTTATACAGTGACAGACCTGTACCCACCAGTACTGTACCACTGTGTTATACAGTGACAGACCAGCACCCAACAGTACTGTACCCCAGTGTTATACAGTGACAGACCTGTTCCCACCAGTACTGTTTCCCAGTGTTATACAGATAGACCTGCACCCACCATTACTGTACCCCAGTGTTATACAGTGACAGACCTGTACCCACCAGTACTGTACCCCAGTGTTATACAGACAGACCTGTGCCCACCAGTACTGTACCCCAGTGTTATACAGTGACAGACCTGTACCCACCAGTACTGCATCCCAGTGTTATACAGTGACAGACCTGTACCCACCAGTACTGTACCCCAGTGTTATACAGTGACAGACCTGTACCCACCAGTACTGTATCCCAGTGTTATTCCGTGACAGACCTGTACCCACCAGTACTGTACCCCTGTGTTATACAGTGACAGACCTGTACCCACCAGTACTGTTCCCCAGTGTTATACAGTGACAGACCTTTACCCACCAGTACTGAACCCCAGTGTTATACAGACAGACCTGTGCCCACCAGTACTGTACCCCGTGTTATACAGTGACAGACCTGTACCCACCAGTACTGTACCCCAGTGTTATACAGTGACAGACTAGTACCCACCATTACTGCACCCCTGTGTTATACAGACAGACCTGTACCCACCAGCACTGTACCCCAGTGTAATACAGTGACAGACGTGTACCCACGAGTACTGTACCCCTGTGTTACACAGTGACAGACCAGTACCCACCAGTACTATACCCCTGTGTTATACAGACAGACCTGTACCCACCAGTACTGTACCCCAGTGTTATACAGTGACAGACCTGTACCCACCAGTACTGTACCCCTGTGTTATACAGTGATGGACCTGTTCCCACCAGTACTGTACCCCAGTGTTATACAGTGACAGACCTTTACCCACCAGTACTGTACCCCAGCGTTATACAGTGACAGACCTGTACCCAACAGTACTGTACCCCAGTGTTATACAGACAGACTTGCCCCACCAGTACTGTACCCAAGTGTTATACAGACAGTCCTGTACCCACCATTACTGTACCCCAGTGTTATAGTGACAGACCTGTAGCCACCAGTACTGTGCCCCAGTGTTATACAGACAGACCTGTACCCACCAGTAGTGTAACCCAGTGTTATATTTACAGAGCTGTATCCACCAGTACTCTACCCCAGTGTTAGCCAGTGACAGACCTGTGCCGACCAGTGCTTTACCCCAGTGTTATACAGTGACAGACCTGTACCCACCAGTACTGTACCCCAGTGTTATACAGTGACAGACCTGTACCCACCAGTACTGTACCCCAGCGTTATACAGACAGACTTGCCCCACCAGTACTGTACCCCAGAGTTACAGTGACAGACCTCTACCCACCAGTACTGTACCCCAGTGTTATACAGACAGACTTGCCCCACCAGGACTGTACCCCAGTGTTATAGTGACAGACCTGTACCCACCGGTGCTGTACCCCAGTTTTATACAGACAGACCTGTCCCCACCAGTACTGAACCGCAGTGTTATACAGAAAGACCTGCACCCACCAGTACTGTACCCCAGTGTTATACAGTGACAGACCTGTACCCACCAGCACTGTACCCCTGTGTTCTATAGACAGACCTGTACCCACCAGTACTGTACCCCAGTGTTATACAGTGACAGACTTGTCCCCACCAGTACTGTACCTCTGTTATACAGTGACAGACCTGTACCCACCATTACTGTACCCCAGTGTTATACTGTGACAGACCTGTACCCACCAGTACTGTACCCCAGTGTTATACAGTGACAGATCTGTACCCACGAGTACTGTACCCCAGCGTTATACAGTGACAGACCTGTACCCACCAGTACTGTTCCCCAGTGTTATACAGACAGACTTGCTCCACCAGTACTGTACCCAAGTGTTAAACAGACAGTCCTGTACCCACCATTACTGTACCCCAGTGTTATAGTGACAGAACTGTAGCCACCAGTACTGTACCCCAGTGTTATACAGACAGACCTGTACCCACCAGTAGTGTAACCCAGTGTTATATTTACAGAGCTGGATCCACCAGTACTCTACCCCAGTGTTATACAGACAGACCTGCACCCAACATTACTGCACCCCAGTGTTATACAGTGACAGACATGTACCCACGAGTACTGTACCCCTGTGTTATACAGTGACAGACCTGAACCCACCAGTACTGTACCACTGTGTTATACAGTGACAGACGTGTACCCACGAGTACTGTACCCCTGTGTTACACAGTGACAGACCAGTACCCACCAGTACTGTACCCCTGTGTTATACAGACAGACCTGTACCCACCAGTACTGTACCCCAGTGTTATACAGTGACAGACCTTTACCCACCAGTACTGTACCCCAGCGTTATACAGTGACAGCCCTGTACCCACGAGTACTGTACCCCAGTGTTACACAGACAGACTTGCTCCACCAGTACTGTACCCAAGTGTTAAACAGACAGTCCTGTACCCACCATTACTGTACCCCAGTGTTATAGTGACAGAACTGTAGCCACCAGTACTGTACCCCAGTGTTATACAGACAGACCTGTACCCACCATTACTGTACCCCAGTGTTATAGTGACA
Source organism: Somniosus microcephalus (assembly GCF_052327205.1). NCBI lineage: Eukaryota > Metazoa > Chordata > Chondrichthyes > Squaliformes > Somniosidae > Somniosus > Somniosus microcephalus. The sequence continues at coordinate 2,749,811 of NC_140991.1, read as the reverse complement.
GAACTGTAGCCACCAGTACTGTACCCCAGTGTTATACAGACAGACCTGTACCCACCATTACTGTACCCCAGTGTTATATTTACAGAGCTGTATCCACCAGTACTCTACCCCAGTGTTATACAGTGACAGACCAGTACCCACCAGTACTGTACCCCTGTGCTATACAGACAGACCTGTACCCACCAGCACTGTACCCCAGTGTAATACAGTGACAGACGTGTACCCACGAGTACTGTACCCCTGTGTTACACAGTGACAGACCAGTACCCGCCAGTACTGTACCCCTGTGTTATACAGACAGACCTGTACCCACCAGTACTGTACCCCAGTGTTATACAGTGACAGACCTGTGCCTACCAGTGCTTTACCCCAGTGTTATACAGTGACAGACCAGTACCCACCAGTACTGTACCCCAGCGTTATACAGACAGACTTGCCCCACCAGTACTGTACCCCAGAGTTACAGTGACAGACCTCTACCCACCAGTACTGTACCCCAGTGTTATACAGGCAGACTTGCCCCACCAGGACTGTACCCCAGTGTTATAGTGACAGACCTGTACCCACCGGTACTGTACCCCAGTTTTATACAGACAGACCTGTACCCACCAGTACTGTACCCCTGTGTTCTATAGACAGACCTGTACCCACCAGTACTGTACCCCAGTGTTATACAGTGACAAACTTGTCCCGACCAGTACTGTACCCCAGTGTTCTACAGTAACAGACCTGTACCCACCATTACTGTACCCCAGCGTTATACAGTGACAGACCTGTACCCACCAGTACTGTACCCCAGTGTTATACAGTGACAGACCTGTACCCACGAGTACTGTACCCAGCGTTATACAGTGACAGACCTGTGCCCACTAGTACTGTACCCCAGTGTTATACAGACAGACCTGTACCCACCAGTACTGTACCCCAGTGTTATACAGTGACAGACCTGTACCCACCAGTACTGTACCCCAGTGTTATACAGTGACAGACCTGTACCCACCAGTACTGTACCCCAGTGTTATACAGTGACAGACCTGTGCCCACCAGCACTGTACCCCTGTGTTAGACAGTGACAGACCTGTACCCACCAGAACTGTAACCCAGTGTTATACCGTGAAAGACCTGTACCCACCAGTACTTTATCAAAGTGTTATACAGACAGACCTGCACCCAACATTACTGCACCCCAGTGTTATACAGTGACAGACATGTACCCACGAGTACTGTACCCCTCTGTTATACAGTGACAGACCTGTACCCACCAGTACTGTACCACTGTGTTATACAGTGACAGACCAGCACCCAACAGTACTGTACCCCAGTGTTATACAGTGACAGACCTGTTCCCACCAGTACTGTTTCCCAGTGTTATACAGATAGACCTGCACCCACCATTACTGTACCCCAGTGTTATACAGTGACAGACCTGTACCCACCAGTACTGTACCCCAGTGTTATACAGACAGACCTGTGCCCACCAGTACTGTACCCCAGTGTTATACAGTGACAGACCTGTACCCACCAGTACTGCATCCCAGTGTTATACAGTGACAGACCTGTACCCACCAGTACTGTACCCCAGTGTTATACAGTGACAGACCTGTACCCACCAGTACTGTATCCCAGTGTTATTCAGTGACAGACCTGTACCCACCAGTACTGTACCCCTGTGTTATACAGTGACAGACCTGTACCCACCAGTACTGTTCCCCAGTGTTATACAGTGACAGACCTTTACCCACCAGTACTGAACCCCAGTGTTATACAGACAGACCTGTGCCCACCAGTACTGTACCCCGTGTTATACAGTGACAGACCTGTACCCACCAGTACTGTACCCCAGTGTTATACAGTGACAGACTAGTACCCACCATTACTGCACCCCTGTGTTATACAGACAGACCTGTACCCACCAGCACTGTACCCCAGTGTAATACAGTGACAGACGTGTACCCACGAGTACTGTACCCCTGTGTTACACAGTGACAGACCAGTACCCACCAGTACTATACCCCTGTGTTATACAGACAGACCTGTACCCACCAGTACTGTACCCCAGTGTTATACAGTGACAGACCTGTACCCACCAGTACTGTACCCCTGTGTTATACAGTGATGGACCTGTTCCCACCAGTACTGTACCCCAGTGTTATACAGTGACAGACCTTTACCCACCAGTACTGTACCCCAGCGTTATACAGTGACAGACCTGTACCCAACAGTACTGTACCCCAGTGTTATACAGACAGACTTGCCCCACCAGTACTGTACCCAAGTGTTATACAGACAGTCCTGTACCCACCATTACTGTACCCCAGTGTTATAGTGACAGACCTGTAGCCACCAGTACTGTGCCCCAGTGTTATACAGACAGACCTGTACCCACCAGTAGTGTAACCCAGTGTTATATTTACAGAGCTGTATCCACCAGTACTCTACCCCAGTGTTAGCCAGTGGCCGACCAGTGCTTTACCCCAGTGTTATACAGTGACAGACCTGTACCCACCAGTACTGTACCCCAGTGTTATACAGTGACAGACCTGTACCCACCAGTACTGTACCCCAGCGTTATACAGACAGACTTGCCCCACCAGTACTGTACCCCAGAGTTACAGTGACAGACCTCTACCCACCAGTACTGTACCCCAGTGTTATACAGACAGACTTGCCCCACCAGGACTGTACCCCAGTGTTATAGTGACAGACCTGTACCCACCGGTGCTGTACCCCAGTTTTATACAGACAGACCTGTCCCCACCAGTACTGAACCGCAGTGTTATACAGAAAGACCTGCACCCACCAGTACTGTACCCCAGTGTTATACAGTGACAGACCTGTACCCACCAGCACTGTACCCCTGTGTTCTATAGACAGACCTGTACCCACCAGTACTGTACCCCAGTGTTATACAGTGACAGACTTGTCCCCACCAGTATTGTACCTCTGTTATACAGTGACAGACCTGTACCCACCATTACTGTACCCCAGTGTTATACTGTGACAGACCTGTACCCACCAGTACTGTACCCCAGTGTTATACAGTGACAGATCTGTACCCACGAGTACTGTACCCCAGCGTTATACAGTGACAGACCTGTACCCACCAGTACTGTTCCCCAGTGTTATACAGACAGACTTGCTCCACCAGTACTGTACCCAAGTGTTAAACAGACAGTCCTGTACCCACCATTACTGTACCCCAGTGTTATAGTGACAGAACTGTAGCCACCAGTACTGTACCCCAGTGTTATACAGACAGACCTGTACCCACCAGTAGTGTAACCCAGTGTTATATTTACAGAGCTGGATCCACCAGTACTCTACCCCAGTGTTATACAGACAGACCTGCACCCAACATTACTGCACCCCAGTGTTATACAGTGACAGACATGTACCCACGAGTACTGTACCCCTGTGTTATACAGTGACAGACCTGAACCCACCAGTACTGTACCACTGTGTTATACAGTGACAGACGTGTACCCACGAGTACTGTACCCCTGTGTTACACAGTGACAGACCAGTACCCACCAGTACTGTACCCCTGTGTTATACAGACAGACCTGTACCCACCAGTACTGTACCCCAGTGTTATACAGTGACAGACCTTTACCCACCAGTACTGTACCCCAGCGTTATACAGTGACAGCCCTGTACCCACGAGTACTGTACCCCAGTGTTACACAGACAGACTTGCTCCACCAGTACTGTACCCAAGTGTTAAACAGACAGTCCTGTACCCACCATTACTGTACCCCAGTGTTATAGTGACAGAACTGTAGCCACCAGTACTGTACCCCAGTGTTATACAGACAGACCTGTACCCACCATTACTGTACCCCAGTGTTATAGTGACAGAACTGTAGCCACCAGTACTGTACCCCAGTGTTATACAGACAGACCTGTACCCACCATTACTGTACCCCAGTGTTATATTTACAGAGCTGTATCCACCAGTACTCTACCCCAGTGTTATACAGTGACAGACCAGTACCCACCAGTACTGTACCCCTGTGCTATACAGACAGACCTGTACCCACCAGCACTGTACCCCAGTGTAATACAGTGACAGACGTGTACCCACGAGTACTGTACCCCTGTGTTACACAGTGACAGACCAGTACCCACCAGTACTGTACCCCTGTGTTATACAGACAGACCTGTACCCACCAGTACTGTACCCCAGTGTTATACAGTGACAGACCTGTGCCTACCAGTGCTTTACCCCAGTGTTATACAGTGACAGACCAGTACCCACCAGTACTGTACCCCAGCGTTATACAGACAGACTTGCCCCACCAGTACTGTACCCCAGAGTTACAGTGACAGACCTCTACCCACCAGTACTGTACCCCAGTGTTATACAGGCAGACTTGCCCCACCAGGACTGTACCCCAGTGTTATAGTGACAGACCTGTACCCACCGGTACTGTACCCCAGTTTTATACAGACAGACCTGTACCCACCAGTACTGTACCCCTGTGTTCTATAGACAGACCTGTACCCACCAGTACTGTACCCCAGTGTTATACAGTGACAAACTTGTCCCGACCAGTACTGTACCCCAGTGTTCTACAGTAACAGACCTGTACCCACCATTACTGTACCCCAGCGTTATACAGTGACAGACCTGTACCCACCAGTACTGTACCCCAGTGTTATACAGTGACAGACCTGTACCCACGAGTACTGTACCCAGCGTTATACAGTGACAGACCTGTGCCCACTAGTACTGTACCCGTGTTATACAGACAGACCTGTACCCACCAGTACTGTACCCCAGTGTTATACAGTGACAGACCTGTACCCACCAGTACTGTACCCCAGTGTTATACAGTGACAGACCTGTACCCACCAGTACTGTACCCCAGTGTTATACAGTGACAGACCTGTGCCCACCAGCACTGTACCCCTGTGTTAGACAGTGACAGACCTGTACCCACAAGTACTGTACCCCAGTGTTATTCAGTGACAGACCTGTGCCCACCAGCACTGTACCCCAGTGTTATACAGTGACAGACCTGTGCCCACCAGCACTGTACCCGTGTTATACAGTGACAGACCTGTACCCACCAGAACTGTAACCCAGTGTTATACCGTGAAAGACCTGTACCCACCAGTACTGTACCCCAGTGTTATACAGTGACAGACCTGTACCCACCAGTACTGTACCCCAGTGTTATACAGTGACAGACCTGTGCCCACCAGCACTGTACCCCTGTGTTAGACAGTGACAGACCTGTACCCACAAGTACTGTACCCCAGTGTTATTCAGTGACAGACCTGTGCCCACCAGCACTGTACCCCAGTGTTATACAGTGACAGACCTGTGCCCACCAGCACTGTACCCGTGTTATACAGTGACAGACCTGTACCCACCAGAACTGTAACCCAGTGTTATACCGTGAAAGACCTGTACCCACCAGTACTTTATCAAAGTGTTATACAGACAGACCTGCACCCAACATTACTGCACCCCAGTGTTATACAGTGACAGACATGTACCCACGAGTACTGTACCCCTCTGTTATACAGTGACAGACCTGTACCCACCAGTACTGTACCACTGTGTTATACAGTGACAGACCAGCACCCAACAGTACTGTACCCCAGTGTTATACAGTGACAGACCTGTTCCCACCAGTACTGTTTCCCAGTGTTATACAGATAGACCTGCACCCACCATTACTGTACCCCAGTGTTATACAGTGACAGACCTGTACCCACCAGTACTGTACCCCAGTGTTATACAGACAGACCTGTGCCCACCAGTACTGTACCCCAGTGTTATACAGTGACAGACCTGTACCCACCAGTACTGCATCCCAGTGTTATACAGTGACAGACCTGTACCCACCAGTACTGTACCCCAGTGTTATACAGTGACAGACCTGTACCCACCAGTACTGTATCCCAGTGTTATTCAGTGACAGACCTGTACCCACCAGTACTGTACCCCTGTGTTATACAGTGACAGACCTGTACCCACCAGTACTGTTCCCCAGTGTTATACAGTGACAGACCTTTACCCACCAGTACTGAACCCCAGTGTTATACAGACAGACCTGTGCCCACCAGTACTGTACCCCGTGTTATACAGTGACAGACCTGTACCCACCAGTACTGTACCCCAGTGTTATACAGTGACAGACTAGTACCCACCATTACTGCACCCCTGTGTTATACAGACAGACCTGTACCCACCAGCACTGTACCCCAGTGTAATACAGTGACAGACGTGTACCCACGAGTACTGTACCCCTGTGTTACACAGTGACAGACCAGTACCCACCAGTACTATACCCCTGTGTTATACAGACAGACCTGTACCCACCAGTACTGTACCCCAGTGTTATAGTGACAGACCTGTACCCACCAGTACTGTACCCCTGTGTTATACAGTGATGGACCTGTTCCCACCAGTACTGTACCCCAGTGTTATACAGTGACAGACCTTTACCCACCAGTACTGTACCCCAGCGTTATACAGTGACAGACCTGTACCCAACAGTACTGTACCCCAGTGTTATACAGACAGACTTGCCCCACCAGTACTGTACCCAAGTGTTATACAGACAGTCCTGTACCCACCATTACTGTACCCCAGTGTTATAGTGACAGACCTGTAGCCACCAGTACTGTGCCCCAGTGTTATACAGACAGACCTGTACCCACCAGTAGTGTAACCCAGTGTTATATTTACAGAGCTGTATCCACCAGTACTCTACCCCAGTGTTAGCCAGTGACAGACCTGTGCCGACCAGTGCTTTACCCCAGTGTTATACAGTGACAGACCTGTACCCACCAGTACTGTACCCCAGTGTTATACAGTGACAGACCTGTACCCACCAGTACTGTACCCCAGCGTTATACAGACAGACTTGCCCCACCAGTACTGTACCCCAGAGTTACAGTGACAGACCTCTACCCACCAGTACTGTACCCCAGTGTTATACAGACAGACTTGCCCCACCAGGACTGTACCCCAGTGTTATAGTGACAGACCTGTACCCACCGGTGCTGTACCCCAGTTTTATACAGACAGACCTGTCCCCACCAGTACTGAACCGCAGTGTTATACAGAAAGACCTGCACCCACCAGTACTGTACCCCAGTGTTATACAGTGACAGACCTGTACCCACCAGCACTGTACCCCTGTGTTCTATAGACAGACCTGTACCCACCAGTACTGTACCCCAGTGTTATACAGTGACAGACCTGTCCCCACCAGTACTGTACCTCTGTTATACAGTGACAGACCTGTACCCACCATTACTGTACCCCAGTGTTATACTGTGACAGACCTGTACCCACCAGTACTGTACCCCAGTGTTATACAGTGACAGATCTGTACCCACGAGTACTGTACCCCAGCGTTATACAGTGACAGACCTGTACCCACCAGTACTGTTCCCCAGTGTTATACAGACAGACTTGCTCCACCAGTACTGTACCCAAGTGTTAAACAGACAGTCCTGTACCCACCATTACTGTACCCCAGTGTTATAGTGACAGAACTGTAGCCACCAGTACTGTACCCCAGTGTTATACAGACAGACCTGTACCCACCAGTAGTGTAACCCAGTGTTATATTTACAGAGCTGGATCCACCAGTACTCTACCCCAGTGTTATACAGACAGACCTGCACCCAACATTACTGCACCCCAGTGTTATACAGTGACAGACATGTACCCACGAGTACTGTACCCCTGTGTTATACAGTGACAGACCTGAACCCACCAGTACTGTACCACTGTGTTATACAGTGACAGACGTGTACCCACGAGTACTGTACCCCTGTGTTACACAGTGACAGACCAGTACCCACCAGTACTGTACCCCTGTGTTATACAGACAGACCTGTACCCACCAGTACTGTACCCCAGTGTTATACAGTGACAGACCTTTACCCACCAGTACTGTACCCCAGCGTTATACAGTGACAGCCCTGTACCCACGAGTACTGTACCCCAGTGTTACACAGACAGACTTGCTCCACCAGTACTGTACCCAAGTGTTAAACAGACAGTCCTGTACCCACCATTACTGTACCCCAGTGTTATAGTGACAGAACTGTAGCCACCAGTACTGTACCCCAGTGTTATACAGACAGACCTGTACCCACCATTACTGTACCCCAGTGTTATAGTGACAGAACTGTAGCCACCAGTACTGTACCCCAGTGTTATACAGACAGACCTGTACCCACCATTACTGTACCCCAGTGTTATATTTACAGAGCTGTATCCACCAGTACTCTACCCCAGTGTTATACAGTGACAGACCAGTACCCACCAGTACTGTACCCCTGTGCTATACAGACAGACCTGTACCCACCAGCACTGTACCCCAGTGTAATACAGTGACAGACGTGTACCCACGAGTACTGTACCCCTGTGTTACACAGTGACAGACCAGTACCCACCAGTACTGTACCCCTGTGTTATACAGACAGACCTGTACCCACCAGTACTGTACCCCAGTGTTATACAGTGACAGACCTGTGCCTACCAGTGCTTTACCCCAGTGTTATACAGTGACAGACCAGTACCCACCAGTACTGTACCCCAGCGTTATACAGACAGACTTGCCCCACCAGTACTGTACCCCAGAGTTACAGTGACAGACCTCTACCCACCAGTACTGTACCCCAGTGTTATACAGGCAGACTTGCCCCACCAGGACTGTACCCCAGTGTTATAGTGACAGACCTGTACCCACCGGTACTGTACCCCAGTTTTATACAGACAGACCTGTACCCACCAGTACTGTACCCCTGTGTTCTATAGACAGACCTGTACCCACCAGTACTGTACCCCAGTGTTATACAGTGACAAACTTGTCCCGACCAGTACTGTACCCCAGTGTTCTACAGTAACAGACCTGTACCCACCATTACTGTACCCCAGCGTTATACAGTGACAGACCTGTACCCACCAGTACTGTACCCCAGTGTTATACAGTGACAGACCTGTACCCACGAGTACTGTACCCAGCGTTATACAGTGACAGACCTGTGCCCACTAGTACTGTACCCCAGTGTTATACAGACAGACCTGTACCCACCAGTACTGTACCCCAGTGTTATACAGTGACAGACCTGTACCCACCAGTACTGTACCCCAGTGTTATACAGTGACAGACCTGTACCCACCAGTACTGTACCCCAGTGTTATACAGTGACAGACCTGTGCCCACCAGCACTGTACCCCTGTGTTAGACAGTGACAGACCTGTACCCACAAGTACTGTACCCCAGTGTTATTCAGTGACAGACCTGTGCCCACCAGCACTGTACCCCAGTGTTATACAGTGACAGACCTGTGCCCACCAGCACTGTACCCGTGTTATACAGTGACAGACCTGTACCCACCAGAACTGTAACCCAGTGTTATACCGTGAAAGACCTGTACCCACCAGTACTGTACCCCAGTGTTATACAGTGACAGACCTGTACCCACCAGTACTGTACCCCAGTGTTATACAGTGACAGACCTGTGCCCACCAGCACTGTACCCCTGTGTTAGACAGTGACAGACCTGTACCCACAAGTACTGTACCCCAGTGTTATTCAGTGACAGACCTGTGCCCACCAGCACTGTACCCCAGTGTTATACAGTGACAGACCTGTGCCCACCAGCACTGTACCCGTGTTATACAGTGACAGACCTGTACCCACCAGAACTGTAACCCAGTGTTATACCGTGAAAGACCTGTACCCACCAGTACTTTATCAAAGTGTTATACAGACAGACCTGCACCCAACATTACTGCACCCCAGTGTTATACAGTGACAGACATGTACCCACGAGTACTGTACCCCTCTGTTATACAGTGACAGACCTGTACCCACCAGTACTGTACCACTGTGTTATACAGTGACAGACCAGCACCCAACAGTACTGTACCCCAGTGTTATACAGTGACAGACCTGTTCCCACCAGTACTGTTTCCCAGTGTTATACAGATAGACCTGCACCCACCATTACTGTACCCCAGTGTTATACAGTGACAGACCTGTACCCACCAGTACTGTACCCCAGTGTTATACAGACAGACCTGTGCCCACCAGTACTGTACCCCAGTGTTATACAGTGACAGACCTGTACCCACCAGTACTGCATCCCAGTGTTATACAGTGACAGACCTGTACCCACCAGTACTGTACCCCAGTGTTATACAGTGACAGACCTGTACCCACCAGTACTGTATCCCAGTGTTATTCAGTGACAGACCTGTACCCACCAGTACTGTACCCCTGTGTTATACAGTGACAGACCTGTACCCACCAGTACTGTTCCCCAGTGTTATACAGTGACAGACCTTTACCCACCAGTACTGAACCCCAGTGTTATACAGACAGACCTGTGCCCACCAGTACTGTACCCCGTGTTATACAGTGACAGACCTGTACCCACCAGTACTGTACCCCAGTGTTATACAGTGACAGACTAGTACCCACCATTACTGCACCCCTGTGTTATACAGACAGACCTGTACCCACCAGCACTGTACCCCAGTGTAATACAGTGACAGACGTGTACCCACGAGTACTGTACCCCTGTGTTACACAGTGACAGACCAGTACCCACCAGTACTATACCCCTGTGTTATACAGACAGACCTGTACCCACCAGTACTGTACCCCAGTGTTATACAGTGACAGACCTGTACCCACCAGTACTGTACCCCTGTGTTATACAGTGATGGACCTGTTCCCACCAGTACTGTACCCCAGTGTTATACAGTGACAGACCTTTACCCACCAGTACTGTACCCCAGCGTTATACAGTGACAGACCTGTACCCAACAGTACTGTACCCCAGTGTTATACAGACAGACTTGCCCCACCAGTACTGTACCCAAGTGTTATACAGACAGTCCTGTACCCACCATTACTGTACCCCAGTGTTATAGTGACAGACCTGTAGCCACCAGTACTGTGCCCCAGTGTTATACAGACAGACCTGTACCCACCAGTAGTGTAACCCAGTGTTATATTTACAGAGCTGTATCCACCAGTACTCTACCCCAGTGTTAGCCAGTGACAGACCTGTGCCGACCAGTGCTTTACCCCAGTGTTATACAGTGACAGACCTGTACCCACCAGTACTGTACCCCAGTGTTATACAGTGACAGACCTGTACCCACCAGTACTGTACCCCAGCGTTATACAGACAGACTTGCCCCACCAGTACTGTACCCCAGAGTTACAGTGACAGACCTCTACCCACCAGTACTGTACCCCAGTGTTATACAGACAGACTTGCCCCACCAGGACTGTACCCCAGTGTTATAGTGACAGACCTGTACCCACCGGTGCTGTACCCCAGTTTTATACAGACAGACCTGTCCCCACCAGTACTGAACCGCAGTGTTATACAGAAAGACCTGCACCCACCAGTACTGTACCCCAGTGTTATACAGTGACAGACCTGTACCCACCAGCACTGTACCCCTGTGTTCTATAGACAGACCTGTACCCACCAGTACTGTACCCCAGTGTTATACAGTGACAGACTTGTCCCCACCAGTACTGTACCTCTGTTATACAGTGACAGACCTGTACCCACCATTACTGTACCCCAGTGTTATACTGTGACAGACCTGTACCCACCAGTACTGTACCCCAGTGTTATACAGTGACAGATCTGTACCCACGAGTACTGTACCCCAGCGTTATACAGTGACAGACCTGTACCCACCAGTACTGTTCCCCAGTGTTATACAGACAGACTTGCTCCACCAGTACTGTACCCAAGTGTTAAACAGACAGTCCTGTACCCACCATTACTGTACCCCAGTGTTATAGTGACAGAACTGTAGCCACCAGTACTGTACCCCAGTGTTATACAGACAGACCTGTACCCACCAGTAGTGTAACCCAGTGTTATATTTACAGAGCTGGATCCACCAGTACTCTACCCCAGTGTTATACAGACAGACCTGCACCCAACATTACTGCACCCCAGTGTTATACAGTGACAGACATGTACCCACGAGTACTGTACCCCTGTGTTATACAGTGACAGACCTGAACCCACCAGTACTGTACCACTGTGTTATACAGTGACAGACGTGTACCCACGAGTACTGTACCCCTGTGTTACACAGTGACAGACCAGTACCCACCAGTACTGTACCCCTGTGTTATACAGACAGACCTGTACCCACCAGTACTGTACCCCAGTGTTATACAGTGACAGACCTTTACCCACCAGTACTGTACCCCAGCGTTATACAGTGACAGCCCTGTACCCACGAGTACTGTACCCCAGTGTTACACAGACAGACTTGCTCCACCAGTACTGTACCCAAGTGTTAAACAGACAGTCCTGTACCCACCATTACTGTACCCCAGTGTTATAGTGACAGAACTGTAGCCACCAGTACTGTACCCCAGTGTTATACAGACAGACCTGTACCCACCATTACTGTACCCCAGTGTTATAGTGACAGAACTGTAGCCACCAGTACTGTACCCCAGTGTTATACAGACAGACCTGTACCCACCATTACTGTACCCCAGTGTTATATTTACAGAGCTGTATCCACCAGTACTCTACCCCAGTGTTATACAGTGACAGACCAGTACCCACCAGTACTGTACCCCTGTGCTATACAGACAGACCTGTACCCACCAGCACTGTACCCCAGTGTAATACAGTGACAGACGTGTACCCACGAGTACTGTACCCCTGTGTTACACAGTGACAGACCAGTACCCACCAGTACTGTACCCCTGTGTTATACAGACAGACCTGTACCCACCAGTACTGTACCCCAGTGTTATACAGTGACAGACCTGTGCCTACCAGTGCTTTACCCCAGTGTTATACAGTGACAGACCAGTACCCACCAGTACTGTACCCCAGCGTTATACAGACAGACTTGCCCCACCAGTACTGTACCCCAGAGTTACAGTGACAGACCTCTACCCACCAGTACTGTACCCCAGTGTTATACAGGCAGACTTGCCCCACCAGGACTGTACCCCAGTGTTATAGTGACAGACCTGTACCCACCGGTACTGTACCCCAGTTTTATACAGACAGACCTGTACCCACCAGTACTGTACCCCTGTGTTCTATAGACAGACCTGTACCCACCAGTACTGTACCCCAGTGTTATACAGTGACAAACTTGTCCCGACCAGTACTGTACCCCAGTGTTCTACAGTAACAGACCTGTACCCACCATTACTGTACCCCAGCGTTATACAGTGACAGACCTGTACCCACCAGTACTGTACCCCAGTGTTATACAGTGACAGACCTGTACCCACGAGTACTGTACCCAGCGTTATACAGTGACAGACCTGTGCCCACTAGTACTGTACCCCAGTGTTATACAGACAGACCTGTACCCACCAGTACTGTACCCCAGTGTTATACAGTGACAGACCTGTACCCACCAGTACTGTACCCCAGTGTTATACAGTGACAGACCTGTACCCACCAGTACTGTACCCCAGTGTTATACAGTGACAGACCTGTACCCACAAGTACTGTACCCCAGTGTTATTCAGTGACAGACCTGTGCCCACCAGCACTGTACCCCAGTGTTATACAGTGACAGACCTGTGCCCACCAGCACTGTACCCGTGTTATACAGTGACAGACCTGTACCCACCAGAACTGTAACCCAGTGTTATACCGTGAAAGACCTGTACCCACCAGTACTGTACCCCAGTGTTATACAGTGACAGACCTGTACCCACCAGTACTGTACCCCAGTGTTATACAGTGACAGACCTGTGCCCACCAGCACTGTACCCCTGTGTTAGACAGTGACAGACCTGTACCCACAAGTACTGTACCCCAGTGTTATTCAGTGACAGACCTGTGCCCACCAGCACTGTACCCCAGTGTTATACAGTGACAGACCTGTGCCCACCAGCACTGTACCCGTGTTATACAGTGACAGACCTGTACCCACTGATATGCCTATCAATTAGTCCAATAAAAGGCGACGAGTTAAGAACGTAACTGAAGGTTTTTATTGGCTAAATAACAGAGCCCACCCTCGTGGGTGATCCGATCCAACAGGGAGGAATACTAGCCAGTCAGCTACCTTTATACCTGGGCAGGTAATGGGCGGAGTCGGAGGTGGTCAGCCCAGGTATAACAGTGCGACAAGAGGCGACCTCGTGTAGTGATGTGACAGTGAGAACAGTGAGAACAATATACAGTGATAACTATAACAGTGGTTTACCACATTCACCCCTTGTTTAGATTAGAGTCCGGCGGGGTGAAGTGTATTACCAGCTCTGGTATGTCAGTCTGTCCGGAGGCTTCGTTAGCCTCTCCGATCGTCGCAGCGGCGGTGTTACATTATCCGGTGTTAAAGCTGGTGTCTGCGTAGTCGGCAAAGGCTCGTGGGGTTCCGGCATGCCGTCTACCTCGGCTGGACTCGGGGGGGTTGGGAGGGGGGGGTGAGGGTGCGAGGTCTCGTAAGGAGACAGTGTCCTCCCGTCCGTCTGGGTAAGCCACATAGGCGTACTGGGGGTTGGCGTGCAGGAGGTTCACCTTCTCGACCAGGGGGTCCGTTTTATGGGCCCTCACGTGCTTTCGCAGCAAGACGGGTCCCGGAGAGGTCAGCCAGGTTGGTAGGGTGGTTCCCGTAGTCGACTTCCTGGGGAAGACAAACATTCGGGCATGGGGGGTGGTGTTAATGGCAGTGCAAAGTAGTGACCGGATGGAGTGCAGCGCAATCGGGAGGACCTCTTGCCAGCGGGAGGTTGGGAGGCCCTTAGACTTTAAGGCTAAGAGGGTGGCCTTCCATACCGTCGCGTTCTCTCTTTCCACCTGGCCGTTCCCTCGGGGGTTGTAGCTGGTGGTCCTGCTTGCTGCAATACCCCTCTCCAATAGGAACTGACGGAGTTCCTCGCTCATGAAGGAGGCGCCCCGGTCACTATGTATATAGTTCGGGAACCCGAACAAGGCGAAGAGTTTGTTCAGGCATTTAATGACCGTGTTACTGGTCATGTCTGGGCAGGGGAAGGCAAAGGGGAAACGGGAGTACTCATCAACGATGTTGAGGAAGTACACATTACGGTCGGATGACGGTAGGGGCCCCTTGAAGTCGATGCTCAGACGCTCGAAGGGGCGGGTGGCCTTGATCAGGCTTGCTCTGTCCGGCTTATAGAAGTGCGGTTTGCACTCAGCACAGATCTGGCAGTTCCTGGTCATGGTCCTGACCTCCTCGATGGAGTATGGCAGGTTGCGGGCCTTAATGAAATGGTAGAGTCTGGTGACTCCGGGGTGGCAGAGGTCATTGTGGAGGGTCTGAAGTCTATCACTTTGCGCGCTGGCGCATGTAATGCGTGAAAGAGCATCAGGGGGGTCGTTCAGTTTACCGGGCCGGTACAAGATCTCATAATCATAGGTGGAAAGCTCGATTCTCCACCTCAAGATTTTGTCGTTCTTGATCTTGCCCCTCAGCTTGTTATTAAACATGAAGGCAACCGAGCGTTGGTCGGTGAGGAGGGTAAATCGTTTGCCTGCCAAGTAGTGCCTCCAGCGCCGTACTGCCTCCACAATTGCCTGGGCTTCCTTCTCGACCGACGAGTGTCGGGTCTCGGGGCCCTGTAGGGTCCTTGAGAAGAAGGCTACCGGCCTACCCTCCTGGTTAAGGGTAGCGGCTAGGGCGAAGTCGGATGCATCGCTCTCCACTTGGAAGGGGATTGACTCATCCACTGCGTGCATTGTGGCCTTGGCTATGTCTCCCTTAATGAGGGAGAAGGCCGCGCACGCCTCTTCCGTGAGGGGGAAGGATGTGGTTTTCAGGAGGGGTCTGGCTTTGTCCGCATAATTGGGTACCCATTGGGCATAGTAGGCGAAAAGCCCCAGGGTTCTCCTAAGTGCTTTTGGACAGTGGGGGAGGGGTAGCTCCATGAGGGGGCGCATTCTTTCGGGGTCGGGGCCGATGACTCCGTTCTCTACTACACAGCCAAGGATGGCAAGGCGCGCTGTGTTAAACACGCATTTCTCCTTATTGTAGGTGAGGTTCAGCCGTTGGGCCGTACGGAGGAATTTCTCCAGATTCACGTCGTGGTCCTGCCGGTCGCGGCCGCAGATGGTGACGTTATCTAGGTAGGGGAATGTGGCCTGCAGTCCGTTCTGGTCAACCATCCGGTCCATCTCCCTTTGGAAGACCGAGACCCCGTTGGTGACACCGAAGGGGACCCTAAGGAAGTGGTATAGGCGCCCATTCGCCTCGAAGGCGGTGTACTGGCGGTCCTCGGGGTGGATAGGGAGTTGGTGGTAGGCCGACTTAAGGTCGATGGTCGAGAATACGCGGTATTGTGCAATCTGATTGACCATGTCAGATATGCGGGGAAGGGGGTATGCGTCCAGCTGGGTGTATCTGTTTATGGTCTGGCTGTAGTCGATGACCAGGCGATTTTTATCGCCGGTCTTAACGACCACGACCTGGGCACGCCAGGGGCTGTTGCTCCCCTCGATGATGCCCTCCTTCAGGAGACGCTGCACCTCAGAGCTAATGAAAGCTCTGTCCCCAGCGCTGTACCGCCTGCTCTTGGTAGCGACGGGTTTGCAGTCGGGGGTGAGGTTAGCGAACAGGGAAGGTGGCGGCACCTTGAGGGTGGATAGGCTGCAGGTGTTACGCGGTGGGCGGTTTAACCTTCGCTGGTTGTCGACTGTGAGTGGGGGGAGGGGTCCACCGTATGCTAGGGTTACACTTTGGAGGTGGGATTGGAAGTCCAGCCCTAGTAGGACGGCAGCGCAGAGCTGGGGGAGGACGAGGAGTTTAAAGTTTTTATACTCTGTACCCTTAACCGACAAGGTCACAGCACAGTAGCCGCTAATGTCCGTGGCGTGGGACCTCGATGCCATCGAGATTCGGTTGCGCGTTGGCAGGACAGGGAGGGAGTAGTGGCTCACCGTGTCTGGGTGGATGAAGCTCTCCGTGCTTCCGCTGTCGAACAGGCAGGTCGTGGCGTGGCCGTTTACTTTGATGTCCATCATCGACTTGGACAGGTGGTGTGGGCGGGCTTGATCCAGAGTGACGGAGGCTAGCGTGTAGGTAAGCGAGTCGTTGTCGTCTGCGGGCGAGGCGGTCGTCGGGTCCGGGGGCCCGGTGGCAGTCGGGCGTGGTGTGTAAAATGGCGTCTCCCACGAGGTAGGACAAAATGGCGGAGAAGATGGCTGCCCCCATAACTCACATGAGGCACTATTGGGGTCGGTTGCCTTGATCAAAGATGGCCGCCCCCATGACTCACGTGTGGGGATACTGGCCTCAGTTGCCGTGAAAGAAGATGGCCGCCCCCACAGTTCGCATGAGGCACTGCTGGCCTCTGAAGATCCGCTCCTGCAGGCCTTAGAGAAGTGGCCTTTCTTCCTGCAGGTTGTGCAGGTAGAGTTCCTGGCTGGGCAGCGCGACCTCGGGTGCTTCTCCTGGCCGCAAAAGAAGCAGCCGGCGGCCCGATCGCGGGTGCCCGATGTCGGAGCCGGTACCGGGGGTGGCGGGCCCGGTCGGGTCCGGGACGCCGACGCTGAGGTAGGTCCCGGGGGCGGCGCTGCGAAGGGTATTGCGGTAGGGGTCGGGCCCGAGTCCCAGGGTCGCGAGCAGTACCTGGAAAACGCCTCCTGGTCCTGATGGGCCACCTCCAGGGAGAGAGCGAGGGCTTCAGCTTTGTCCAGGTCGAGGTCTTTAGCTTCAAGCAGTCTTTGCCGTGAGTAGTCGGACCGTAGGCCTTTCACAAAGGCATCGCGGATATTATCTTCCGTATTTTCAACAGCCGTCACCGCTTTAAAGTCACAGTTCCTGCCGAGTGCTCTTAGCGCCCGTAAAAATTCAGCTACAGACTCTCCTGGCTGTTGCGGGCGGGATCTTAGGAGGTGCCTGGTGTACATGTAATTTACCGGGCTGCGGTACTGCTGTTTCAGTAGGTTGATAGCGGCCTCGTACGTAGTCGTGTCCTGTATGAGTGCGTATACTCTCGGGCTCGCTTGGGCGTTCAGAAGTCTTAGTTTGGATCTCTGCGGGGCGCCGGATTCTTCCAGGTAGGATTCGAAGCAGTCCAGCCAGTGTTTGAAGTTGAGGGCTGCGTTTGGTGCCTGTGGGTTTAGATCCAGGTATGGTGGTTTCAAGGCTTGCAGCCAAGCCGGCTGGTGTGGCCCGTTGTCTGGAGGCTGCTGTTGCTGTGCTGCTGGGTGAGCTCCTTGCTGTTGCTGTTCATTATCAGACATCTTTAAAATTTAGCCAATAAAATTGATATGCCTATCAATTAGTCCAATAAAAGGCGACGAGTTAAGAACGTAACTGAAGGTTTTTATTGGCTAAATAACAGAGCCCACCCTCGTGGGTGATCCGATCCAACAGGGAGGAATACTAGCCAGTCAGCTACCTTTATACCTGGGCAGGTAATGGGCGGAGTCGGAGGTGGTCAGCCCAGGTATAACAGTGCGACAAGAGGCGACCTCGTGTAGTGATGTGACAGTGAGAACAGTGAGAACAATATACAGTGATAACTATAACAGTGGTTTACCACACCCACCAGAACTGTAACCCAGTGTTATACCGTGAAAGACCTGTACCCACCAGTACTTTATCAAAGTGTTATACAGACAGACCTGCACCCAACATTACTGCACCCCAGTGTTATACAGTGACAGACATGTACCCACGAGTACTGTACCCCTCTGTTATACAGTGACAGACCTGTACCCACCAGTACTGTACCACTGTGTAATACAGTGACAGACCAGCACCCAACAGTACTGTACCCCAGTGTTATACAGTGACAGACCTGTTCCCACCAGTACTGTTTCCCAGTGTTATACAGATAGACCTGCACCCACCATTACTGTACCCCAGTGTTATACAGTGACAGACCTGTACCCACCAGTACTGTACCCCAGTGTTATACAGACAGACCTGTGCCCACCAGTACTGTACCCCAGTGTTATACAGTGACAGACCTGTACCCACCAGTACTGCATCCCAGTGTTATACAGTGAC
This sequence comes from Somniosus microcephalus, assembly GCF_052327205.1. Lineage (NCBI taxonomy): Eukaryota > Metazoa > Chordata > Chondrichthyes > Squaliformes > Somniosidae > Somniosus > Somniosus microcephalus. Next base: position 2,730,826 of record NC_140991.1, on the reverse strand, counting down.
AGACCTGTACCCACCAGTACTGTACCCCAGTGTTATACAGTGACAGACCTGTACCCACCAGTACTGTATCCCAGTGTTATTCAGTGACAGACCTGTACCCACCAGTACTGTACCCCTGTGTTATACAGTGACAGACCTGTACCCACCAGTACTGTTCCCCAGTGTTATACAGTGACAGACCTTTACCCACCAGTACTGAACCCCAGTGTTATACAGACAGACCTGTGCCCACCAGTACTGTACCCCGTGTTATACAGTGACAGACCTGTACCCACCAGTACTGTACCCCAGTGTTATACAGTGACAGACCAGTACCCACCATTACTGCACCCCTGTGTTATACAGACAGACCTGTACCCACCAGCACTGTACCCCAGTGTAATACAGTGACAGACGTGTACCCACGAGTACTGTACCCCTGTGTTACACAGTGACAGACCAGTACCCACCAGTACTATACCCCTGTGTTATACAGACAGACCTGTACCCACCAGTACTGTACCCCAGTGTTATACAGTGACAGACCTGTACCCACCAGTACTGTACCCCTGTGTTATACAGTGAAGGACCTGTTCCCACCAGTACTGTACCCCAGTGTTATACAGTGACAGACCTTTACCCACCAGTACTGTACCCCAGCGTTATACAGTGACAGACCTGTACCCAACAGTACTGTACCCCAGTGTTATACAGACAGACTTGCCCCACCAGTACTGTACCCAAGTGTTATACAGACAGTCCTGTACCCACCATTACTGTACCCCAGTGTTATAGTGACAGACCTGTAGCCACCAGTACTGTGCCCCAGTGTTATACAGACAGACCTGTACCCACCAGTAGTGTAACCCAGTGTTATATTTACAGAGCTGTATCCACCAGTACTCTACCCCAGTGTTAGCCAGTGACAGACCTGTGCCTACCAGTGCTTTACCCCAGTGTTATACAGTGACAGACCTGTACCCACCAGTACTGTACCCCAGTGTTATACAGTGACAGACCTGTACCCACCAGTACTGTACCCCAGCGTTATACAGACAGACTTGCCCCACCAGTACTGTACCCCAGAGTTACAGTGACAGACCTCTACCCACCAGTACTGTACCCCAGTGTTATACAGACAGACTTGCCCCACCAGGACTGTACCCCAGTGTTATAGTGACAGACCTGTACCCACCGGTGCTGTACCCCAGTTTTATACAGACAGACCTGTCCCCACCAGTACTGAACCGCAGTGTTATACAGAAAGACCTGCACCCACCAGTACTGTACCCCAGTGTTATACAGTGACAGACCTGTACCCACCAGCACTGTACCCCTGTGTTCTATAGACAGACCTGTACCCACCAGTACTGTACCCCAGTGTTATACAGTGACAGACTTGTCCCCACCAGTACTGTACCTCTGTTATACAGTGACAGACCTGTACCCACCATTACTGTACCCCAGCGTTATACTGTGACAGACCTGTACCCACCAGTACTGTACCCCAGTGTTATACAGTGACAGATCTGTACCCACGAGTACTGTACCCCAGCGTTATACAGTGACAGGCCTGTGCCCACCAGTACTGTACCCCAGTGTTATACAGACAGACCTGTACCCACCAGTACTCTACCCCAGTGTTATACAGTGACAGAGCTGTACCCACCAGTACTGTACCCCAGTGTTATACAGTGACAGACCTGTAGCACCAGTACTGTACCCCAGTGTTATACAGTGACAGACCTGTACCCACCAGTACTGTACCCCAGTGTTATACGTTGACAGAGCTGTACCCACCAGTACTGTACCCCAGTGTTATACAGTGACAGACCTGTACCCACCAGCACTGTACCCCTGTGTTATACTGTGACAGACCTGTACCCACCAGTACTGTACCCCAGTGTTATACAGTGACAGACCTGTACCCACCAGAACTGTACCCCAGTGTTATACAGTGACAGACCTGTACCCACCAGTACTGTATCAAAGTGTTATACAGACAGACCTGCACCCAACATTACTGCACCCCAGTGTTATACAGTGACAGACCTGTACCCACGAGTACTGTACCCCTGTGTTATACAGTGACAGACCTGTACCCACCAGTACTGTACCCCTGTGTTATACAGTGACAGACCAGTACCCAACATTACTGTACCCCAGTGTTATACAGTGACAGAACTGTACCCACCAGTACTGTACCCCGTGTTATACAGTGACAGACCTGTGCCCACCAGCATTGTACCCCTGTGTTATACAGTGACAGACCTGTACCCACCAGAACTGTACCCCAGTGTTATACAGTGACAGACCTGTACCCACCAGTACTGTATCAAAGTGTTATACAGACAGACCTGCACCCAACATTACTGCACCCCAGTGTTATACAGTGACAGACCTGTACCCACAAGTACTGTACCCCTGTGTTATACAGTGACAGACCTGTACCCACCAGTACTGTACCCCTGTGTTATACAGTGACAGACCAGTACCCAACAGTACTTAACCCCAGTGTTATACATTGACAGACCTGTACCCACCAGTACTGTATCCCAGTGTTATACAGATAGACCTGCACCCACCATTACTGTACCCCAGTGTTATACAGTGACAGACCTGAGAGGCAAGGATTAATCGGGGATAGTCAGCATGGCTTTGTCAAGGGTAAATCATGTCTGACAAATCTGATTGAATTTTTCGAGGGGGTGACTAGCGGGGTGGATAAGGGAAATGCTGTGGATGTGGTTTACACGGACTTCAGTAAAGCTTTTGACAAAGTCCCGCATAGGAGACTGGTCAAGAAGGTAAGAGCCCATGGGATCCAGGGTGCCTTGGCGCATTGGATCCTAAACTGGCTGAGTGGCAGGAGGCAGAGGGTGATGGTCGAAGGTTGCTTTTGTGACTGGAAGCCTGTGTCCAGTGGGGTACCTCAGGGATCGGTGCTGGGTCCCTTATTGTTTGTGATCTACATAAATGATTTGGATGAGAATGTAAAAGGTATGATCAGTAAGTTCGCAGATGAAACGAAAATTGGTGTGGTGATAAATTGCGAGGAGGAAAGCCTCAGGCTACAGGACGATATAAACGGGTTGGTCAGATGGGCGGAAAAGTGGCAAATGGAATTTAACCCTGAAAAGTGCGAGGTGATGCATTTTGGACGGACGAATGAGGCAAGGGAATACACAATGAGTGGTAGGACCCTAGGAAGTACAAAGGGTCAGAGGGACCTTGGTGTACATGTACATAGATCCCTGAAGGCAGCGGAACAGGTAGATAAGGTGGTTAAAAAGGCATATGGGATACTTGCCTTCATTAGCCGAGCCATAGAATATAAGAGCAGGGAGGTTATGATGGAGCTGTACAAAACGCTGGTGAGGCCACAGCTGGAGTACTGTGTGCAGTTCTGGTCGCCTCACTATAGGAAGGATGTGATTGCTTTGGAGAGGGTGCAGAGAAGATTCACCAGGATGTTACCTGGGATGGAGCGCCTCAGCTATGAAGAGAGGCTGGACAGGCTGGGGTTGTTTTCCTTGGAGCAAAGAAGGCTGAGGGTGGACCTGATTGAGGTGTACAAAATGATGAGGGGCATAGATAGGGTAGATAAAGAGGAACTTTTCCCCTTAGTAGGGGGATCAATAACAAGGGGGCATAGATTCAGGGTAAGGGGCAGGAGATTTAGAGGGGATTTGAGGAGGAACTTCTTCACCCAGAGGGTGGTTGGAATGTGGAACTCAATGCCTGAAAGGGTGGTAGAGGCAGGAACCCTCACAACATTCAAGAAGCATTTGGATGAGCACTTGAAATGCCATTGCATACAAGGCTATGGACCAAATGCTGGAAAATGGGATTAGACTGGACAGGGATGGATGGGCGGCGCAGACACGATGGGCCGAAGGGCCTTTTTCTGTGCTGTAAAACTCTATGACTCTATGACTACCCACCAGTACTGTACCCCAGTGTTATACAGACAGACCTGTGCCCACCAGTACTGTACCCCAGTGTTATACAGTGACAGACCTGTACCCACCAGTACTGCATCCCAGTGTTATACAGTGACAGACCTGTACCCACCAGTACTGTACCCCTGTGTTATACAGTGACAGACCTGTACCCACCAGTACTGCACCCCAGTGATCACAGAATCACAGAAACCTCACAGTGCAGATAGAGGCCATTTCGGCCCATCGAGCCTGCACCGACACATATCCCACCCGATCCCCGTAACCCCTACACCAACACATATCCCACCCTATCCCCGTAACCCCACGTATTTAATCCCCCTAACACAAAGGGTCAATTTATCATAGCCAATCAACCTAACCCGCACATCTTTGGACTGTGGGAGGAAACCGGAGCACCCGGAGGAAACCCACGCAAACACGGGAAGAATGTGCAAACTCCACACAGACAGTCGCCCGAGGCCGGATTCGAACCCGGGTCACTGGCGCTGTGAGGCAACAATGCTAACCACTATGCCACCGTGCTGCCCATACTGTTATACAGTGACAGTCCTGTACCCACCAGTTTTGTACCCCAGTGTTATACAGACAGACCTGTGCCCACCAGTACTGTACCCCGTGTTATACAGTGACAGACCTGTACCCACCAGTACTGTACCCCAGTGTTATACAGTGACAGACCAGTACCCACCAGTACTGTACCCCTGTGTTATACAGACAGACCTGTACCCACCAGCACTGTACCCCAGTGTAATACAGTGACAGACGTGTACCCATGAGTACTGTACCCCTGTGTTACACAGTGACAGACCAGTACCCACCAGTACTGTACCCCTGTGTTATACAGACAGACCTGCACCCAACATTACTGCACCCCAGTGTTATACAGTGACAGACCTGTACCCACGAGTACTGTACCCCTGTGTTATACAGTGACAGACCTGTACCCACGAGTACTGTACCCGTGTTATACAGTGACAGATCTGTACCCACCAGTACTGTACCCCTGTGTTATACAGTGACAGACCAGTACCCAACAGTACTGTACCCCAGTGTTATACAGTGACAGACCAGTACCCACCAGTACTGTACCCCTGTGTTATACAGACAGACCTGTACCCACCAGCACTGTACCCCAGTGTAATACAGTGACAGACGTGTACCCACGAGTACTGTACCCCTGTGTTACACAGTGACAGACCAGTACCCACCAGTACTGTACCCCTGTGTTATACAGGCAGACCTGCACCCAACATTACTGCACCCCAGTGTTATACAGTGACAGACCTGTACCCACGAGTACTGTACCCCTGTGTTATACAGTGACAGACCTGTACCCACCAGTACTGTACCCCTGTGTTATACAGTGACAGACCAGTACCCAACAGTACTTAACCCCAGTGTTATACAGTGACAGACCTGTACCCACCAGTACTGTATCCCAGTGTTATACAGATAGACCTGCACCCACCATTACTGTACCCCAGTGTTATACAGTGACAGACCTGAGAGGCAAGGATTAATCAGGGATAGTCAGCATGGCTTTGTCAAGGGTAAATCATGTCTGACAAATCTGATTGAATTTTTCGAGGGGGTGACTAGCGGGGTGGATAAGGGAAATGCTGTGGATGTGGTTTACACGGACTTCAGTAAAGCTTTTGACAAAGTCCCGCATAGGAGACTGGTCAAGAAGGTAAGAGCCCATGGGATCCAGGGTGCCTTGGCGCATTGGATCCTAAACTGGCTGAGTGGCAGGAGGCAGAGGGTGATGGTCGAAGGTTGCTTTTGTGACTGGAAGCCTGTGTCCAGTGGGGTACCTCAGGGATCGGTGCTGGGTCCCTTGTTGTTTGTGATCTACATAAATGATTTGGATGAGAGTGTAAAAGGTATGATCAGTAAGTTCGCAGATGACACGAAAATTGGTGTGGTGATAAATTGCGAGGAGGAAAGCCTCAGGCTACAGGACGATATAAACGGGTTGGTCAGATGGGCGGAAAAGTGGCAAATGGAATTTAACCCTGAAAAGTGCGAGGTGATGCATTTTGGACGGACGAATGAGGCAAGGGAATACACAATGAGTGGTAGGACCCTAGGAAGTACAGAGGGTCAGAGGGACCTTGGTGTACATGTACATAGATCCCTGAAGGCAGCGGAACAGGTAGATAAGGTGGTTAAAAAGGCATATGGGATACTTGCCTTCATTAGCCGAGCCATAGAATATAAGAGCAGGGAGGTTATGATGGAGCTGTACAAAACGCTGGTGAGGCCACAGCTGGAGTACTGTGTGCAGTTCTGGTCGCCTCACTATAGGAAGGATGTGATTGCTTTGGAGAGGGTGCAGAGAAGATTCACCAGGATGTTACCTGGGATGGAGCGCCTCAGCTATGAAGAGAGGCTGGACAGGCTGGGGTTGTTTTCCTTGGAGCAAAGAAGGCTGAGGGGGGACCTGATTGAGGTGTACAAAATGATGAGGGGCATAGATAGGGTAGATAAAGAGGAACTTTTCCCCTTTGTAGGGGGGTCAATAACAAGGGGGCATAGATTCAGGGTAAGGGGCAGGAGATTTAGAGGGGATTTGAGGAGGAACTTCTTCACCCAGAGGGTGGTTGGAATGTGGAACTCAATGCCTGAAAGGGTGGTAGAGGCAGGAACCCTCACAACATTCAAGAAGCATTTGGATGAGCACTTGAAATGCCATTGCATACAAGGCTATGGACCAAATGCTGGAAAATGGGATTAGACTGGACAGGGATGGATGGGCGGCGCAGACACGATGGGCCGAAGGGCCTTTTTCTGTGCTGTAAAACTCTATGACTCTATGACTACCCACCAGTACTGTACCCCAGTGTTATACAGTGACAGACCTGTGCCCACCAGTACTGTACCCCAGTGTTATACAGTGACAGACCTGTACCCACCAGTACTGCATCCCAGTGTTATACAGTGACAGACCTGTACCCACCAGTACTGTACCCCTGTGTTATACAGTGACAGACCTGTACCCACCAGTACTGCACCCCAGTGTTCACAGAATCACAGAAACCTCACAGTGCAGATAGAGGCCATTTCGGCCCATCGAGCCTGCACCGACACATATCCCACCCGATCCCCGTAACCCCTACACCAACACATATCCCACCCGATCCCCGTAACCCCTACACCAACACATATCCCACCCTATCCCCGTAACCCCACGTATTTAATCCCCCTAACACAAAGGGTCAATTTATCATAGCCAATCAACCTAACCCGCACATCTTTGGACTGTGGGAGGAAACCGGAGCACCCGGAGGAAACCCACGCAAACACGGGAAGAATGTGCAAACTCCACACAGACAGTCGCCCGAGGCCGGATTCGAACCCGGGTCACTGGCGCTGTGAGGCAACAATGCTAACCACTATGCCACCGTGCTGCCCATACTGTTATACAGTGACAGTCCTGTACCCACCAGTTTTGTACCCCAGTGTTATACAGACAGACCTGTGCCCACCAGTACTGTACCCCGTGTTATACAGTGACAGACCTGTACCCACCAGTACTGTACCCCAGTGTTATACAGTGACAGACCAGTACCCACCAGTACTGTACCCCTGTGTTATACAGACAGACCTGTACACACCAGCACTGTACCCCAGTGTAATACAGTGACAGACGTGTACCCACGAGTACTGTACCCCTGTGTTACACAGTGACAGACCAGTACCCACCAGTACTGTACCCCTGTGTTATACAGACAGACCTGTTCCCACCAGTACTGTACCCCAGTGTAATACAGTGACAGACCTGTACCCACCAGTACTGTACCCCTGTGTTATACAGTGACGGACCTGTACCCACCAGTACTGTACCCCAGTGTTATACAGTGACAGACCTGTACCCACCAGTACTGTACCCCAGTGTTATACAGTGACAGACCAGTACCCACCAGTACTGTACCCCTGTGTTATACAGACAGACCTGTACACACCAGCACTGTACCCCAGTGTAATACAGTGACAGACGTGTACCCACGAGTACTGTACCCCTGTGTTACACAGTGACAGACCAGTACCCACCAGTACTGTACCCCTGTGTTATACAGACAGACCTGTTCCCACCAGTACTGTACCCCAGTGTAATACAGTGACAGACCTGTACCCACCAGTACTGTACCCCTGTGTTATACAGTGACGGACCTGTACCCACCAGTACTGTACCCCAGTGTTATACAGTGACAGACCTGTACCCACCAGTACTGTACCCCTGTGTTATACAGACAGACCTGTTCCCACCAGTACTGTACCCCTGTGTTATACAGACAGACCTGTTCCCACCAGTACTGTACCCCAGTGTTATACAGTGACAGACCTGTACCCACCAGTACTGTACCCCAGTGTTATACAGACAGACTTGCCCCACCAGTACTGTACCCAAGTGTTATACAGACAGTCCTGTACCCACCATTACTGTACCCCAGTGTTATAGTGACAGACCTGTAGCCACCAGTACTGTACCCCAGTGTTATACAGACAGACATGTATCCACCAGTAGTGTAACCCAGTGTTATATTTACAGAGTTGTATCCACCAGTACTCTACCCCAGTGTTATACAGTGACAGACCTGTACCCACCAGTACTGTACCCCAGTGTTATACAGTGACAGACCTGTACCCACCAGTACTGTACCCCAGCGTTATACAGACAGACTTGCCCCACCAGTACTGTACCCCAGAGTTACAGTGACAGACCTCTACCCACCAGTACTGTACCCCCGTGTTATACAGACAGACTTGCCCCACCAGGACTGTACCCCAGTGTTATAGTGACAGACCTGTACCCACCGGTACTGTACCCCAGTTTTATACAGACAGACCTGTACCCACCAGTACTGTACCGCAGTGTTATACAGAAAGACACGCACCCACCAGTACTGTACCCCAGTGTTATACAGTGACAGACCTGTACCCACCAGTACTGTACCCCAGTGTTATACAGTGACAGACCTGTACCCACCAGTACTGCACCCCAGTTTTATACAGTGCCAGACCTGTACCCACCAGTACTGTACCCCAGTGTTATACAGACAGACCTGTACCCACCAGTACTGTATCCCAGTGTTATACAGACAGACCTCTACCCACCAGTACTGTACCCCAGTGTTATACAGACAGACCTGTACCCACCAGTACTGTACCGCATTGTTATACAGAAAGAGCTGCACCCACCAGTACTGTACCCCAGTGTTATACAGTGACAGACCTGTACCCACCAGTACTGTAACCCAGTGTTATACAGACAGACCTGTACCCACCATTACTGTATCCCAGTGTTATAAAGACAGACCTGTGCCCACCAGTACTGTACCCCAGTGTTATACAGTGACATACCTGTACCCACCAGCACTGTATCCCAGTGTAATACAGTGACAGACCTGTACCCACCAGTACTGTACCCCACTGATATACAGTGACAGACCTGTACCCACCAGTACTGTACCCAAGTGTTATACAGTGACAGGCCTGTACCCACCTGTACTGTACCCCAGTATTATAGTGACAGACCTGTACCCACCGTTACTCTACCCCAGTGTTACAGTGACAGACCTGTACACACCAATACTCTACCCCAGTGTTATACAGTGACAAACATGTACCTACCAGTGCTGTTCCCCAGTGTTATAGTGGCAGACCTGTGCCCACCAGTAATGTACCTGTGTTATACATTGAAAGACGTGTACCCACCAGTACTGTACCCCAGTGTTATACAGTGACAGATATGTACCAACCAGTACTGTACCCCAGTGTTATACAGTGACAGATCTGTATCCACCAGTACTCTACCTCAGTTTTATACAGACAGACTTGTACCCACCGGAACTGTACCCCAGTGTTACACATTTTCAGACCTGTACCCACCAGTACTGTACCCCAGTGTTATACAGTGACAGACCTTTACCCCCCAGTACTGTACCCCAGCGTAATACAGTGACAGACCTGTACCCACCAGTACTGTACCCCAGTGTTATACAGACAGACTTGCCCCACCAGTACTGTACCCAAGTGTTACACAGACAGTCCTGTACCCACCATTACTGTACCCCAGTGTTATAGTGACAGACCTGTAGCCACCAGTACTGTACCCCAGTGTTATACAGACAGACCTGTACCCACCAGTAGTGTAACCCAGTGTTATATTTACAGAGCTGTATCCACCAGTACTCTACCCCAGTGTCATAGTGACAGACCTGTGCCTACCAGTGCTTTACCCCAGTGTTATTCAGTGACAGACCTGTACCCACCAGTACTGTACCCGTGTTATACAGTGACAGACCTGTACCCACCAGTACTGTACCCCAGTGTTATACAGTGACAGACCTGTACCCACCAGTACTGTACCCCAGCGTTATACAGACAGACTTGCCCCACCAGTACTGTACCCCAGAGTTACAGTGACAGACCTCTACCCACCAGTACTGTACCCCCGTGTTATACAGACAGACTTGCCCCACCAGGACTGTACCCCAGTGTTATAGTGACAGACCTGTACCCACCGGTGCTGTACCCCAGTTTTATACAGACAGACCTGTACCCACCAGTACTGTACCGCAGTGTTATACAGAAAGACACGCACCCACCAGTACTGTACCCCAGTGTTATACAGTGACAGACCTGTACCCACCAGTACTGTACCCCAGTGTTATACAGTGACAGACCTGTACCCACCAGTACTGCACCCCAGTTTTATACAGTGCCAGACCTGTACCCACCAGTACTGTACCCCAGTGTTATACAGACAGACCTGTACCCACCAGTACTGTATCCCAGTGTTATACAGACAGACCTCTACCCACCAGTACTGTACCCCAGTGTTATACAGACAGACCTGTACCCACCAGTACTGTACCGCATTGTTATACAGAAAGAGCTGCACCCACCAGTACTGTACCCCAGTGTTATACAGTGACAGACCTGTACCCACCAGTACTGTAACCCAGTGTTATACAGACAGACCTGTACCCACCATTACTGTATCCCAGTGTTATAAAGACAGACCTGTGCCCACCAGTACTGTACCCCAGTGTTATACAGTGACATACCTGTACCCACCAGCACTGTATCCCAGTGTAATACAGTGACAGACCTGTACCCACCAGTACTGTACCCCACTGATATACAGTGACAGACCTGTACCCACCAGTACTGTACCCAAGTGTTATAGTGACAGACCTGTACCCACCGTTACTCTACCCCAGTGTTACAGTGACAGACCTGTACACACCAATACTCTACCCCAGTGTTATACAGTGACAAACATGTACCTACCAGTGCTGTTCCCCAGTGTTATAGTGGCAGACCTGTGCCCACCAGTAATGTACCTGTGTTATACATTGAAAGACGTGTACCCACCAGTACTGTACCCCAGTGTTATACAGTGACAGATATGTACCAACCAGTACTGTACCCCAGTGTTATACAGTGACAGATCTGTATCCACCAGTACTCTACCTCAGTTTTATACAGACAGACTTGTACCCACCGGAACTGTACCCCAGTGTTACACATTTTCAGACCTGTACCCACCAGTACTGTACCCCAGTGTTATACAGACAGACCTGTACCCACCAGTACTGTACCCCAGTGTTATACAGTGACAGACCTTTACCCCCCAGTACTGTACCCCAGCGTAATACAGTGACAGACCTGTACCCACCAGTACTGTACCCCAGTGTTATACAGACAGACTTGCCCCACCAGTACTGTACCCAAGTGTTACACACAGTCCTGTACCCACCATTACTGTACCCCAGTGTTATAGTGACAGACCTGTAGCCACCAGTACTGTACCCCAGTGTTATACAGACAGACCTGTACCCACCAGTAGTGTAACCCAGTGTTATATTTACAGAGCTGTATCCACCAGTACTCTACCCCAGTGTTATAGTGACAGACCTGTGCCTACCAGTGCTTTACCCCAGTGTTATTCAGTGACAGACCTGTACCCACCAGTACTGTACCCGTGTTATACAGTGACAGACCTGTACCCACCAGTACTGTACCCCAGCGTTATACAGACAGACTTGCCCCACCAGTACTGTACCCCAGGGTTACAGTGACAGACCTCTACCCACCAGTACTGTACCCCAGTGTTATACAGTGACAGACCAGCACCCAACAGTACTGTATCCCAGTGTTATACAGACAGACCTGTACCCACCAGTACTGTACCCCAGTGTTATACAGTGACAGACCTGTACCCACCAGTACTGTATCCCAGTGTTATACAGACAGACCTGCACCCACCATTACTGTACCCCAGTGTTATACAGTGACAGACCTGTACCCACCAGTACTGTACCCCAGTGTTATACAGACAGACCTGTGCCCACCAGTACTGTACCCCAGTGTTATACAGTGACAGACCTGTACCCACCAGTACTGCATCCCAGTGTTATACAGTGACAGACCTGTACCCACCAGTACTGTACCCCAGTGTTATACAGACAGACCTGTGCCCACCAGTACTGTACCCCGTGTTATACAGTGACAGACCTGTACCCACCAGTACTGTACCCCAGTGTTATACAGTGACAGACCAGTACCCACCAGTACTGTACCCCTGTGTTATACAGACAGACCTGTACCCACCAGCACCGTACCCCAGTGTTATACAGTGACAGACCAGTACCCACCAATACTGTACCCCTGTGTTATACAGACAGACCTGTACCCACCAGTACTGTACCCCAGTGTTATACAGTGACTGTGCTGAATTATTCCATTCATCACTCATCAGTATTTCTCTGCCTGTGACTGTGGTTGGTTTCATTTTCATTTCCATTGTATTGTACTGTGTGTAGGGCTCCGCCCATACCTGGCTCCTATGTAAGCTGGCCCAGCCTGCAGCACATCCAGTACGGCAGACCTCTGGATGGAAGATACATTCTCCTCTGTGTGTTACCTTCTAAGTCAATAAAAGCCTTGTTTTGTTTCGCTAACATCGAGTCTCGGATTTATTGAGGCACATCAGTGGCAGACCTGTACCCACCAATACTGTACCCCTGTGTTATACAGTGACGGACCTGTACCCACCAGTACTGTACCCCAGTGTTATACAGTGACAGACCTTTACCCACCAGTACTGTACCCCAGCGTTATACAGTGACAGACCTGTACGCACCAGTACTGTACCCCAGTGTTATACAGACAGACTTGCCCCACCAGTACTGTACCCAAGTGTTATACAGTGACAGACCTGTGCCTACCAGTGCTTTACCCCAGTGTTATACAGTGACAGACCTGTACCCACCAGTACTGTACCCCAGTGTTATAAAGTGACAGACCTGTACCCACCAATACGGTACCCCAGCGTTATACAGACAGACTTGCCGCACCAGTACTGTACCCCTGAGTTACAGTGACAGACCTCTACCCACCAGTACTGTACCCAAGTGTTATACAGACAGTCCTGTACCCACCATTACTGTACCCCAGTGTTATAGTGACAGACCTGTATCCACCAGTACTGTACCCCAGTGTTATACAGACAGACCTGCACCCACCAGTAGTGTAACCCAGTGTTATATTTACAGAGCTGTATCCACCAGTACTCTACCCCAGTGTTATACAGTGACAGACCTGTACCCACCAGTAGTGCAACCCAGTGTTATATTTACAGAGCTGTATCCACCAGTGCTTTACCCCAGTGTTATACAGTGACAGACCTGTACCCACCAGTACTGTACCCCACTGTTATACAGTGACAGACCTATAACCATCAGTACTGTACCCCAGTGTTATACAGTGACAGACTGTTCCAATTAGTACTGTACTCCAAAGTTATACAGTGACAGGCCTGTACACACCAGTACTGTACCCCAGTGTTATAGTGAAAGACCTGTACCCACCAGTACTGTACCCCAGTGTTATACAGTGACAGACCTGCACCCACCAGTACTGTACCAGAGTATTATACAGTGACAGACCTGTACCCACCAGCACTGTACCCCAGTGGTATACAGTGACAGACCTGTATCCACCAGCACTCTACCCCAATATTATACAGTGACAGAAATGTACCCACCAGTACTGTACCCCAGTGTTATACAGTGACAGACCTGTATCCACCAGCACTCTACCCCAATATTATACAGTGACAGAACTGTACCCGCCAGTATTGTACTCTAGTGTTATACAGTTTCAGACCTGTACCCACCAGTACTGTACCCCTGTGATATACAGTGACAGAAGTGTACCCGCCAGTACTGTACCCCAGTGTTATACAGTGACAGACCTGTACACACCAGTACTGTGCCGCACTGGTATACAGTGACAGACCTGTACCCACCAGCACTCTACCCCAATATTATACAGTGACAGAAATGTACCCACCAGTACTGTACCCCAGTGTTATACAGTGACAGACCTGTATCCACCAGCACTCTACCCCAATATTATACAGTGACAGAACTGTACCCGCCAGTATTGTACTCTAGTGTTATACAGTTTCAGACCTGTACCCACCAGTACTGTACCCCAGTGTTATACAGTGACAGACCTGTACCCACCAGTATTGTACCCCAGTGTTATACAGTGACAGACCTATAACCACCAGCACTGTACCCCAGTGGTATACTGTGACAGAAATGTACCCGCCAGTACTGTACCCCAGTGTTATACAGTGACAGACCAGTACCCACCAGTATTGTACCCCAGTGTTATACAGTGACGGACCTCCACCCACCATTACAGTACCGCACTGTTATACTGTGCCAGATCTGTACCCACCAGTACTGTGCCGCAATGTTACACAGTGACAGACCTGTATCCACCAGCACTCTACCCCAATATTATACAGTGACAGAACTGTACCCGCCAGTATTGTACTCTAGTGTTATACAGTTTCAGACCTGTACCCAGCAGTACTCTACCCCTGTGATATACAGTGACAGAAGTGTACCCGCCAGTACTGTACCCCAGTGTTATACAGTGACAGACCTGTACCCACCAGTATTGTACCCCAGTGTTATACAGTGACAGACCTGTACACACCAGTACTGTGCCGCACTCGTATGCAGTGCCTGATCTGTACCGACCAGTACGGTACCGCATTGTTATACAGTGACAGATGTGCACCCAACAGTACTTTACCTTGGGTTTATACAGTGACAGACCTGTACCCACCATTAATGTACTGCAGTGTTATACAGTGACAGACCTGTACCCACCAGCACTGTACCTGTGTTACACAGTGACAGACCTATACCCACCAGTACTGTATCCGTGTTATAGTGACAGACCAGTACCCACAAGTACTGTACCCATTTGTTATACACTGACAGACCTGTACCCACTGTATTGATTTGTATGTGGGTTCAATGACGACACATTCATGAAAGAGAATGTCTTTTAATCTAAAGTATGTTCAACTCAGTTAACAGCATTACAGGAGACACCATGTTAGAGATCCATCTAAAACGAAACTAAAACTAAACTCTGCCTCTCTCACATGCCCTCTGCTGGTAAGGCATAAATAATCAAACATATAAATACCATCACTATTTGCTGATATCATTACATCTCCCTTTCTTAAAACAAAAGTATTTTACTTTTATCTAACAACATGTTTTCTTTGTATTACTCTGCATTTTAACTGTAACACTTAATGAACTTACATTATCATTATCATGATCAAGGTTTTTTAACCTTGTTTTGTGTGTTCACATGAAATATGTAAATACCTAGAACTTGAAGAGAGAATAAGATAACATTACTTCCTTCTATAACAAGAGTCCTTAAACTTGCTCAATGAGTCTCTCAGGAGGCTTCACGTGTCTTGAGGATTTTTTGATTGATTGTCCTTGAATCTGAGTTGTTGCCTCAGATGATGATTTCTCAGCTGTGTGATCAGGTTGTTCAACAGTATCAGTCTTTTGACCTGCTGTGTGATCAGGTTGTTCAACAGTATCAGTCTTTTGACCTGCTGTGGCTGGTCTCATGAGAAGATCTCGACGATTTCTTCGCAGAACAGCACCCTCATCTGTCTGAATGGTGTATGATCTTGGTTGGACTTCACTCAGGACAGTTCCCATCTGAGTCCATGTGTTTGTTTTGTCTTTGAACCTTACTTGGTCACCAGTGTGGAGTTCAGGTAGGTTTTGTGTTCCTCTGTCATAGTAGTACTTTTGCTTTTCTTTCTGTTGTTCTTTGAACTTCCTCACTTTCTCCCCCTCTTTTGTTTTCAGGAGGTTCTCCGGGATGGGTAGGTTTGACCTTAGCAGACGTCCCATAAGGAGTTGGGCTGGTGACATACCACACTCGAGCGGCGTTGTGCGGTATACAAGCATGCTCTGGTAGAAGTCAGTTCCACTGTCTTTTGCCTTGTACATCAGTCTTTTCACTGTCTGGACCGATTTTTCCACTAGTCCATTGGACTGTGGAAAGTGAGGACTTGACGTTGTGTGGACAAAGTCCCACTCTTTGGCAAAGTGTCTGCTGTATACATCAGTTTACCCGGAGTGTACGCAACATTCAGTGTATAGCGTTGCAGCCTGATCATCATTCTTTGTATTCTTAGCGGACAGCTATTTAGTGGCTTTTGGAACAATGCAATCAAGGGCTTATGGTCAGTCTCTACACTGATTGCTTGTCCTGCCACAAACTGGTGAAATCTTTCACAGGCGTATGTGATGCTGAGCAGCTCCTTTTCTATTTGAGCATATCGCGTCTCCGCGTCTGTCATTGAGCGCGATGCATATGCAATAGGTTGCCAGTAGTCATATTTTTGCAGAAGAACGGCACTGAGCCCACTCTGTGATGCATCTGATGATATCTTGATGGGTCTCGCTGGGTCATAAAACCTCAGAACTGGTTCCTCTGTGAGCAGTTTCTTTAGATCGCTCCATGACTTCTCATGCTCATGATTCCATTCCCATTCTATGTTCTTTTCAGTTAATCGTCTCAGTGGCGCCATCTTTTCTGAGAGGTTGGATATGAATTTACCCATGTAGTTGATCATTCCATTAAACCTCTGCACATCCTTTTTGCATTGTGGCTTTGGCATATTCTCAATGGCGGACACCTTTCTGGGATCTGGTCTGATGCCCTCACTGCTAAGGATATCGCCCACGAATGTCAGTTCTGTCACCCCGAGCTGGCATTTCTCTCTATTCAGCTTCAGGTTTGTTTTCCTTGTTGCTTCCAGCACTTTTTTCAGTCTCTCGTCATGCTCAGTTCTTGTGGTTCCCCGTACTATGATGTCATCCATTGATGTATCAACTCCCTCCAGGTGCTCATAGATCATATGGATAGTTTTGTGATACACTTCAGGAGCTGAGGCAATGCCAAATGGTAACCTTAGGAATCTGTATCTGCCAAATGGACTGTTGAACGTGCACAGTCTTGAACTTGTCTCGTCCAGTTTCATCTGCCAAAATCCTGATGATGCATCTAACTTGCTGAAATACTTTGCATTTGCAAACTGTGACATGATTTCCTCACGTGTAGGAAGCTTGAAGTGCTCGCTCTTTATTGCTCTGTTTAGATCTCTTGGATCCAGGCAAATTCTGAGCTTTCCATTCTTTTTGTCCACAACGACGAGGGAACTCACCCACTCAGTTGGCTCATCTATCTTCTGAATCACGTTCAGGCTTTCCATCCTGACCAACTCTGCCTTCAGTTGCTTTTGAAGAGCAAACGGAACTTTTCTGCATGGATGTATGACTGTTGGCATACTTTTATCTACTCTGATCGTGTGTTCTCCTGGAAGGCAGCCTAGACCCTGAAATAGGTCGTTGTACTCTTTCATGAGTTCTTCATAGACTGTCTCTCCTTCGCTTTCCACAACGAGGACTCTCTTTACCAGGTTCAGTCTCTCACAGGCTTTTAAACCTAGTATGGCCTGCACATCCTTTGGCACCACGATTAATGCTAGCGTGTGCTCTCTGTCCTTGTGTGTCACTTTGACAATGCATCTTCCTTTCACTGGTATATCAGTACCTGAGTATCCTGTCACTTTCACTTTTATTCCATGTATCTTTGGTCTGGGTCTAATTTTCTTTAAATCAGTCTCTGATATCACATTAACTTGTGCTCCAGTATCCAATTTAAATGGAATGTGTATGTCATTCACTTTTAGTGTCAACATCCAGTCTCTTTTTTATTTTTTGTTTTCAGACACAACATCCACATTGAACTCCTCTATCTCGCTTTCATCTACTGCATGGACCTTGCTTTGTTGCGCTTGGTTCTTACAGCAACGGGCATAATGGTTGTTTTTGTTGCGACTATTGCATGTTTTACCATATGCTGGACACTTTTTTGGTGTATGCTGTGTACCACATCGACTACATGACTTTCGATTGCCCCTTTCATTTTTGTTCGTTGGCCACGCCTCTTTTTTCACATTGGCGCTCTTTTTGTTAAACGGTTTGTGTCCGTTCTTTCTCACTGCATCCACGTTGCAGCTACTGTCACTGAACAGCTCCTTTGCATGCGACTTCACAGTCTCTGTAGCTCTACACAGTGCTATGGCTTTTCCCAGCTCTAGATTTTGCTCTCTTAGCAGTCTTTCCCTTAGACCATTATCTGGAATACCACACACCAGTCTGTCTTTTATCAGTGAGTCTGTCAGTCCCCCAAATTCACACGTTTTGCTTCTGTTTCTCAGTTCAGTCACATACTGATCAATAGTCTCCCCCATTTTCTGTACACATGTGAAAAATCTGTGCCTCTCAAACGTCACGTTAGGTTTAGGTCTGCAGTAGGCCTCAAACTGTTCCATTATTTTATCCAACTTCATTTTGTTTCCATCAGCAGCGAATGTGAAGTTATTATACACCTCCAGCGCTTCATCACCCACGACATGTAAGAACACTGACGCTTTCATTTTATCACTTTTCTCGTCAGCTCCGATTGCCGCTAAATACAACTCCAAACGTTGTTTGAACCTCCTCCAATTTTCAGCCACATTACCTGTCAACTGAAGCTTCGCCGGTGGGTGCAAACCTTCCATTTTTTCACTTCGTTAGCTATTCTTCAAAGGTAAGTAACGATGTTCTCTTTTGGCTTGCTAATATGTGGAGAGCTGATTTCGCTGGATAGCTTGCTTGCCACTATCTCGTCGAGTTGCTAACTTCAGATTTTTCCTCCTCATCTCTTTCAATCACTTCTGACATCATGTATTGATTTCTATGTGGGTTCAATGACGACACATTCATGAAAGAGAATGGCCTAGAAATTCATTGTAGCCACTTTTGGGGCGGTAAAGTCGGGCGGCCGCTAAAGTTTGCGCCCGCCGCCAAATCGAGGCCACTTCTCCGATATTCATTAGCTTCGCCCTAAGAGATTGCTCGAGCGCTAAAACTGGCGCTGGACGCCTCTCTTTAGGCGCTAAGCCGGAGGTGCTGAGCGAGAGCGCCGAGGCCGGGCGCAGCGCAGGTGCGGCCATCTCGTGATTGACAGCAGACAACCTGGCGCCGGCCAGCTCTTAAGGGGGAAGGGTCGACTTGGTCTGCTGCCACGCCCTGGATAGTGGAGCCCTCCAGCTAGGCCTGAACACTGCTGCTGGACCCAAATAGCGCCTGAAGCCATGCAGAAGGCCCGTGAACGAGTGCAGCGCTTCTCAGAGCGTGATCTGAGTGTGCTGGTTGGTGGTGTGGAGAAGAGGCGCCATCTTTTGTACCCGGACAATGGCAGGAAGGCGCCGGTCCGCGTCTACCGAAGAGCCTGGAGGCATGTCGCCAGCAAGGTGTCAGCCAACAGCGAGGTCCCCAGGACCGGTGTCCAATGCCGCAAAAAGTTTAATGACCTCACTCGGATTGTCAGGGTGAGTACCCTTTCCAGTGTCCTCCTCATCCTTGCATGTGCACCTCACATTATGGGCAAAGGGACCTGAAAGCCCTAATGGTCAGCCCTCATCCAGCAGCAATGGGACAGGCATGAACATCAATTGCACATTCTGCACTTAACACACTGGCCAAGCTATTCCACCATGGGAGGCAGTGCACACAAGATCAGGGCGACACACTGGCCAAGCTATTCCACCATGGGAGGCAGTGCACACAAGATCAGGGCGACACACTGGCCAGGCTATTCCACCATGGGAGGCAGTGCACACAAGATCAGGGCGACACACTGGCCAGGCTATTCCACCATGGGAGGCAGTGCACACAAGATCAGGGCCACACACTGTACTTAGAGGCCGTCCTTTCTCTTGCAGGCCAAGCTGGCCAATAATAGGAAGAGCCGGACTGCGACCGGGGGAGGCCGACCCCAGATCCAGCCGCTCACCGAGCTGCAACATCGCGTGGAGCGCATCATGGCTGGCCGGGTGATTGGCCCCGTTGCATGTGGAGATGCCGACCCTGTTCTGGGCACCAATGGTAAGGACATCAACGTTTGGACCTCTCTCGTCCCACTTGCGCATCAGATCTACATCCTTTGCCACTGTCCGACCAATGCGCTGAATGCCACCACTCATGCATCCCTCGCTGACGCCCTCTCCTCACTCTAAAGCTACTCTTGTGCCTTCCTGCTTTCAGATGGTGAGGAGGAGGTCCCTGAACTTGCCAGTGACAGCCCCTCAGAAGAGGAGGAGGAGCAAGAGGAAGGCGGGCCATCAGGGGAACCCTCATCCGCGGCAACCCGTGCGAATGTAGGGGACACGTCTTCCCTGGAGGGGAGCGTGGCGGAAGTGTCGGAGGGGAGGGGAGCTCATGGGACCTGCGGCCTGCAGAAACGCGGGAGGGGGGTGGAAGATCAGCGGCCTTCTCCCCAGAGGGGGGAAGGGTCGGAGGGGAGTCCAATTGCTGGGCCCAGCGGCGTCCAGCAATGCAGGAAGGGTCGGCCAGCTCGGCGGCCTTCTCCCCAGAGGGAGAGTCCGGCCTCCAGTCCGGAGATGGTCTTCGCCGAGGAGATGTTACGCCTCGAGGACTTGTCCGCGGACTCGGAGCGCCGGCACACGGAGCTCATGGGGGTAGTGGCACGGTTGCCTGAGGCCATCGAGTCCCTCTCTCGGAGTGTCAGCGACGTCGGGGCCTCACAGGCCATCAGTTTGGCGGAATTCGGGGCAGAGCAGGCAGCGAGTCGGGCGGCATTCGGGGCAGCTCAGGCAGCGAGTGGGCAGCTGATCAGTGGTGCCGTGCAGTCACTGGGTGCCCTGATGAGGTCACTGAACAGGTCAACACGGGCACTCACTGCTGCCACACTCACTGTGTCAGCCAGGCATCGCCAGGGCACCCGGCGCGCTGCAGCAGCACAGCGGTCTGTCCCTCGGCAGATTGGTGCGCATGCTGCAGTGCTGGCCCGGGCGAGTGCCAGTGTCTCAGGCGACCAGCGAGCGCCTGCCATCCGCCAGCTTGCCCCCATTCCTCCAGCCACCACTGCCACTCCCCCAGTGGAGCTGCCAGGAGCTGCTGCAGCGACTGATGCTGGCCAGCCACAGCTGCAGCATTCAACAGCCGCAGCATTCAACAGCCGCCCGCTCGACGGCCAGACCTCGACTAGGCCGACCCCCAAGGGCATCTGCCGTCACAACATGTGCCCCACTGGAGCCTGCCCCCAGCCTTGCAGCAGCCAATGGCCTTACTTTGAGGAGGAGCAGCAGGGCGGGCAGGGGCCACACAAAGATGGCCAAGGCATCGCCCTAGCGGGCCAAAAAGTCGAATGTGTGGCCAGTTGTGTTTGTTTTTTGAGGCCGAGAATTGGATGTTTGTTTTTTGAGGCCGAGAATTGGATGTTTGTTTTTTGAGGCCGAGAATTGGATGTTTGTCTTTTGAAGGCCGAGAATTGGATGTTTGTTTTTTGAAGGCCGAGGATGTGATGTTTGTTTTTTACGAAGGCCGAGGATGACGGCCATTTTAGTTGCACTGTTTTGTTAATCCTCTCCAGGTTGTGGGAGCGAGTAATGTGTTTGAGTGTTTTTTGGGGGTTTCGTCTGTTTTTGGTTTTCATGTGGGAAGGGCCCTGAGTTTGTACAATAAAGCATTTTATTTATTAACATTGTCCATGTTTGATCTTTGAAGTGTTTGTTGCCTTAACTGGCTGAGGGCTTGCGGAGCGGCTGCAATCATGTTCTTTCATTGGCACAAGCCATTCCCTGACAGGGGGCCTAGAAGTGACGTTCAATAAGCCGCCGACGGGCGGCCCTTGGACCTTCTGCCTCCCTCCTGGGCTGGTACTCCTCGTCCTCCTCCTCCTCATGCTCCTCCTGCTCCTCCTCCTGAGGTGGGGGTCCAACGTGAGGTGGCAGTGCCTGAGTCCTGCGGATAGCCAGGTTGTGCAGCATGCAGCAAACGACGACGAATTGGGAGACTCGGTCCTGCAAATACTGGAGGGCTCCCCCGGAGCGACCGAGATAGCGGAACCGTTGCTTGAGGACGCCGATTGTTTGTTCTATGATGTTCCTAGTCGCTTGATGGCTGTCGTTGTATGCCTCTTCAGCAGGGGTCGTGGGCGCGCGGAGCGGCGTCATGAGCCAGGTACACAAAGGATAGCCTTTGTCTCCGATAAGCCATCCTCTTGGGTGAGGCTGTGCCTGGAACATGTCAGCCACAGTTGTCTGTCGCAGGATAAAGGCATCGTGGCTGCTGCCTGGAAAGCGGGCATTGACAGCTAGGATGCGCTGCCTGTGGTCACACACCAGCTGTACGTTGAGGGAATGGTAGCCCTTCCGGTTGCGGTAATCCTCGGCATGCTCCAGAGGTGCCCGCAAAGCCACATGCGTGCAGTCAATGGCGCCCTGCACCATGGGGAAGCCCGCTATTCTTGCAAATCCCACTGCACGCTGCTGCTGCTTGTCCAGGGTCATGGGGAAGGAGATGAATTGATGTCTCCTTCTGAAAAGGGCTTCGGTCACCTGGTGGATGCAGCAATGCACGGCGAACTGGGAGATGTTAGCGATGTCCCCAGCAGCGGATTGGAAGGAGCCGGTGGCATAGAAGTTGAGAGCCACCGTCACCTTCACTGCCACCGACAGAGACGTCCTGCGCATCAGCTATGGCTGCAGATCTCTGTGAAGCAGCTGGCAGATGTCTGCAACCACCTCCCTTCTGAATCGCAGCCTCCTAACACACATCGCGCAGACATGGTCAGATAGGAGGACTGCTGGCGGTATACCCTGGGTGGGTAAGGCCTCAGTTGGCGACGCCTGTTGCCCCCTCTGCGTCTAGCCAGGGGTGCCACTCTCTCATGGCGTCTGTAAGCCCTTCTGGCATAAGGCTGAAAGTCAGCGTTGGCACCCAATGCAGCCCCCATTATATGCTGGCAAACACTGAGCTCTCAATGAAGGCAAAGATAATTGCTAAGCTCTGGCCTGAGCCAAAAATACCTGTCCTAGTGTTGGTCCAAACCAGTAAGCTCTCCTCCTTGGTCTCTCTCCAAAAAACCGTTGCACAAGAGTGAATGCTGCAAAATGGCTGGCCTTTATAGTGCAGGGTAAGTGCCCTTTAATTAGCGCTCCCCGCGGCCCGCCTTGGCTGTGTACCGTTCCACTTCACAGTCGTTAGGGCCGCCCGGCGCACAATGGGCCGGCGCGAGTGAAGTTCCGGTTCGGGGCGCACAAAGGGCGTTGCACTAGTAAATGACGTCATGATCTGCGCGCGCAGCAGGGCGCGCGCTAAGACTTTGCGCCGGCGCTAAATGTGTACTGAAGTTGGGGCGAGGCGCAGATCGCGCGGCACCCGGGCGCTAAGCGCCTAGTGCTCGAGATCATCTACTCCTAAGGCGCTAACGGCTGGCGCGCCCAACTGAATTTCTAGGCCAATGTCTTTTAATCTAAAGTATGTTCAACTCAGTTAACAGCATTACAGGAGACACCATGTTAGAGATCCATCTAAAACGAAACTAAAACTAAACTGCCTCTCTCACATGCCCTCTGCTGGTAAGGCATAAATAATCAAACAGGCAAATACCATCACTATTTGCTGATATCATTACGCCCACCAGTACTGTACCGCAGAGATTGAATAGTTTGGGCTTGTACTCACTGGAGTTTAGAAGATTGAGAGGGGATCTCATCGAAACATATAAAATTATGGCAGGCCTGGACAGGCTGAATTCAGAGAGAATGTTTCCAATGGCAGGGGAGCACAGAACCAGGGGCCACAGTCTAAAAATAGCGGGCAAATCATTTAAAACAGAGATGAGGAAGAATTTCTTCACTCAAAGAGTGGTGAGCCTGTGGAATTCCCTGCCACAGAGGGCTGTGAAGGCTAATTCAATAAATATTTTCAAGAGAGAATTGGATATATTTCTGAAGGTTAAGGGGATTAAGGGTTACGGAGAAAAGGTGGGGATGGGGTACTGAACTGGTAAGATCAGCTATGATCTCAGACGAAGATCAGCCATGATCTCATTGAATGGCGGAGCAGGCTCGAAGGGCCGAATGGCCTACTCCTGTTCCTATCTCTATGTTTCTATGTTTCTATGTTATAGTGCCAGAACTGTACCCACCAGTACTGTACCCGTGTTATACAGTGACAGACCTGTACCCACCAGTACTGTACCCCAGTGTTACAGTGATGGACCCATACCCACCAGGACTGGACCCGTGTTATCGTGACAGACCTGTACCCACCAGTACTGTACCCCTGTGTTATACAGTGACAGACCTGTACCCAACAGTACTGTACCCCAGTGTTATACAGTGACAGACCTGTACATATCAGTACTGTACACCAGTGATATACAGTGACAGACTTGTGCCCACCAGTACTGTACCCCAGTGTTATACAGTGTCAGACCTGTACCCAACAGTACTGTACCCCAGTGTTATACAGTGACAGACCTGTGCCCACCAGTACTGTGCCCCATTGTTATACAGTGGCAGACCTGTACCCACCAGTACTGTACCCCAGTGTTATACAGTGACAGGCCTGTACACACCAGTACTGTACCCCAGTGTTACACTGACAGACCTGTACCCATCAATACTGTACCCCTGTGTTATACAGTGATGGACCTGCACTCACCAGTACTGTAGCCCAGAGCTATACATTGACAGACCTGATGCACCAAAACTGTACCGCAGTGTTATACAGTGACAGACCTGTACACACCAGTACTGTACACCAGTGATATACAGTGACCGACCTGTACCCACCAGTACTGTACCTTTGTTATACAGTGACAGACCTCTACCCACCAGCACTGTACCCCAGTGTTATAGTGACAGACCTGTGCCCACCAGTACTGTATCTGTTATACAGTGACAAACCTGTACCCACCATTACTGTACCCCAGTGTTATAGTGAAAGATCTGTACCCACCAGTACTGTACCCGTGTAACACAGTGTCAGACCTGTACCCACCAGTACTGTACCCCAGTGCTCTAGTGACAGACCTGTACCACCAGTACTGTACCCCAGTGTTATACAGTGACAGACCTGTACACACCAGTACTGTACCCCAGTGTTATACAGTGACAGAACTGTACCTGCCAGTATTGTACTCCAGTGTTATACAGTGTCAGACCTGCACCCAGCAGTACTGTACCGCAGTGTTATACACTAACAGACCTTTACCCCCCAGTACTGTACCCCAGTGTTATACAGTGACAGACCTGAACCCACCAGTACTGTACCCCAGTGTTATAGTGACAGACCTTTACCCACAGTACTGTACCCCAGTGTTACAGTGACAGACCTGTGCCCACCAGTACTGTACCCGTGTTATACAGTGACAGACCTGTACCCACCAGTACTGTACCCCAGTGTTATAGTGACAGACCTGTACCCACCAATATTGTACCCGTGTTATCGTGACAGACCTGTGCCCACCAGTACTTTACCCGTGTTATACAGTGACAGACCTGTACCCACCAGTACTTTACCCGTGTTATACAGTGACAGACCTGTACCCACCAGTACTTTACCCCAGTGCTACAGTGACAGATCTGTGCCCACCAGTACTGTATCCGTGTTATACAGTGACAGACCTGTACCCACAAGTACTGTAGCCCAGTGTTATAGTGAAAGACCTGTACCCACCAATACTGTACCCCTGTTATACAGTGACAGGCCTGTACCCACCAGTACTGTACCCGTGTTATACAGTGACAGACCTGAACACACCAGTACTGTACCCCAGTGTTATACAGTGACAGACCTGTACCCACCATTGCTGTACCCCAGTGTTATACAGTGACAGACCTGTACCCACCATTGCTGTACCGCAGTGTTATACAGTGACAGATCTGTTCCGACCAGTACTGGACCGCAGTTTTATACAGTGACAAACCTGTATCCACCAGTACTCTACCCCAGTATTATACAGTGACAGAAGTGTACCCAGCCGTACTGTACCCCAGTGTTATACACTGACAGACCTGTACCCACCAGTATTGTACCCCAGTGTTATACAGTGACAGACCTGCACCCACCAGTATTGTACCCCAGTGTTATACAGTGACAGAGCTGTACACACCTGTATTGTACCACAATGTTTTACAGTGCCAGATCTGTACCGACCAGTATGGTACCCCAGTGTTATACAGTGACAGACCTGTACCCACCAGTACTGTACCACAGTATTATACAGTGACATACCTGTCCCTACCAGCACTGCACCCCAGTGGTATACAGTGACAGAACTGTACCCGTCAGTACTGTACCCCAGTGTTATACAGTGACAGACCTGTACCCACCAGTACTGTACCGCAGTTTTATACAGTGACAGACCTGTATCCACCAGTACTCTACCCCAGTATTATACAGTGACAGAAGTGTACCGACCAGTACTGTACCCCAGTGTTATACAGTGACAGGCCTGTACCCACCAGTACTCTACCCCAGTGTTATACAGTGACAGACCTGTATCCACTAGTACTGTACCCCAGTGTTATACAGTGACAGACCTGAACCCGCCAGTACTGTACACCAGTGTTATACAGTGACAGACCTGTACCCACCAGTACTGTACACCAGTGTTATACAGTGACAGACCTGTACCCACCAGTACTGTACTCCAGTGTTATATAGTGACAGGCCTGTACACACCAGTACTGTACCCCAGTGTTACAGTGACAGACCTGTACCCATCAGTACTGTACCCCAGTGTTATACAGTGATGGACCTGCACTCACCAGTACTGTAGCCCAGTGTTATACAGTGACAGACCTGACCCACCAGTACCGCACCGCAGTGTTATACACTGACAGTCCTGTACACATCAGTACTGTACTCCAGTGTTCACAGAATCACAGAAATCACAGAAACCCCACAGTGCAGATAGAGGCCATTTCGGCCCATCGAGCCTGCACCGACACATATCCCACCCGATCCCCGTAACCCCATGTATTTAATCTCCCTAACACTAAGGGTCAATTTATCATAGCCAATCAACCTAACCCGCACATCTTTGGACTGTGGGAGGAAACCGGAGCACCCGGAGAAAACCCACGCAAACACGGGGAGAATGTGCAAACTCCACACAGGCAGTCGCCCGAGGCCGGATTTGAACCCGGGTCCCTGGCGCTGTGAGGCAACAGTGCTAACCACTACAGTAACAGACCTGTTCCCACCAGTACTGTACCCCAGTGTTACAGTGACAGACCTGTACCCACCAGTACTGTACCCCAGTGTTATACAGTGACAGACCTGCACCCACCAGCACTGTATTGCAGTATTATACAGTGACACACATGTACCCACCAGTACTGTACCCATGTTTTATACAGTGACAGACCTGTGCCCACCAGTACTGTGCCCCATTGTTATACAGTGGCAGACCTGTACCCACCAGTACTGTACCCCAGTGTTATACAGTGACAGGCCTGTACACACCAGTACTGTACCCCAGTGTTACACTGACAGACCTGTACCCATCAATACTGTACCCCAGTGTTATACAGTGACAGACCTGCACCCACCAGCACTGTATTGCAGTATTATACAGTGACACACATGTACCCACCAGTACTGTACCCATGTTTTATACAGTGACAGACCTGTTCCCACCAGTACTGTACCCCAGTGTTACAGTGACAGACCTGTACCCACCAGTACTGTACCCCAGTGTTATACAGTGACAGACCTGCACCCACCAGCACTGTATTGCAGTATTATACAGTGACACACATGTACCCACCAGTACTGTACCCATGTTTTATACAGTGACAGACCTGTACACACCAGTACTGTACCGCAGTGTTCTACAGTTGTAAGAAGTCACACAACACCAGGTTATAGTCCAACAGCTTTATTTGAAATCACAAGCTTTCGGAGCGCTGCTCCTTCTTCAGGTGAAGTGGAGAAATGCATAAAGACACAGCTTATATAGTCAGAGAATCATGTCAGATGTTTACAGGTAACCTTTCCAACTGCCATTTATCACACCTCGGCAGAGAGATAATCACAGCAGTCAAAGGTGTGAATGGTGTCCAAACAGGTCAGTCAGGGAAACTGTAAAGTCTGTGGGTTGTGCAGTTAATTACGACACAGACTTCAGGAGTAACATACAACAGGACTTTACTATTCGAAGGTCAGGGCGAATCTGCCCTATAAATCATGCCACAGCACTTATATACCGGTGTGGTTACCGTCGGTATTACCGTATACAGAAGCCAAACAAGTAGTGCCACACCTAAAATAGTTCTCTTAAAGGTGAACGGTTACATACAATAGCCTCTTAAAGGTAGATGGTTACATACACTACAATCCTCCCTTTTTAGCTTACAACATACTATTTCTCATTAACATACATATATTCAACTTCAGGTAAACAATTTACAGATATAGTCTCTGTGGGAAACAGTTCACAGGTTCAGTCTCTGTGGGAACAGTGTATAGATTCAGTCTCTAGTCTTGACTCGGTCCGAACAACATCGCTGTGGTGTAGCCGGTTCACATTGCTAGCGTGACTCCTCCACTAGTCTTCCCCTTGACGTAACAGCTTGAACTCCCGTCCTGCTGAACCAGCAATGCTGACTTTTACAAGCAGCTGTATTGCCTTGGTAATTTTCCTTACTTTCCAACTGATTTATCTCCCTTTGTAGGGCCCACGTGCATGATCTGGTAGGAGTGATAATGATTTTGATGGTTATCATCTTCTGCTTCTTCTTTTTCTTTTCTGCTTCTTGGAGACTCTCGGGGCTCCCTTATCAGCTGCCAGCTGTAGCGCCACCATCTCTCTATGTTCCTTAGACTTTAAGTGCTTCATCCTGATTTCTGCACTTTGGGAGTTTTCATCACAAGCTGGGCAGACCAGATCCTCGTAATATTCAGTGTCACTCAACAGGTCATGGTAATATTCGGTGTCGTCCTGAGCTAGTCTAGTGAGAGGGCCTGCTACTTCTTCCGTACCCAACTGGACGTTAGCCGACTGTTGTTCCCTCCCTAGACATCTTTCCTGAAGAGACTTCTTCATGCGTTCATATTCATCCCGCTCTTCCTGGGTTTCCTACAAATCCTTCACTAATGACCTCGTTTGTGATTTCAACACTTCCCCTTCCCTCGGGGATTGATTGATCAGGCTATTCAATCCTTCTACTGGAGCAGCTGTTTCAACATTCTGCTGTTCACATTGACGTGATTCAGCGTACTTTTGGCATCCCTGTAAAATCTGTGTTGCAACCTCAGCTATTTCCATAACTTTTGAGAGCTCCGAACTCCTTCCCTTTGAAGATTGAAGCTCGTGTTCAGATTGTTCCCATTGTAGAGTCTTGTCCTTCAGCATATGAAGGAGTTGGCTGACCGTTAACTCTTCCACGGGAACACTGTGGGTCAGAGTCTTCTCCATTTCATCCACTTTTTCCTCCAATGCTTTCACCTTCTTTTCCTCTTGTACTTTGGCTTCCAGCGCTCAGAGAAGTTGCGCCTTGATGCTCTCTAGCTCATGTTCAGAGGCCATTCTTACAGTCTCTGTGTTTCTTACAGTTCCCTTTTCTTCCACTGAACGGATTCCCAGTTGAATCTGTTCTTCAAGTTGTTGAATCTCAGTCATTATCGCCCCATATTTGTCTTGGGTTTCCTTTAATATTTTTATGAGTTCTTGTACATCTTGGGCTAGATTTTCAGTTGCTTGCGCCAGCAGTTAGCGCCTTAAGAGAAGTGATTTCCGGGCGCTATGCGTGTAGCGCCCGGGCGCAGCGCAGTTTGCGCCCCGCCCCAAATTAAGTTGCCCGTTAGCGCCGGCGCAAAGTTTAGCGCCCGCCCGGATGCGCGCGCAGAAAATGACGTCACATCCTCGTGCAACGCCCTTTGGCCGCCCCGATTGCAAACTTCAGTCGGACCGCCCCATTGTGCGGCGGGCGGCCGGAGCGTTTGGAAAAAGGAACGCAACACAACCAGCGCGGGCCCCGGGGGGCGCTAATTAAAGGGAACGTCCTCTCCAGTATAAAGGCCATCCATTATTTCAGAAAACAGTCTTGTGCAACGCATTTCTGGAGACACAACAAGGAGGATAGCTAACTGGTTTCAAGCAGCAAGAGCCAGGTATTTTTGGACTCAGGCAACAGCGCTGCAAGTGTCCATTTGGAAATTAGAGTGTTTGCCAGGATTTGATGGGGGTTGCATGGGGTGCCAACGCGGAGCTGCAGCTCCATGTCCGTAGGGCTCGCAGACGTATTGTCAGAGGGGCAGCCCTGGCTAGAGGCAGAGGGGGCTACAGGCGTCGGCCACGTAGGCCTTACCCAGTCAGGCTATACCGCCAGCAGCGCTCCTACCTAAACATGAGTGCCGCGCGATGTGTTAAAAGGCTCCGATTCCGGAAGGGGGTGATTGCAGAGATCTGCCACCTGCTTCGCCGAGATCTGCGGCCAAAGCTCAGGTGCAGGACGTCTCTGTCGGTGGAAGTGAAGGTGACAGTGGCATTGAACTTCTATGCCACCGGCTCCTTCCAATACGCTGCTGGGGACATAGCAAACATCTCCCAGTACGGCGCGCATCGCTGCATCCGCCAGGTGACCGAAGCACTGTTCAGAAGGAGAAGCCAATTCATCTCCTTCCCCATGGCCCTGGAGAGCCAGCATCAGCGCGCATTGGGATTTTCCAGACTCGGGGAATTCCCCTTGGTGCAGGGCGCCATTGACTGTACGCATGTGGCTTTGCGGGCCCCTCTGGAGCATGGCGAGCAGTATCGCAACAGGAAGGGCTACCATTCTCTGAATGTGCAGCTGGTCTGTGACCACAAGCAGCGCATCATGGCAGTCAATGCCAGCTTCCCAGGCAGCAGCCACGATGCCTTTATCCTGCGGCAGAGTACTGTGCATGACATGTTCCAGGCACAGCCTCCCCCAAGAGGATGGCTACTCGGGGACAAAGGCTATCCTTTGTGCACCTGGCTCATGACCCCGCTCCGCGCGCCCAGGACCGCTGCTGAAGAGGCCTACAACGAGAGCCATCAAACCACCCGCAACATCATCGAGCTAACTATTGGGGTCCTCAAGCAGCGGTTCCGCTGCCTTGATCGCTCCGGAGGAGCTCTCCAGTATTCGCCGGACCGGGTCTCCCAATTTGTGGTGGTTTGCTGCATGCTACACAACCTGGCTATCCGCAGGACTCAGGCACTGCCACCTGACGTTGGACCAGCACCTCAGGAGGAGGAGCAGGAGGAGCATGAGGAGGAGGAGGAGGAGGAGGAGGAGGAGCAGGAGTACATTCCCAGGAGGGAGCGACCAGGGCCAAGGGCCGCACGACGCCACCTTATTACACGGTACTTCTAAGCCCCCTGTCAGGGAATGGCCAGGGGCCATGAGGGAAGATGAATGCAGCCGCTCCGCAAGCCCTCAGCCGGCGAAGCCAACAAACACTAAGAAGAACAACCATGGAGACTGCATGAATAAAGATAATTTTTTATTAAACAAAAATGAAAAGCCCTTCCCACATGAATCCCCAAAAACAATAAACGGGCCCCACAAAAAGCCCAACAAACGACTCACTCCCACAAACTGGGGAGGAGCCACTCCACCTTTATTGAAACCGGGCCTCAACGTCGGCCTAACGCAAAAAAAAAGCCCTCCAAAAGCACAACCATGGGCAAAATAAAGATGGCCACCGCCATATTAAAGGAAAGCTGGCCACACCCTCTACTGAGTGGCCCGCGAGGGCGAGACCTTGGCCAGCATTTTGCCTCCCCTGCCCTGCCTGCTGCTCCTTCGCAAGCTCTGCCCAGTGGCTGCTGCGAGGCTGGGGGAAGGCGCCTGAGGCTCAGATGCCCTTCCGCCAGATGCCGCTGGGGGGCGGCCTACACGGCGTTTGGGCCTCGAGGGGCCGTCTCCTGAGTGGCGCGCCTGAGCCTGGCCACCATCAGCTGCAGCCGCTTGCCCTTGACGCCCCAGAGGGGGAATGGCGGCGACGGATGGTGCAATGTGGGCCAGCTGGCGTCTGGGATGCGCTGGCTGGTGCTGTGGCGCGGTGGCACTCGGCCGGGCCCGCACTGCAGGATCCGCAGCAATCAGCCGACGGCCGGCTTGCTGGGATGGTCCAGCGCGGCGCCTGCCCTGGCGATGCCTGCCTGAGACAGCGCGTGTGGCAGCAGTGAGTGGCCCTGTGGTCCTGGTGTGCGCGTGCATCACATCCGCCAGGGTCTTGACGGCATCAGTTAGCATGCGGCCAGTCGCGGCAGTTGCTGCCCCGAACTCGCGCACACTGGTCGCCAGCGACTCGATGGCCTCAGGCATGCGCCCCACCACGCTCATGAGCTCCGTGTGGCGCCGGTCCGAGTCGTCGGCCATCTGATCGAGCTTCCGCACCTCCTCCGAAGTGAAGGTGTCCGGACTGGAGTCGCGACTCTCCCGCTGGGGAGGAGGGGGCCGAACTAGGGGACCCTTGCCGCGTTGGTGACGGCGAGTGTGCCGAGCAGCAGCACTCCCCTCTGATCCTTCCCCCCTTTGGGGGGAAGGCCGCGGGCCACGCGCACGGCTGCTGGGTGGCTGGACGCCACTGGTCCCAGAAGCTGCATTGCCCTGCGACAGTTCCTCCAGGCACTCGTCCAGTGAGGAGGTGTCGAGCATTTCCTCCTCTCCTGCGGGACGTGACTGTTCCCCCGAAGGTCCGGCTTGCTCCTCCTCCTCCTCTTGGTTGGAGGTGCTGTCACTGGCAGCCTCAGGGTCCTGGTCGTCACCAGCTGAAAGCAGGAATGCACAAGAGTAGCTTCAGAGTGAGGAGACGGCGTCAGCGAGGGAGTTAGGACTGGTGGGATTCAGCGCATTGGTGGGACAGTGGCAAAGGAGGTAGCTCGGATGGGCCAGTGCAACGCGAGAGGGCCAAAAGGCGAGGTCCTTACCATTGCCGGGCAGTGGAGGGTCGGATACACCGCACGCTGTGGGGACAATCACACGTGCTCCCATGAGCACACACACGCGCTCCTCCAGCCGAGTGAGCTTCTGCAGCTTGGCGCGGCCACCCCTGGCACGGGCCTGGCGATTAAACGCTACTTTAGCCTGCAAGAGAAAGGACGGGCTGTAAGTGCGCAGTGAAGCCCTGATGTAGTGTGCACTGCCTCCCATGGTGGAATAGCTTGGCCAAAGTGTAGAGTGCCGAATGGCCATTTGATGCTCATGACTGTCCCAATGCTGCTGGCTGAGGGCTGGCCAAAAGGACTTTCAGGTCCCTTTGCCCATCATGTCAGGTGTACATGCAAGAATGAGGAGGAGACTGGAAAGGCTACTCACCCTCACAATCCTGGTCAGATCGTTGTACTTCTTACGGCATTGTGTGTGGGTCCTGGGGGCCTCGCCGGTGAACGTCACCCTCTGGGCGATCTGCTTCCAGGCTTTGGTGTAGTCGTGGTGGGTTGGATTCCTCCCACTGTCTGGAAACAAGATCTTGCGCCTCACCTCCAGAGCTGTGAGCATGATGTCCAGATCACCCTCTGAGAAGCGCAGGGCACGCTGACGGGCCTTCTCTGGCGTTGCCATGACTCCCTGGGGCTGAGCAGTAGTGTTGAGGCCTCTTTGCAAGGCTGCAGTGTGCAGGGCGTGGCAGCAGACCAATTCGTCCCTTCCCCCTTTAAGAGCTGGTCGGCACCACGGGGTCTGCTGTCAGTGCAAAAATGACCGCACCCGTGCTGCGCCCCGCCTGGGCGCTATCCCTCTGGACCGCCGGCTTAGCGCCTAAAGAGAGTAGTGGAACGCCTCTTTTAGCGCTCCACCAACCTCTTAGGGCGAAGCCACTGAATTCCCGGCAACGGGGCGCTACTTTGGGGCGGGCGCTAACTTCGGGCGGGCGCTAAGGTTAGCGCCCCAAAACTGCCTATACTGAAAATCTAGCCCCTTGTCTTTCATGTTCTGCCATGTCTTTCACCTCTAATTTCTCATCTATGGATGGAACTTCTACCGATGAGTCTGTCTTGGCCTTGAGCTCATCAAGAATTTCCTGCAGCCTTTGGACTTCTTGCTCATGTTCAACCTTCAGTTGCTCATATGCTTCCACTGAAACTAGCTTTTCGGAGGCTGCCGAGTTAACCCCTTCCAGAATTGTAGCCTGGGCCTGTTCATACTGTTCTTTCAACTTCTCACACTCTGCTTGTAAGGAGTCGTAGAGAAGAACTGGAATAAAATCCTGGCTTCCTGAAGATTCCTCTTCATTTGCTTCTTCCTGCAAATATTCTAACTCCTGAACAGCATAAGGGAGATGTGATCGGTAATTGGTCACGATGGCTCTATGGTCGCTCTCTGCTTGAGCTAGCTGCTTCTGTTGTCTTTCCAGATTCTCCCATTCGGTGTCATAGAACTTTTTCATTGTTTTCATCTCTTGTACGAGGCGGTAACTCAATTGTTCTAATTGTTGTCGTAATTTGAAATAAGTTTGAGTCCGAGCTCGGTGTTCTTCCGTCATGGATATGTCCGTAACTTGAACAGGCTCAGAATTTTCTGTTGAACTAGGTTGTCGTTGTTCGGTGGAGTTCTGTTCTGAAACTTTGTTCTTCTCTGGAGCATAAGCCTTTATGCATGCCTTCGTTTTTCCAACCTTCGTCGGCAAGTCCATTTCAGCCTTGTCTTTCATATTTGGGTTGGTCTTATCGTCATCCGTTTCAGAATCTGGGCTGATTGTCTGCACCGAGTCCTCACTCGTTATGGCTTTTAGATAGTGCCATTCCATGTCTATTTTCTTGATCCACTCCCGTCCTAGAAGTGTGTGGTAAACCACTTTTATCGTTACACTATAGTTATCACTGTTGTATTGTTATCACCGTTATCACTGTTGTATCACGATACGAGGTCACCTCTTGTCGCGCTGTTATACCTGGGCTGACCACCTCCGACTCCGCCCATGGCTCCACCTACCTGCCCAGGTATAAAGGTAGTCGACTGGCTGGTATTCCTCCTTGTTGGACCCGATCACCCACGAGGGTGGGCTCTGTTATTTAGTCAATAAAAACCTTTAGTTACGTTCCTAACTCGTCGCTTTTTATTGGACGAATTGATAGGTATATCAATTTTATTGACTAAATAACAGAGCCCACCCTCGTGGGTGATCGGGTCCAACAAGGAGGAATATCTTGTACCGGCCAGGTAAGCTGAACGAACCCCCCGATGCTCTGTCACGAATTACATGCGCCAGCGCGCAAAGTGATAGACTTCAGACCCTCCACAACGACCTCTGCCACCCCGGGGTCACCAGACTTTACCACTTCATTAAGGCCCGCAACCTGCCCTACTCCATCGAGGAGGTCAGGACCATAACCAGGAACTGCCAGACCTGCGCCGAGTGCAAACCGCACTTCTTTAGGCCGGACAGAGCAAGCCTGATCAAGGCCACCCGCCCCTTCGAGCGCCTGAGCATCGACTTTAAGGGGCCCCTCCCGTCCTCTGACCGTAATGTGTACTTCCTCAACATTGTTGATGAGTACTCCCGTTTCCCCTTTGCCTTCCCCTGCCCAGACATGACCAGTACCACGGTCATTAAATGCCTGAACGACCTCTTCGCCTTGTTCGGGTTCCCAAACTATATACATAGTGACCGGGGCTCCTCTTTCATGAGCGAGGAACTCCGCCAGTTCCTACTAGCGAGAGGTATTGCAGCAAGTAGGACCACCAGCTACAACCCCCAAGGGAACGGCCAGGTGGAAAGAGAGAACGCGACGGTATGGAAGGCCGTCCTCTTAGCCTTAA
The DNA here is from genome assembly GCF_052327205.1 of Somniosus microcephalus. Taxonomy (NCBI): domain Eukaryota; kingdom Metazoa; phylum Chordata; class Chondrichthyes; order Squaliformes; family Somniosidae; genus Somniosus; species Somniosus microcephalus. The sequence continues at coordinate 2,694,859 of NC_140991.1, read as the reverse complement.
AGTCTAAGGGCCTCCCAACCTCCCGCTGGCAGGAAGTCCTCCCGACAGCGCTGCACTCCATCCGGTCACTACTTTGCACTGCCGTTAACGCCACCCCCCATGAACGAATGTTTGTTTTCCCCAGGAAGTCGACTACGGGAACCACTCTACCAACCTGGCTGACCTCTCCGGGGCCCGTCTTGCTGCGAAAGCACATGAGGGCCCATAAAACAGACCCCCTGGTCGAAAGGGTGAACCTCCTGCACGCCAACCCCCAGTACGCCTACGTGGCTTACCCAGACGGGCGGGAGGACACTGTCTCCTTACGAGACCTCGCACCCTCGGGCACTCCGGAGACACCACCTTTACCCCCCCCCACCACCCCCCCAATTCCAGCCCAGGTAGACGGCATGCCGGAACCCCACGAGCCTTCGCCGACCACGCAGACACCAGCACTAACACCGGATAATGCAGCACCGCCGCTGCGACGATCGGAGAGGCTTACGAGGCCTCCGGACAGACTGACATACCAGAACTGGTAGTACACTTCACCCCGCCGGACTCAAATCTAAACAAGGGGTGAATGTGGTAAACCACTTTTATCGTTACACTATAGTTATCACTGTTGTATTGTTATCACCGTTATCACTGTTGTATCACGATACGAGGTCACCTCTTGTCGCGCTGTTATACCTGGGCTGACCACCTCCGACTCCGCCCATGGCTCCACCTACCTGCCCAGGTATAAAGGTAGTCGACTGGCTGGTATTCCTCCTTGTTGGACCCGATCACCCACGAGGGTGGGCTCTGTTATTTAGTCAATAAAAACCTTTAGTTACGTTCCTAACTCGTCGCTTTTTATTGGACGAATTGATAGGTATATCAATGTGGTGGTCCTCCCTCATGTAGTACGTATAAGTTCATTCTTGGGTGTTCTTTACCCCTATCTCTCACTTTGACTCTTATCTTTCCCATGGGGTATACTTTATGCCCCGTGTATGTCTGCAATACGAACTTGGTATCTCTTAAGGGTATATGTGAGAATAGCCGGTGGTTATCCCTTCGATTTATGACTGATAGAGCTGATCCAGTGTCCAACTCCATTTTCACTTGGATTCCAGCTATTTTTAGCATGACCCAGATAGTTTGTAGGTCAGCTTCCTTACTCACATTGTGAATTCTCAGACTACCCAGCTCCTGGCCGTTTGGGTCTGAGTCTGAATTCTGTTCGTCTGAACTCTTCTCAGCCACCTTGTGTACCTTGTTGTACTTTTCCTGTGATGGCTTCCTTTGGTTGTTGGTCCTTTGGTTGTTGGTCTTCTTCCCTGACCGGCATACCTTAGCTATGTGACCCAGTTTGCCACATTTCCTACATTCCTGGTTCTTAAACCAGCATTGGTTCTGGTCGTGTGTTGTCTTCCCACAACGATAGCATTTTGTTGTAGTCGAGGTAATTTGATCCACACTGAGTGCCGCTGTCTTTAGTTGCATTTCCGCAGTTCCCTTCGCTGCGGCTTCGTGCGATGCTGCAATAAGGACAGCCCTGTCAAGTGTAAGGTCGTTCTCTTCGAGTAGTCGCTTTTGCGTTCCTTCCTTTGCCAACCCGCACACGAACTTGTCTCGCAATGCCTCTGTCAGATTCCCTCCAAACTGGCAGTATTTCGCTAGTCTACGCAGTTCGACCAAGTATTCTGCGTTGCTTTCATCTTTCTGTTGCGTTCTCGCATAGAATTTGAATCGTTCCGCCAACATCAACGGTGTAGGGTTCAAGTGGTCCTTCAGGACAGCCACAATATCATCGAAAGTCTGATCCACTGGTTTAGCTGGTGCTAGTAGATGCTTCAAGAGCCCGTATGTCTTTGCGCCCATCGAGTTCAGCAAGGTTATAGCTTTGTCATCTTCTTCTATTTTATTGGCCTCACAATAGATCTCAATGCGTTCCACGTACGTGGCGCAGTCTTCTACCTCGGAATTAAAATCGTTGATGTTACCACGCTTAGGCATCTTCCTCTCTTTGGGAACAACACAAGTATTTCTTTAAATTATTATTTCTTTTTTTTTTTCTAAGGTGGCGGTTTTCCCGCGAAAATGGCGGTTTCCCGCTCTTATCTTCTCTCCCCGCCCACTTCAATGGCGGTTTCCCGCTTCTGTCTTCTTCCCCGCCTAATGGCGGCTTCCCGCGTTTCTTCCCTGGCGGGAGGGGTACACTTTCCCCACGGGCGACGGCCGCTGGCTTTCAGGTTCACAGCCTGCGCGTCAGCTTCAAGGCTTTCCCTTTTTTTTTATTTTATGGCAGGGCGACCGGCTCTGGGTACCCCGTTGACGGCGAACAGGTTCAGCCGCTGGGCTGGCTCTCGCACAGTTCCCCTTGCTCGGCTCTGTCTCTCTCCCGCTCGCTCGGCTCTACCGGCGCTGGGTACACCCCGTTGACGGAGGACAGTTCAGCCGCTGGACTGGCTCTCGCACAGTTCCCCTTGCTCGGCTCTGCCTCTCTCCCGCTCGCTCGGCTCTACCGGCGCTGGTTACACCCCGTTGACGGAGGACAGATCAGCCGCTGGATTGGCTCTCGCGCAGTCTCTCTTGGTCGGCTCTGCCTCTCCCGCTCGCTCGGACCCCAATCGCGCTTCCCAGCCCCTCGCAGTCCGGTGCTTCTCTCCCCGGCTGCTGCTGAGTTTCTCTCTTCCCGCGCCTACGCTCCCGGTCGCAGCGCTTCGTGGCTTCGGTCACCGCCCGGCTTTTCCCGCCGGTCGCGGTCTCTCACGACGCCGTTGGACCTGACTTTTTGTCCGGCTCCTTTTCCCCCTCGACCGTGGTCGAGTGCCCAGCCCTTATCCTCCGGCTATTCTTTTCACTTTCCCTTACTCACAGTCACCGTGGCAGAAGGGACAGTCAGTGCCTGTTGCTGATGGAAGTTTTTGTCGCTAAAGTCTTCCTCCTTTCTATTGCTGCAGCCTTGAGTTTTCTCCCAGCCGAATGACGAGGGCGGTTGCCTCTTTTCGACGCTCTTTCGTTGCTTGAAAATATTGTTGCCGCAGGGTACAATCGGACTCGTCGCCACTGTAAAGTCTGTGGGTTGTGCAGTTAATTACGACACAGACTTCAGGAGTAACATACAACAGGACTTTACTATTCGAAGGTCAGGGCGAATCTGCCCTATAAATCATGCCACAGCACTTATATACCGGTGTGGTCACCGTCGGTATTACCGTATACAGAAGCCAAACAAGTAGTGCCACACCTAAAATAGTTCTCTTAAAGGTGAACGGTTACATACAATAGTCTCTTAAAGGTAGACGGTTACATACACTACAGAAACATTACATCCGGAGAAAACCCACGCAAACACGGGGAGAATGTGCAAACTCCACACAAGCAGTCGCCCAAGGCCGGATTCGAACCCGGGTCCCTGGCGCTGTGAGGCAACAGTTCTAACCACTACAGTAACAGACCTGTTCCCACCAGTACTGTACCCAAGTGTTACAGTGACAGACCTGTACCCACCAGTACTGTACCCCAGTGTTCTACAGTGACAGACCTGTACCCACCAGTACTGTAACCCAGTGTTCTACAGTGACAGACCTGTACCCACCAGTATTGTATTCCAGCGTTATACAGTGACAGACCTGTGCCCACCATTACTGTACCCCAGTGTTATACAGTGACAGACCTGTACCCACCAGTACTGTACTTGTGTTGTACAGTGACAGACCTGTACCCACCAGTACTGTACCCCAGTGTTATAGTGACAGACCTGTACCCACCAGTACTGTACCCATGTTATCGTGACAGACCTGTGCCCACCATTACTGTACCTGTGTTGTACAGTGACAGACCTGTACCCACCAGTACTGTACCCCAGTGTTATACAGACAGACCTGTACCCACCAGTATTGTACCCCAGTGTTATACAGTGACAGACCTGTGCCCACCAGTTCTGTACCCCAGTGTTATACAGTGACAGACATGTACCCACCAGTACTGTACCACATTGTTATACAGTGACAGACCTGTACCCACCAGTACTGTACTCGTGTTATACAGTGACAGACCTGTACCCACCAGTACTGTACCCCAGTGTTATCGTGACAGACCTGTACCCACCAGTACTGTACCCCAGTGTTATCGTGACAGACCTGTGCCCACCAGTACTGTACCCTTGTTATACAGTGTCAGACCTGTACCCAACAGTATTGTACCCCAGTGTTATACAGTGACAGACCTGTACATATCAGTACTGTACTCCAGTGTTATACAGTGACAGACCTGTGCCCACCAGTACTGTGCCCCATTGTTATACAGTGGCAGACCTGTACCCACCAGTGCTGTAGCCCAGAGCTATACATTGACAGACCTGACGCACCAGAACTGTACCGCAGTGTTATACAGTGACAGACCTGTACACACCAGTACTGTACACCAGTGATATACAGTGACAGACCTGTACCCACCAGTACTGTACTCCAGTGTTATATAGTGACAGGCCTGTACACACCAGTACTTTACCCCAGTGTTACAGTGACAGACCTGTACCCATCAGTACTCTACCCCAGTGTTATACATTAACAGACCTGTACCCACCAGTACTGTACCCCAGTGTTATACAGTGACAGACCTGTACCCACCAGAACTGTATCGCAGTGTTATACAGTGACAGACCTTTACCCAGCAGAACTGTATCGCAGTGTTGTACAGTGACAGACCTGTGCCCACCAGTAATGTACTCCAGTATTTTACAGTGACAGACCTGTATCCACCAGTACCGTAGCCCAGTGTTATACAGTGACAGGCCTGTACACACCAGTACTGTGCCCCAGTATTATACAGAGACAGACCTGTACCCACCAGTACTGTACCCCAGTGCTTTAGTAAAAGAACTGTACCCACCAGTACTGTACCCGTGTTATACAGTGACATACCTGTACCCACCAGTACTGTACCCCAGTGTTATAGTGACAGACCTGTACCCACCAGTACTGTACCCATGTTATCATGACAGACCTGTGCCCACCAGTACTGTACCTTTGTTATACAGTGACAGACCTCTACCCACCAGCACTGTACCCCAGTGTTATAGTGACAGACCTGTGCCCACCAGTACTGTATCCGTTATACAGTGACAAACCTGTACCCACCATTACTGTACCCCAGTGTTATAGTGAAAGATCTGTACCCACCAGTACTGTACCCGTGTAACACAGTGTCAGACCTGTACCCACCAGTACTGTACCCCAGTGTTCTAGTGACAGACCTGTACCACCAGTACTGTTCCCCAGTGTTATACAGTGACAGACCTGTACCTGCCAGTATTGTACTCCAGTGTTATACACTAACAGACCTTTACCCCCAGTACTGTACCCCAGTGTTATACAGTGACAGACCTGAACCCACCAGTACTGTACCGCAGTGTTATACACTAACAGACCTTTACCCCCCAGTGCTGTACCGCAGTGTTATACAGTGACAGACCTGTACCCACCAGTACTGTACCCCAGTTTTATAGTGACAGACCTTTACCCACAGTACTGTACCCCAGTGTTACAGTGACAGACCTGTACCCACCAGTACTGTACCCCAGTGTTATAGTGACAGACCTATACCCACCAGTATTGTACCCGTGTTATCGTGACAGACCTGTGCCCACCAGTACTTTACCCGTGTTATACAGTGACAGACCTGTACCCACCAGTACTTTACCCCAGTGCTACAGTGACAGACCTGTGCCCAACAGTACTGTATCCGTGTTATACAGTGACAGACCTGTACCCACAAGTACTGTAGCCCAGTGTTATAGTGAAAGACCTGTACCCACCAATACTGTACCCCTGTTATACAGTGACAGACCTGTACCCACCAGTACTGTACCCCAGTGTAATAGTGACAGACATGTACCCACCAGTACTGCACCCCAGTATTATACAGTGACAGACCTGTCCCCACCAGCAGTGTACCCCAGTGGTATACAGTGACAGAACTGTACCCGCCAGCACTGTACCCCAGTGTTATTCAGAGACAGACCTGTCCCCACCAGTACTTTACCCCAGTGCTACAGTGACAGACCTGTGCCCAACAGTACTGTATCCGTGTTATACAGTGACAGACCTGTACACACCATTACTGTACCGCACTGATATACAGTGCCAGATCTGTACCGACCAGTACTGTACCGCAGTGTTATACAGTGACAGACCTGTACACACCAGTACTCTACCCCAGTATTATACAGTGACAGAGCTGCACCCGCCAGTATTGTACTGCAGTGTTATACCTCTACAGGGCCATCAGCGAACAACAGACTGCGCACCCAGATGGAGCTTTTATCGTCGCGGGGGACTTCAACCACATAACCTAAAAACTGTACTACCGAAATTCCACCAGAATGTTTCCTGCCCCACAAGAGGGGAGAACACACTGGATCAAGTCTACACGAGCATTGTAGACGCTTCTAAGGCCATTCCCTGCCCCCACCTTGGGAAGTCTGACCACCTCTCCCTGTTTCTAGCCCCGGCATACAAACCGCTCATCAAAAGAGTGAGAACATCAGTGAGATCAGTGAAAGTATGGCCAGAGGGGGCAGTCTTGGAGCTTCAGGATTGCTTCGAACGCACTGATTTGGGCATGATTGCCCATAATGACATCGAGGAATACGCATCCACAGTGCTATTCTACATTAACAGTTGCGTCGATGTCGTCACGACCCATAAAAATATCAGGACATACCCCAACCAGAAACCCTGGATGAACGGAGAGGTCCGCTCGCTGTTGAAAGCACGCGACGCAGCATTTAAATCTGGCGACGCGGCGGCTTACAGTGCAGTTAGGACCAACCTAAAAAAGGGTATCAAGACTGCCAAAAGGAAACAGACACTGCGGATAGAGGATCATTTCCACAACAACTCGGACCCCCGGCGCATGTGGCAAGGCATCTAGTCCATCACTGACTACAAGAGCAACAACACCAGCCCCCCGGTTAGCGATGCCTCCCTTCCGGAGGAGCTTAACAACTTCTACGCTCGCTTCGACAGGGACAACAGGGAGCCGGCTACCAAAGCCTTGCCACCCCCGGAAGACCAGGTGCTCACTCTGTCGACCTCCGACGTAAGCGGTGTTCTACGCGGAGTGAACACACGAAAGGCTGCTGGACCGGATAGCATCCCTGGACAGGTACTCAAGGAATGTGCTGATCAGCTGGCTGATGTCTTCACCGCCATCTTCAATCTGTCATTGGCCCAGGCAGTAGTCCCTACATGCTTCAAGACTGCTACCATCATTCCTGTGCCAAAACAAACGGCTGTGACGTGCCTGAACGACTATCGACCTGTCGCACTCACACCCATCATAATGAAGTGTTTCGAGAGACTGGTCCTGGCTCACATCAAAGCCAGTGTTCCCGTCTCTCTCGACCAACACCAGTTTGCCTATCGTGCAAACAGATCAACGGAGGATGCAATCACAACTGCTCTACACTCCGCACTGAATCACTTAGATGGTAAAGAGACCTACATCAGAATGATGTTCATAGACTACAGCTCAGCATTCAACACTATCGTCCCCAACAAGCTGGCCACCAAACTCCACACTCTAGGCCTGAACACTTCCCTCTGCAACTGGACCCTGGACTTCCTAACAAACAGACCCCAGTCTGTCAAATTAGGTAACCACACCTCCCCCCCCCGACCCTGAACACGGGGGCCCCACAAGGATGTGTGCTGAGCCCCCTCCTCTACTCCCTCTTCACCCACGACTGTGTGGCTGTTCATGGTTCCAACACCATCATCAAGTTTGCGGATGATACCACGGTAGTTGGCCAGATCACCAACAATGATGAGTCAGCCTACAGGGAGGAGGTCCAGCATCTCGTGAAGTGGTGCGCCGATAACAACCTGGCCCTTAACATCAAGAAAACCAAAGAAATCATTGTGGACTTCAGGAAGTCTAAAGGCGGAAGTCACACCCCCATCCACATCAATGGGGCTGTGGTGGAAAGGGTGGACAGCTTTAAGTTCCTCGGAGTCCACATCACAGAAGACCTCTCCTGGTCCCTCAATACCTCCTCTCTGGTGAAGAAGGCCCAGCAGCGCCTATATTTCCTAAGGAGGCTGAAGGGATGTAACCTGTCACCCCTGATCCTCTCTAACTTTTACCGCTGCACAATAGAGAGCATCCTGACGAACTGTATCACAGTATGGTATGGCAGCTGTAGCTACTATGACCGGAAAGCCCTGCAGCGGGTAGTCAAAACTGCCCAATGCATTACCGGCACCCAGCTACCGACCATAGAGCACATATACCAGAAACGCTGTTTACGGAGGTCACGGTCCATCATCAAAGACCCTACCCACCCCAGCCACAGTCTGTTCGCCCTCCTGCCATCTGGGAGACGCTACAGATGCATTCGCACCCGTATGACCAGATTTAGGAACAGCTTCTTTCCCAGGGCTGTCATCCTACTGAACTCCACAAATAAACTCTAAAGCCTGCACATCTGCCAATGCACTTTATTATGGTTATGTTTATGTTAATGTATTACAAGCCAAATGTATGTTGAATGTTTAAATGTCTTAATCTAAATGTACACTCTCGGGAGCCGCAAGCCTACATTTCGTTGTACTGCACCTGCGCACTAACAATGACAATAAAAGTTGATTATGGTTATGATTATGGTGTCAGACCTGTACCCAGCAGTACACTAACCCTGTGTTGCACAGTGACAGAAGTGTACCCACCAGTACTGTACCCAAGTGTTATACAGACAGACCTGTACCCACCAGTACTGTACCCCAGTGTTATACAGACAGACCTGTACCCACCAGTACTGTACCCAAGTGTTATACAGACAGACCTGTACCCACCAGTACTGTACCCCAGTGTTACAGTGACAGACCTGTACCCACCAGTACTGTACCCCAGTGTTATACAGACAGACCTGTACCCACCAGTACTGTACCCAAGTGTTATACAGTGACAGACCTGTACCCACCAGTACTGTACCCAAGTGTTATACAGACAGACCTGTACCCACGAGTACTGTACCCCAGTGTTATACAGACAGACCTGTACCCACCAGTACTGTACCCAAGTGTTATACAGACAGACCTGTACCCAAAAGTACTGTACCCCAGTGTTATACAGACAGACCTGTACCCACCAGTACTGTACCCAAGTGTTATACAGACAGACCTGTACCCACCAGTACTGTACCCCAGTGTTATACAGACAGACCTGTACCCACCAGTACTATACCCCAGTGTTATACAGACAGACCTGTACCCACCAGTACTGTACCCCAGTGTTATACAGACAGACCTGTACCCACCAGTACTGTACCCAAGTGTTATACAGACAGACCTGTACCCACCAGTACTGTACCCCAGTGTTATACAGACAGACCTGTACCCACCAGTACTGTACCCAAGTGTTATACAGACAGACCTGTACCCACCAGTACTGTACCCAAGTGTTATACAGACAGACCTGTACCCACCAGTACTGTACCCCAGCGTTATACAGTGACAGACCTGTACCCACCAGTACTGTACCCCAGTGTTATACAGACAGACCTGTACCCACCAGTACTGTACCCCAGTGTTACAGTGACAGACCTGTACCCACCAGTACTGTACCCCAGTGTTACAGTGACAGACCTGTACCCACCAGTACTGTACCCCAGTGTTATACAGTGACAGACCTGTACCCACCAGTACTGTACCCCAGTGTTATACAGACAGACCTGTACCCACCAGTACTGTAAGAGTCATGAAAATTTAAGAAAGAAAATACTTTAAAATATTGGTTAAATAGTAGAATACAGTTAATTTACCTGACTGACTTGTTGTATTGAGAAACCCCCTCTTTTCTTCTTACAATAGTATAGGCTGAGTGACCCCCTTTATTCTTGCTACAATGGTACAGTGCTTAAGCTTGTCACATGGTATCCAGCCATTTTACAGCTCAAGCACCACGAGGCTAGAGAAGGCAGAAGCTTTGAGGGCTGGAGCAATACAGTTTTTGACCGTGTGCGTTTAAACGTGTTTTGCTTTGTAATTCTGTTTGTAAGGTGTTACAGTAAACAGTTTAAAGATAAAGTTATGGTTTGGAACGTTTTATTTCGACATGCGTCTACTCATTGCTAAAGCCTCAAAGCTCAGTGGCTGCATGTTTGGAAATTACGAAGCGCCACTACATTAGTCAAAAACTAGCTCCCTAAGAAGGAAAGGACGGAATTGTCGGCGAACGTATATACATGAATGGTCACGGAGCCAGACGACAATATAAGAAAGCAAAGGTACAGTGACTGTTACTTGCCTTGTTCATTCTATTGAGAAGCTAAATAAGAGCTGCGGGTAAAATGGCCGAGGCCTTATGGAGCCGTGAGGAGCTTCCCCCAGCCAGAAGGATTGTTGGCCAAAAGAGGGAAGTAAAGCTCACCCAAAAGGCAATGGAAGAGAAGTTACATAGAAGCATAGGTGCAAGGAGGGCTAAATTAGCTCAGATAACTGGAAAAATGAAGATAATTGATTGTCTCATGGAAGATAATGCTAATATTAAGAAAGTTGAAGACAAAATGCATTATGATTTCTCCAAGTTGCATGAAGAATTTAATGTACTCAATGAAGATGTATTAGCACTTCTGTCTGAAGAAGAGGGAAACGCTGATCAGCACAACTGGTTTAATCTTAAATCATCCAGCAATAAGGACTATGTCAAGGCCACAGAACAGTGGATGTTAAAGATTCGTCAAGATGCTGATAGAGCAGAGAAAGATAAAGAACATAAGAACATAAGAAATAGGAGCAGGAGTAGGCCAATCGGCCCCTCGAGCCTGCTCCGCCATTCAATAAGATCATGGCTGATCTGATCCTAACCGCCAATCCACTATCACAGAACGATCTCCTGAATCTAACAGAATTAGACAGATGAAATAGGAGCAGGATCAGGCTACACGGCCCCTGGGCCCGCTCCGCTACCCACAGGGCCATGACCGATCCGAACCTAGACTCATGTCCAAATTCCTGCCCGCTCCCCATAACCCTTAATTCCCTTTACTTCCAGGAAACTGTCTATTTCTGTTTTAAATTTATGTAATGATGTAGCTTCTACAGCTTTTTGGGGCAGCATATTCCATGGACCTACCACCCTCTGAGTGAAGTAGTTCCTCCTCATCTCAGTTTTGAAAGAGCAGCCCCTTATTCTAAGACTATGCCCCCTAGTTCTAGTTTCACCCATCATCGGGAACATCTTCCCCGCATCCACCCGATCCAACCCCTTCACAATCTTATATGTTTCAATAAGATCGCCTCTCATTCTTCTGAACTCCAATGAGTAGAGTCCCAATCTACTCAACCTCTCCTCATATGTCCATCCCCTCATCCTCGGGATTAACCGAGTGAACCTTCTTTGTACTGGCTCGAGAGCAAGTATGTCCATTCTTAAGTATGGACACCAAAACTGTACGCATTATTCCAGGTGCAGTCTCACCAATACCTTGTACAACTGAAGCAATACCTCCCTATTTTTATATTCTATCCCTCTAGCAATGAAAGCCAACATTCCATTGGCCTTCTTAATCACTTGCTGCACCTGCATACTAACCTTTTGAGTTTCGTGCACCAGGACCCCCAGATCCCTTTGTACTTCAGTACTTTCCAGTTTCTTGCCATTAAGATAATAACTTGCTCTACGATTTTTCCTGCCAAAGTGCATAACCTCACACTTTCCAGTATTGTATTCCATCTGCCAAATCTCTGCCCACTTACTTAGCCTGTCGATGTCCCCTTGCAGGTTTTTTATGTCCGCCTCACTCACTACTTTCCCTCCCATCTTAGTATCATCTGCAAACTTTGATATGTTACACTCGGTCCCCTCCTCCAAATCGTTAATATAGATTGTAAAGAGTTGGGGACGCAGCACTGACCCCTGCGGAACACCACTAGTTACTGATTGCCAGTCTAAGAATGAACCATTTATCCCAACTCTCTGCCTTCTGTTAGATAGCCAATCCTCTATCCATGTCAGAATATTACCCCCAATCCTGTAATTTTTTATCTTAAGCAATAATCTTTTGTGTGGCACCTTGTCAAATGCCTTTTGGAAGTCTAAATACACTACGTCCACTGGTTGCCCTTTATCCACCCTATACGTTACTTCCTCAAAGAACTCCAGCAAATTTGTCAAACATGACTTCCCCTTCATAAAACCATGCTGACTTTGTCCTATTAAATTATGATTATCCAAATGTCTTGTTACTGTTTCCTTAATAATGGACTCCAAAATTTTACCTGCCACAGATGTTAGGCTAACCGGTCTATAGTTTCCAGCCTTCTGTCTACTGCCCTTTTTAAATAAGGGTGTTACATTAGCAGTTTTCCAGTCTGCCGGGACCTTTGCCGAGTCCAGGGAGTTTTGGAAAATTATTACCAATGCATCCACAATCCCTACCGCCACTTCCCTCAAGACCCTAGGATGTAAGCCATCAGGTCCAGGTGATTTATTCGCCTTGAGTCCCATTATTTTACCGAGTACCACTTCCTTAGTGATTTTGATTGTGTTTAGCTCCTCCCCCCCTTTAGCCCCCTGTTTGTCCAGTGTTGGGATATTCTTAGTGTCTTCTACTGTAAAGACTGATGTAAAATATTCATTCAGTGTTTTTGCCATCTCCATATTTCCCACCATTAATTTCCCGGTCTCATCCTCTAAGGGACCAACATTTACTTTAACCACCCTTTTTCTTTTTATATAACTATAAAAACTCTTACTATCTGTTTTTATATTTTTTGCTAATTTACTTTCATAATCTATCTTTCCTTTCTTAATCAATCTTTTTGCTATTTTTTGCTGTCTTTTAAAGTTTTCCCAATCCTCTATCCTCCCACTAGATTTGGCTACCTTATATGCCCTTGTTTTTAGTCGAATACTATCCTTAATTTCTTTACTTAGCCATGGATGGCTGTCTTTTCTTTTACACCCTTTTCTTCTCAGTGGAATATATATTTTTTGGAAGTTGTAAAATAACTCCTTAAATGTACACCACTGATCATGTATCATCTTACCCTTTAATCTATTTTCCCAATCCACTCTACTCAATTCTGCTCTCATACCTTCATAGTCTCCTTTATTCAAGCTTAGCACACTTGTTTGAGATCCAACCTTCTCACCCTCTAATTGAATATGGAATTCAACCATGTTATGGTCGCTCATTCCAAGGGGATCCTTTACTGGGACATTTTTAATTAATCCTGTCTCATTACACAGGACCAGATCTAAGGTTGCTTGCCCCCTGGTCGGTTCAGTTACATACTGCTCAAGAAACCCATCCCTAATACACTCAATGAACTCATCCTCAAGGCAGCCCTGCCCAATTTGATTTGTCCAATTAATATGATAATTGAAATCCCCCATAATTATAGATGTTCCCTTATTACAAGCCTCAACTATTTCCTGATTGATACTCCGTCCAACAGAGCTACCACTGTTCGGAGGCCTATAGACTACGCCCACTAGTGTTTTTTTCCCCTTATTATTCCTTACCTCCACCCAAACTGTTTCATTATCCTGATCTTTTGACCCAATATCATTTCTCTGTATTACAGTGATTCCTTCCTTTATTAACATAGCCACCCCACCTCCCCTTCCTTCCTGCCTGTCCTTCCTGATCGTTAAATAACCTGGTATGTTTAATTCCCAGGCATTGTCACCCTGCAGCCATGTTTCTGTAATGGCCACAAGATCATACCCATATGTAGTTATTTGTGCCATTAACTCGTCTATTTTGTTACGAATGCTACGTGCATTCAGATAGAGAACTTTCAATTATGTTTCGTGACACTTAGTTCCTGCTTTTGCCCTTTTTATTACTTTACCTTTTACTCCATACCTTCTGCCCCTTCCTGACACGCTCTGGTTTTTAATTTCCCCACTGCTACCTAAGTCTATGACCTTCTCTGTTGTCATTTTTATTATTTGCTCTCTAGGAACCTCCCCCCCACTAGTTAGTTTAAAGCCCTCTCGGACCAGATGATAGCATTTCAGAGACTTCAGCCAGACTGAGCAAAAATCAAAAAGAAGGTAGCTCTGTTTCTGGACACAGGTCAGTCGCTTCTACCACATGCTCGTCGCGATGCATAAGAAAGGAGGTTGAACGGGCAGCGTTGATGGTGCGCGCAGCATCTTTCGTGGAGAAGCAAGCTCTAGAATGGGAAGAGGCCCAACTGCAGGCCCAAGAGGCCCAACTGCAGGACCAACAAGCCCAAGAGGCCCAACTGCAGGCCCAACTGCAGGCCCAACAAGCCCAAGAGGCCCAACTGCAGGCCCAACAGGCCCAACTGCAGGCCTAACAGGCCCAACAGGCCCAACTGCAGGCAAAGAAAGAGCAGCTGGAGCTAAAAACAGCTATTGCGGTCTCAGATGCCAAGTTGAGTGTGTATGAAGATTATGAAGGCTCACAGGATGGCATGAACGAATACTGCCAGTCAATGTTGTCACACAGAGTTGGATCCAGGGCACCTTCAAGAGTTAAAAGAGAGTCTGAAGGCCATCTCCTGGCATTACAGCATGGAAGAGAGGCCTCTCCACTAACAGGGGCACGTGATGCTACCCCAGACGTCAGACGGTCTCGACTAGACCCTGCTGATGACCACCAGAGGCCTGAAGACACAGGGAGAAGCCTATACCGAGTGATGCAACGTCAGAACAAAATTACAGAGATGCTTGTAAAACAACAGAATCTGTTTCGACTCCCTCAAAGAGACATACCAGTGTTCCAAGGCGACCCACTCAAGTATAAGCCCTTCATCAGATCCTTCAAACAAGCCATTGACTCCAAAACAGAGAGCAGCAGTGATAAGTTGTACTACCTGGGACAGTACAGCAGTGGTAAACCACAAGACCTGGTCAGAAGCTGTGACTCAGAGGGAGGCTCACCTTCCAGCGAGACATTAAGAACTGCAATGTCTTGATTTTTACTGAGCCTTGGCTTGATCCATCGACACCAGCTTTGGCCATTCAACCACAGGGATTCAACATTCACCGGCTAGACCGAACAAAGGACTCGGGGAAAAATAGAGAGGGTGGAGTATGCTTTATGATCAACAATTCTTGGTGTTCCGACGTGGAACTACTTACATCTTCTTGTTCACCCGATCTTGAACACCTGATGATCAAATGCCGACCCTTCTACCTCCCGAGAGAGTTCTCATCCATGATCATTACAGCGGTGTATATTCCACCACAGGCCGACGCAAATAGGGCACTAAACGAGCTGTATGAGATCATTAGCAGGATTGAAACTTCCCATCCAGAGGCTGCATTCATCGTGGCTGGCGATTTCAACAAAGCCAATCTGAAGAAAGTACTGCCTAAATACCACCAGCATATCACCTGCCCAACGCGAGCCAAGAACACACTAGATCACGTTTACACTCCATTCCGGGATGGATACAAGGCCCTCCCCCGCCCTCCCTTCGGCAAATCAGATCACGACTCCATCCTGCTGCTACCCACCTATAGGCAGAAACTGAAACAGGAAAAGCCTGTGATGAGATCTCTACAACGCTGGTCGGATCAATCAGACGCTATGTTACAAGACTGTTTTGATTTCACTGACTGGGCTATGTTTCGGAATACCTTGGACAATGACATCAACACATATACAGATTCAGTCATTAGTGTAATGATCAATAACATGTCATTCTATAGTGGACACTAGGTGGAGCCATAGAGCTGTGTAGAGCTGTATATAGCTGTATGTATATAAGACTACACTACCCAGCTGTATGTATATTAAGCCTACATTACCCATGAGGAACTAGACTACCCACAAGGCAGCAGTCAAGATGGATGCCTCTACAGATACTGTACCTAGTCCACATGTGCTCAATAAAGTGTCTAGCAGAAGCTAGCTGTGTTCATAATAAGAATGTCTATTTATTAATGAATATAATATGGTACCAGGAGCAGGATTGGTGAAAATCTGCTGAAAATTGTGAAAAGCGACATGGAGAATTTGAAGCCACTAGAGCGTTTGAAACTCGCAGGAAATATCGACTACAACTGGCAGACTTTTAAACAACAATTCGAACTCTACATTGCAGCCATCGGATTCGGTACGAAGCCAGACGCAAGGAAGATAGCGTTGCTGCTTACGGTTGCAGGCCCACAGGCGATAGAGGTATTTAATACATTTGTATTTAATCCAGAGGAGAACAGAGAAAAATTAGAAGATGTGCTAAAAAAAAATTGATGCACATTGCTCTCCCAAAAAGAATGAGACCTATGAAAGATACATCTTCCATTCTCGGACACAGCAGCAAAATGAGACTTTTGATAGCTTTATAACTGATCTGAAACTGAAAGCACAGACATGTAATTTCTCTGAGCTCAAAGCATCCATGATTCGTGACCAGATTGTGTTTGGTATTCATGATAAAAAAGTCAGGGAACGTCTGTTGAGAGAAACCGAACTAAATTTGGAAAATGCTGTGAAAATATGCCAAGCCAGCGAGCTAGCTCGAAAGCACGTGAAGACTTTCAGTGAAATCAATAATGATGCGATTGTAATGAGTGATAATGCTGCTGTCGGTGCTGTGTCCTACAAGGGGAAGAAACGTGGGCAGAACAGAAATGAAAAGCAATCGGAGGATGAAATTTTTAATTGTAAACGCTATGGTTACAAACACCAGTTAAGACAATGCCCAGCGTTTGGAAAAATGTGCACAAAGTGTAATGGAAAGAATCACTTTGCCAAACAATGCTTTTCAAAAGTAAAAACTAAGAAAGGGCAACGAGTTAACGTAATTGAGGACACCGATTTAATGAGACATTTTTTGTAGGAATGGTGTCATGTGACAATATCAAAAAGGATACAGAAAATGTGCAGCCCTCAGAAATGGACATCAAGTTAATGCAGTAAAAGAGGACAAATGGATGATCCCACTGCAGGTAAACGGAGCATTAGTTACCTTGAAACTAGACACTGGGGCAAAAGCAAACTTAATCAGTATGAGTGACATTAACAATATGAAAGAAAAGCCCAAAATACAGAAAAAGTCAGTACTACTGAAGGACTATAATGGACAGAAAATAGATAGCTTAGGTGTATGCAGACTTAAAGTGACAGTCAAAGACAAAGTGCATCATCTCATGTTTTCTGTTGTGGCTGAAAGACTTGATTCACTACTGGGTGACAAAGCTTGTGAGGACTTAGAACTGGTCAAGAGAGTCTACCGTATAAACTGTGCCATAAGCAGACCAGATGACTCGGTGGATTCTGTAGTGAATAATTTCCAGGATGTGTTCAAAGGATTTGGAGTTCTACCATTCACTTACAAGATCCAGCTAAAGGAGGATGCTCAGCCAGTGGTACATGCTCCACGAAGAGTTCCAGCACCCCTGCGTGACCGGCTCAAGAATGAACTGGACAGAATGACCACACTAGGAGTCATCAGGAAAGTCGAAGAGCCAACAGACTGGGTTAACTCCATGGTATGTGTAAAGAAAAAGAACAATGATCTAAGAATATGCATGGATCCAAAGGACTTAAATGCAAACATAAAACGTGAACACTACCAGATTCCCAAGCGAGAAGAAATCACCAGTGAAATGTCAGGTGCCAGATACTTTACAAAGCTCGATGCCTCACAAGGATTTTGGCAACTAAAATTGGATGAAGAGAGCACCAAATACTGTACCTTCAACACACCATTTGGCAGGTATTGTTTCCTCAGAATGCCTTTTGGGATAATATCTGCATCTGAAATCTTTCATAGAGTGATGGAACACATAATTGAAGGTCTGGAAGGAGTTTGGGTCTATGTTGATGACATCATCATCTGGGGCTCCACACTGAAAGAACACAATGAGAGACTGACTAAAGTGCTACAGAGCATACGCCGGAATGGACTGAAGCTCAACAAAGCCAAGTGTCAGTTTGGTGTCCAGGAAGTCACTTTCCTAGGAGATAATCTATCTGGTAAAGGAATAGAGCCAGATATGGAAAAAGTAAACACCATACTCAAAATGCCCTGACCCACTGACAAAAAAGGAGTACTACGCATCATGGGGATGATAAACGTCATTGGAAAGTTCATTCCTAACTTGTCAGCCAAGACAGCCTGTCTGCGAGACCTGCTACATAAAACGAATGAGTTCGCATGGACAGAAAGGCATGAACAAGAGTGGATAAACCTCAAAACAGTGCTGACAACCACACCTGTACTCACCTTCTTTGACCCAACAAAAAGAATCAAAGTGTCAACGGATGCATCAAAAGATGGCCTAGGTGCAGTCTTGCTACAAGCAGAGGGTGAAGATTGGAAGCCTGTTGCCTATGCCTCCAGGTCTATGACTGATACTGAGTGTCGATATGCCCAGATTGAAAAGGAATGTCTAGGCTTGGTAGTTGGACTAGAAAAGTTTCATGGCTACATATATGGACTTCCCACCTTCACAGTTGAGACAGACCACAGCCCTCTGGTTGCCATCATAAAAAAGAACCTGAATGAGATGTCTCCAAGGATTCAACGACTCATGATGAAGCTGCAAAGATATGACTTTGAACTGATCTACACACCAGGCAAATACATAGTGTTAGCAGATGCACTATCCCGAGCACCCACAATGAGTCATGTGAACTCTACTGAAGAAGACGTGGATGTTCATGTGAGTATGGTCACTGCTGCGCTGCCCATGTCAGACACAAAATCAAAGCAAATAGCAGAAGAAACAGTAAAAGATACAGTATTACAAACAGTAATAGAGAACATTCATCATGGTTGGCCAAAAGGTTCCTGTCCAAAATATTTTCACAAGGTCAGAATTGAGTGTCGCAAGTGGACTATTACTAAAACAGAACAGAATAGTCATTCCACAGGCTCTACGTCAAGACATGCTCAAAAGGATTCATGAGGGACACCTCGGAATTGAAAAATGCAAAAGGAGGGCAAGAGACACTGTTTATTGGCCTGGCATAAATAAGGACATTGAGAACATGATAGGCAAATGTGAGACATGTCAGAAACACCAAAACAAACAAGCAAAGGAACCAATGATAGTAGCTGACATACCAACAGCACCATGGCAAAAGGTTGGTATGGACCTTTTTCATTTAAATGGTAAAGACTATCTAATAGTGATTGACTACTATTCTAACTATCCTGAGATGGCGCTGCTCTCAAGCACCACAGCAAGCAGTGTCATAATGCATGTGAAATCCATCTTCGCCAGACATGGAATTCCCAGGATTGCCGTTAGCGACAATGGTCCGTGCTTCAACTGTAAGGAGTGGCAACAGTTTGCAGCACATTATGACTTTCAGCACATCACATCCAGTCCTTTGTATGCTCAGTCAAATGGTAAGGCAGAGAAAGGTGTTCAAGTTCTCAAGCAGCTACTGAAGAAAGTGACAGAAAGCAAGTCTCATCCTTATCTCGCCCTGCTGAGCTACCGAGCCTCCCCTTTAAACTGTGGTTCTTCACCTGCTGAACTACTAATGGGTCGCAAGTTGCGCACCACGCTACCCTGCTGTGCAAAAGAACAGCAAAGTGAGGAACTGAGACAGAGACTTCAACTGTTAAAGCTGAAACAGAAATCATACTATGACAAGTCATCCAAAACTCTAAAACCATTGACAAGGGATGATGTTGTCAGGATTGAGGATCCAGATGCATGGAACAGGAAAGCTACAGTTCTTGAGGAAGTAGGACCAAGGTCATGCACTGTTAGAACTGAGGAAGGACAGATTCTCAGGAGGAACCGCCGTTCCCTCCTAAAAACACAAGAGACTATTCAAGAGCAGATTGATGACAATGCCGCAACTGCATCTTGTCATTCACCGCCAGAACAATCTCATGAAGACACATCAGACTTACCGGTGTTGAGAAGATCCACACGTGAAGTTAAAAAGCCTGATAGACTTAATCTTTGAGTACAATGTAAAGCTTTGAAAATGTGTTGACTGTTTTGAAAATGTTTATGTTTATAGAGCACTAACGAAAGTGTTACTGATATTATCTTTATTGTTTTCTTGAAAGTTGATTGATATTGATTTTGTTAAACCTCAAAGAAAGGGGGATGTAATGATCAATAACATGTCATTCTATAGTGGACACTAGGTGGAGCCGTAGAGCTGTATATAGCTGTATGTATATAAGACTACACTACCCAGCTGTATGTATATTAAGACTACATTACCCATGAGGCACTAGGCTACCCACAAGGCAGCAGTCACGATGGATGCCTCTACAGATACTGTACCTAGTCCACATGTGCTCAATAAAGTGTCTAGCAGAAGCTAGCTGTGTTCATAATAAGAATGTCTATTTATTAATGAACATAATAATTAGTTTCATAAACAAGTGCATAGACGACATTGTTCCGAGGATTGTTATACGAACATTTCCCAACCAGAAACCATGGGTAAATGGCAATATCCGTGCTATGCTAAAAGCACGGTCCATCGCATTCAACTCTGGGGACATGGATGAGTACAAGAAATCAAGGTACAACCTCAGAAATACCATCAAAAATGCAAAAAGACAATACACGGACAAAGTGGAGTCACACTATCATAGCTCAGATTCGCGAAGGATGTGGAGTGGACTACAATCTATTACAGACTACAAAAGGAAACCCAACTGTGTCATGCCCAGCAATGCCTCTCTCCCGGATGAGCTTAACACTTTTTATGCCCGGTTTGAGGCCAACAACAACTGGCCTGTTACAAGGGCGCCCGCGGCTCAGGACGACCGGGTCTTCTCAATCTCCGTGGCTGACGTGAGCAAGACCTTTAAGAGAGTGAACACCCACAAAGCACCCGGTCCAGATGGAATCCCTGGGCGTGTCCTTAGAGCATGCGCTGACCAGCTGGCAGCCGTGTTTACGGATATATTCAACTGTTCACTGTACCAGTCTGTAGTCCCCACCCACTTCAAGATGACATCGGTTATTCCAGTCCCAAAAAAAACAAAAGTAACCTGTTTAAACGACTACCGCCCCATAGCACTCACTTCTGTCATCATGAAGTGTTTTGAGAGGCTGGTCAAAACCCACATCAACTCCTTACTAACTGACACACTGGACCACTCCAATTTGCCTACCGCCCAAACAGATCTAGGGATGATGCCATCGCCACTGTACTGCACACTGCCTTATCACACCTGGATAAGAGGAACACCTATGTGAGAATGTTGTTCATTGATTATAGTTCAGCATTCAATACCATTATCCCCTCCAAGCTTGTCAACAAGCTCAGTGAGCTAGGACTTAACACCTCCCTATGCAACTGGATCCTGGACTTCCTGACGGGAAGACCCCAGGTGGTGAAAATAGGCAGAAACACCTCCTCCACACTGATCCTGAACACAGGAGCTCCCCAGGGTTGTGTGCTCAGCCCCCTTCTGTACTCCCTGTTTACTCACGACTGCGTGGCCACGCACAACTTCAACTCCATCATCAAGTTTGCTGATGACACTACCGTTGTAGGCCTGATCACAGATGGCGACGAGACAGGCTACAGGGAGAAAGTAAGAGCCCTAGGAGAATGGTGCAAGTACAACAACCTCTCCCTCAACATCAGCAAAACAAAGGAGATGATCGTGGATTACAGGAAGCGGCAGGGGGAGGGACACACCCCAATCTACATCGAAGGGGCTGAGGTGGAGAGGGTCAGCAGCTTCAAATTCCTGGGTGTATTCATTACGGAGGACTTAACGTGGTCTCATCACATCGGCGTCGTAACCAAGAAGGCATGCCAACGCCTGTTCTTCCTCAGGAGACTGAAGAAATTTGGAATGGCCCCCCAGATTCTCACCAACTTCTACCGGTGCACCATCGACAGTATCCTGTCCGGCTGCATCACTACCTGGTATGGCAACTGCACTGCCACAGACCACAAGGCTCCGCAGATGGTAGTGAAAGCTGCACAACACACTATAGGAATTAAACTACCTGCTGTGCAGGATACCTACCCCGAGAGGTGCCGGGGGAAGGCCCTGAGAATCATTAAAGACGCGAGTCACCCCAGCCACAACCTCTTCACCCTGCTCCCGTCCGGTAAGAGATACCGATGCATACGGTCTCGTACCAACAGGTTTCGAAACAGCTTCTACCCCCAGGCCATAAGACTCATGAACGATTAATTTATTATTATTTATTACTGTTGTTTTATTTATTATTACTGTCTTTCTATTAGTATTTCTATTAGTATTTTTATCATTGTTATGCCATATTTATTCCAATGTTGGGAGGACTCGCAAAAATCAACATTTCATTGTGCAGTACACACGTCTGTTGCATATATGACAAATAAAATTGAATTGAATTGAATTGAATTGAACACATGAAACCGGACCGGGGATACATAGAAGCCAGGAAGTTGCTGCAGGAGCACTATGGTAACGAGCTGAAGATAGCCACTGCATATATCGAAAAGGCTATCAAGTGGCCACAGATCAGATCGGAGGACGGGGAGGCATTGAACACATATGTTCTTTTTCTCATAGGATGTCGCAACACCATGGAGGATGTTGAATTCATGGAAGAGATGGACAATCCTATGACTATGAGAATCATCATCTCTAAGCTTCCTTACAGGATGAGAGAACAATGGAGAAGAACAGCCTTTGAGATAATGGAGAGACGGAAAAGTAGAGCCAGGTTTGCAGACTTAGTGAATTTCATAGACAAACAGGCTAAAATTGCTAGGGACCCATTGTTTGGAAACATCCAGGATGTCAGCCCGACTACTGATGGAAGAGTGAAAGCCAAGCCTGCTGAATCAAAGACTCTCAGGAAAGGTGGTTCCAGGGGAAGCAGCTTTGCAACTATCGTCACTCAGGCTGGGGAAGAAAAGTCTCAGAACTCATCTCCCAAAAAGAGCAGCACAGTGACGCCTGCTAATGCCTTTCAGAAGCCATGTTTATTCTGCCAGAAGAATCATACATTGGATTTCTGCAGTGACATCAAAGCACAGCCACATAAAGACAGAATCGAATTTCTGAAGTACAATGGCCTATGTTTTGGATGTCTCTCTCAGGGGCACCTGAGTAGAAACTGTAAGCAAAGAACAACATGCAGAGAGTGCACTTGGAAACATCCCAGTCTGCTGCATATCCACAAAGAAGAACAAGTCTCTAAGAAGAGTGAAGAAAACAATACCGACGAGAAGGTTGTTTCAAATGCTCTGGTGTCGCTAGAACCAGAGACTTGTGGATTCACTGGGGCCGGTGACAGTGATTGTATTCTTGCCATCGTACCTGTAAAGATCAAGTCTAAGAGGAGTGAGAAGTTTGTGGAGACTTACGCCTTCATGGATCCAGGTAGTTCAGCAACGTTCTGCACAGAATCACTCATGCGACAGCTGAACGTTAGAGGCAGAAGAACAGAAATCCTATTACGCACCATGGGTCATGAGAAGTCAGTGCAAAGTTATATCCTGTCAGACTTAGAAGTGTGTGGACTTGAAGAGAAGGACTTCATAGACCTGCCTAATGTTTTCACACAGAGGGAGATTCCTGTTAAAATAGGGAACTTAGCCCTGCAGAAGGATGTGGAGAGATGGCCTTACCTGGAAAAGGTGCGTCTCCCATATATTGAAGCAGAAATTGGCCTATTAATTGGAACCAATGCCTACAAAACTATGGAGCCATGGCAGGTGATAAACAGCAAGGATGACGGACCCTACACAGTCAGGACAGCCCTTGGATGGGTAGTTAATGGACCGGTAAGGAGAGATGATGGCAACAAGTCGAACAAGGAGCAACGACAAAATGTAACAGTTAATCGTATCTCTATCGCAAGCATTGAAGAGCTGTTGATACAGCAGTTCAACGCAGACTTTTCAGAACGCAGCTGTGAGGAAAAGACAGAGATGTCACAAGAAGACCATCAGTTCATGGATTTGATGACAAGGTCTACACAGTTCATTGATGGCCACTATCACATTGGTTTGCCACTGAGAAGACAGACCGCGAAGATGCCGAATAATCGCTGCATAGCAGAGCAGCGCGCCATCAGTCTAAAGAGAAAGCTGAACAAGGACCCCGACTTTCACGAAGACTACAAAGGCTTCATGAGAAACATCATAGCGAAAGGCTATGCTGTAAAAGTGCCCGAGGAACAGTTGAACAGAGAAGATGGAAGGGTCTGGTACATTCCTCATCACGGTGTGTATCACCCAAAGAAGAAAAAGATCCGTGTAGTGTTTGACTGCACCGCCTCATTCAGAGGAACTTCACTGAGTGACCAGCTGCTTCAAGGTCCTGATCTTACTAATACCCTCATTGGCGTCTTGGCGAGGTTTAGACAAGAGCTCGTTGCCATGATGGCAGATATAGAATCAATGTTCTACTAAGTCAGAGTCCCTGATGAAGATGCTGATCTTCTGCGTTTCCTTTGGTGGCCAGATGGCGACGTTAGTCAAGCTATGGTGGAATGTAGAATGGCTGTACACTTGTTCGGAGCCACATCATCTCCCAGCTGTGCAAGCTACGCTCTCAGAAAAACTGCAGAAGATGGCAAAGGCAAAGCACCATCAGAGGCTGTGGAGACAATCTTCAGAAACTTTTACGTCGATGACTGTCTGAAGTCCGTGTCAACAGAAGACGATGCCATTGCACTGTCAAGAGACCTTAGAACTCTGTGTTCGAATGGAGGATTTCATCTGACTAAGTGGATAAGCAACAGCAGAGCAGTTCTAGCTTCTATCCCAGAAAAGGAAAGGGCCACTGAAGTCAAAGATTTGGACCTGAGCCACGATGTCCTTCCTATCGAGAGAGCTCTTGGTGTACAATGGTGCATTGAGTCAGACACGTTCAACTTCAGAATAATGGTGAACGAAAGACCATCCACAAGACGAGGGATTCTCTCCGTGGTCAGTTCTATCTATGACCCTCTTGGATTCCTGGCACCACTCATTCTGCCGGTGAAGCTGATCCTACGAGAGCTGTGTAGAGACAAGAGAGGTTGGGATGAAGATATCCCAGAAGGTCAAGCTCAGAGATGGCTCAGATGGTTGACAGATTTGCAACAACTTTCTAGCTTCAACGTCAGTAGATGCATCAAGCCTGTGAGTTTTGGAGTTACAAAGACGGCTCAACTACATCATTTCTCGGACGCCAGTGAGGACGGCTATGGCATGGCTACTTACCTCTTGCTGACAAATCAAAAGGGCCAGAAACATTGTTCCTTCCTCATGGGGAAATCCAGGGTGGCTCCGCTGAAGCAGGTCACCATCCCGAGACTGGAGTTGACGGCAGCGGTTGTTGCAGTTAAAGTTGACAAGGTGATGCGGAAAGAGTTATAGCTCCCACTAGAAGAATCTGTCTTCTGGACGGATAGCACGATGGTGCTGAAGTATATAGAGAATGAGAAGATACGCTTCAAGACCTTCGTAGCAAACAGAATCTCATCCATTAGAGAAGCTACACAATCATCTCAATGGAGGTATGTAAACACCTCATTAAACCCAGCAGATCAAGCCTCAAGGGGATTGAAGGCTGAAAACTTCATGAGGAGTGAAACTTGGATACAAGGCCCAAGTTATCTGCTGGAAACAGAGAGATCATGGCCAGAAAGACCAGATATGCCAAGTCAGATTGCTGAAGACGACGTCGAAGTCAAGAGATCAGTCACAGCAAATCTCATAACTACGAAAGAGAACTTTGACACAGTGAACAAGCTCGTTAACCATTTCTCAGGATGGCACCAGTTGAGGAAAGCAGTTGCATGGTTTCTAAGGTTGAAAGAGTTGCTGCTACACCTGAGCGGTAAGAGAGAAGAGTATCGAGCCATTATCCATCAGTCTGAAAGTAACCCTGATAAGCAGAGAATGCTTCTACAGCAATATATGCACCAGCACAAGACCACATTGGGTAAGAATTCATTGACCGTGGAGGATTTGGCCAAGGCTGAGATGGAGATAGTTTGCTTCAGTCAAAGACAAAGATATCCAGAAGAAATCGAAGCTTTACAGCGAAATACTCCAATCAAGAAAGGTAGTCATATCTACAAGCTGGTCCCTACACTGCAAGATGGAGTACTGAGGGTGGGAGGGCGACTAAACAAGTCTGCTATGCCAGAGGAGGCCAAGCATCCTGCTATCCTTTCTAAGGACCTCCGGGTTGCTACTCTCATTCTTCAGCATATACACCAGAGTATTGGACACAGTGGGAGGAACCACGTGCTTGCGAAGCTAAGGCAAAGATACTGGATTCCAGGAGCTAATTCTGTAATAAGAAAAATACTCTCTGAATGCATCGTTTGCAGACAGTTACACGCTAGAGCTAGGGAGCAGAAAATGGCAGACCTGCCTGAAGACCGTTTGTTACCAGACAAGCCCCCATTTACAAGCGTAGGGGTGGACTATTTCGGGCCTTTCGAGGTAAAGCGAGGACAGAGCCTTGTCAAGAGATATGGTGTGCTTTTCACTTGTTTGACCATCAGAGCAGTTCATATTGAGGTGGCACACACGCTTGACACTGATTCCTGTATTAACGCCCTGCGGCGCTTTGTCTGTAGAAGAGGACAGGTGTCCATTATGCGTTCTGATAATGGTACTAATTTTGTCGGAGCGGAGAGAGAACTACGGGAAGCTATTGAAGGTTGGAATCAGCTTAAAATACAGGAAGTCATGATGCAAACAGGAATTAAGTGGATCTTCAATCCACCGGCTGCATCCCACCATGGAGGTGTCTGGGAAAGACAGATACGCACCGTAAGAAAACTACTCCGTTCTGTACTGAAGCTGCAAGTGCTTGATGACGAGGGACTTCAAACCGTTCTGTGTGAGGTTGAAGCCATCATTAATGACCGACCGATAACTAAGACATCAGATGATCCCAATGACCTCGAAGCCCTGACCCCGAACCACCTGTTGTTGTTGAAAACACAGCCAGTCATGCCCCCGGGAGTCTTCAAAAAAGATCTGTATGCACGTTGGAAGTGGAGGCAAGTTCTGTATATGTCAGACCTTTTCTGGACCAGATGGACAAGAGAATACTTACCTCTGCTACAGGAGCATCAAAAATTGTCCAAAGTAAAGAGGAACTTCATTGTCGGAGACATTGTCTTAATCGTGGATGATTCAGCCCCCAGAAATTCTTGGTTGATGGTAAAAATAATTAAGACCATGCCAGACTCCAGAGGCGTTGTTCGTCGCGTTTGTTTGCAAACCAAGACCAGTACCCTGGAAAGACCGATCACAAAGCTCTGCCTGCTACAAGAAGCAGCGTGAAAAGTTCCTGAACAAAAAAAAGTGGACATTTATATTGTAAATATGTTGAACTCATTAGTTTATGACTCCGAAGAATGTTTGAGTAATTGATATGCTTCATGTGCCTAGTCAATTAGGGGCCGGAATGTAAGAGTCATGAAAGTTTAAGAAAGAAAATACTTTAAAATATTGGTTATATAGTAGAATACAGTTAATTTACCTGACTGACTTCTTGTATTGAGAAACCCCCTCTTTTCTTCTTACAATAGTATAGGCTGAGTGACCCCCTTTATTCTTGCTACAATGGTACAGTGCTTAAGCTTGTCACATGGTATCCAGCCATTTTACAGCTCAAGCACCACGAGGCTAGAGAAGGCAGAAGCTTTGAGGGCTGGAGCAATACAGTTTTTGACCGTGTGCGTTTAAACGTGTTTTGCTTTGTAATTCTGTTTGTAAGGTGTTACAGTAAACAGTTTAAAGATAAAGTTATGGTTTGGAACGTTTTATTTCGACACGCGTCTACTCGTTGCTAAAGCCTCAAAGCTCAGTGGCTGCATGTTTGGAAATTACGAAGCGCCAATACAAGCACTGTACCCCAGTGTTATACAGTGACAGACCTGTACCCACCAGTACTGTACCCCAGTGTTATACAGTGACAGACCTGTACCCACCAGTACTGTACCCCTGTGTTATACAGTGACAGACCTGTACCCACCAGTACTGTACCCCAGTGTTATACAGACAGACCTGTACCCACTGGCACTGTACCCCAGTGTTACACAGTGTCAGACCTGTACCCACCAATAGTGTACCCGTGTTATACAGTGACAGACTTGTACCCACCAGTACTGTACCCCAGTGTTATAAAGTGACAGACCTGTACCCACCATTACTGTACCGCACTGTTATACAGTGCCAGATCTGTACCGACCAGTACTGTACCACACTGTTATAGAGTGACAGACCTGTACCTACCAGTACTCTACCCCAGTGCCATACAGTGACAGAACTGTACCCGCCAGTATTGTACTCCAGTGTTATACAGTGTCAGACCTGTACTCAACAGTACTGTACCCCAGTGTTATACAGACAGACCTGTACCCACCAGTACTGTACCCCAGTGTTATACATACAGACCTGTACCCACCAGTACTGTACCCATGTTATACAGTGACAGACCTGTACCCACCAGTACTCTACCCCTGTATTATACAGTGACAGAACTGTACCCGCCAGTATTGTACTGCAGTGATATACAGTGTCAGACCTGTACCCAGCAGTACAGTACCCCTGTGTTGCACAGTGACAGAAGTGTACCCACCAGTACTGTACCCGTGTTATATAGTGACAGACCTGTACCCACCAGTACTGTACTGCAGTGTTATACAGTGACAGACCTGTGCTCACCAGTACTGTACCCCAGTGTTATAGTGACAGACCTGTACCCACCAGTACTGTACCCCTGTGTTATATAGTGACAGACCTGTACCCACCAGTACTGTACCCCAGTGTTTTACAGTAACAGACCTGTACCCAGGAGTACTGTACCCCAGTGTTATACAGTGACAGACCTGTACCAGGAGTACTGTACCCCAGTGTTATACAGCGACAGACCTGTGCCCACCAGTTCTGTACCCCAGTGTTATACAGTGACAGACCTGTACCCACCTATACTGTACCCCAGTTGTTGTGTATGTACCTTTAAGAGAATAACTGGTCTCAGACTGCAGTACCGGCAGTGACCACCCCTGTATAAAAGGCGCTAGAGAGCCTCTGTTGTTTAGATTCGTTATGGACTTCCACCAGTAAACATCTGTTTGTTTTCACTCCTGCTAGTCCGTGTCTAAATCATTCACGGACTTAACACTGGCGACGAGTAAAAAAACGAACTTACCTGCAACTCAGCAGCAGCTCCGACGACGTTGTTGAAGGTCAGAGCCAGAAGAAAGAAAAAAAATAGAGACCATTGAAACTCGAGAAACGGGCGTCGACCGTCAATCATCGGGTTCAAGGCTTTGCAGGAGCGACTTTCCAGAGCCAGGCTGGGTTCCTCGGTCCGTGGTTTCCCAGCTAATCGGGCTGGTGGCAGGTAGTGCTCTGATCCTTCCTGGGCTGCGGCGGGCTGAAGCTCGATCGGGTGGCCTTTCAACAGGGCCAGGCAGCGAGTCGGGAAGCAAAGAGAGAGAGAGAGGGTGGAGCACACAGGGCGCGGCCGGTGTTTCGAAGCCGGGCAGCGTTCGGACCTCAGAAGAGGGAGGGAAGTGTCCCAGAGGGTCCGCTCCATGACGGGAAAATAATAGAAGAAAAAGAATACGCGCAAGAAACCGTGGAAAGCAGCGCTAACAACAGCGGGGAAGAAGACAAAGCATGGGAGGCGCCATTTTGTTAAATCGGAGAAGAAGGCAAAGCGCGGGAGGCGCCATTTTAGATTTGCAAGATGCCGAAGACTGGCTGTATCACTGCTTTTGATAATACATTAGAGGACTGGACCACGTATGTGGAAAGAGTAGAGGTATATTTCGAGGCAAACGATATAGCGGAGGGGAAAAAGGCATCGATATTGTTAAACTTAATGGGCGCTAGAACGTACGGCCTATTGCGGGATCTGATTACTCCAGCCAAACCGAAGGCGAAGAGTTTTAACGAAATTGTTGCTGTTCTACAGGAGCACTTAAACCCTGCACCACTGTTGATAGCAGAAAGATTTAAATTCCACAGGAGAACTCAGCACAAAGATGAGAGCAATGCTGAGTATCATACGGAACTGCGCAAGCTATCAAAGCACTGCCAGTTCGGAGCAGGACTGGCAGATACCCTACGGGACAAATTTGTCTGTGGACTCCTGAGTGAAGGAACACAGAAGAAGTTACTCGCAGAAAAAGAGCTGACGCTAGATCAGGCTTTCAGCGTGGCAGTATCATATGAAGCAGCAGCCAGGGAAGCTGCAGAAATTCAACAAAAACCACAGGAATACGGCACCCACGAAATGACACGGGGATTTGCAAAATGTTATCGCTGCGGCAGAACTAACCATGACCAGAAGGACTGCTGGTCCAAAGACAAAATATGCAGACAATGCGGGAAGATTGGACACATTGCACGAGTTTGTAGGTCTGGGAAGAAGACCAGCGACAACAAAAAGGCTACTAAGGAACCGTACAAGAAAGTACAAAAGATGACAGACAGTAGTTCCAAAGACCAGATGAGCGATAGTGAATCCGGAAACAGGAGACTAAGCTGTCTCAAACTTCACAATGTAATCGCAAAAGAGGATCACCGAACCATTTGGGTCACTCTCACGATAGCAGGGTCCCAAGTTAAAATGGAATTGGATACAAGATCAGCGCTAACCGTCATGAATCGACGAGACTACGAGCGGCTATTTTCACACATACCCTTGAGAGAGACATCCATCGTCTTGACAACGTATACGGGGCAAAACGTATACCCCAGAGGAAAAATAAGGGTGCCTGTCGAATACAATGGCAAGAAAATTCGGAAATTGTACCTCTACATACTGCCAAATGGTGGACCACTGTTATTGGGACAGGAATGGATCAGGAAGATAAACTTGGATTGGCATTCCATTCATGCAATGACGGTGGACGGTAAAAAAGATGACGACGTCACTCCTGGACGATTGTCAACAATCTTAGCTAACGCCAAAGAGGTATTTCAACAAGAACTGGGCACGCTTAAAGGCGTAACCGCCTCGTTAAAAATAGAAGAGAATGCAGTTCCCAAGTTTTTCAAAGCGAGACCGGTACCATATGCAATTCGCCCAGCCGCCGAGGTAGAGCTGGAGAATCTGGAGAAGGCGGATGTGTTGTCTAAGGTCGACTGGAGCGAGTGGGCGACACCCATCATTCCTGTCATGAAGAAAACGTTAAGCAATAAGTCCGGAAGGCCAAGGAAGATTCGCATCTGTGGGGATTTCAATGTGATGGTGAACCCAGTCGGGACCAGCGGGAGCAGCGAGGAGGAGCTCGGCAGGAAACCCGGCGACCAGCGAGGCCCGAGACCAGTCGGGAGCAGTGTGAGACCGGTATAAAAACCGGAGAGAGGCGAGGCCCGAGACCAGTCGGGACCAGCGGGAGCAGCGAGGAGGAGCTCGGCAGGAAACCCGGCGACCAGCGAGGCCCGAGACCAGTCGGGAGCAGTGTGAGACCGGTATAAAAACCGGAGAGAGGCGAGGCCCGAGACCAGTCGGGACCAGCGGGAGCAGCGAGGAGGAGCTCGGCAGGAAACCCGGCGACCAGCGAGGCCCGAGACCAGTCGGGAGCAGTGTGAGACCGGTATAAAAACCGGAGAGAGGCGAGGCCCGAGACCAGTCGGGACCAGCGGGAGCAGCGAGGAGGAGCTCGGCAGGAAACCCGGCGGCCAGCGAGGCCCGAGACCAGTCGGGAGCAGTGTGAGACCGGTATAAAAACCGGAGAGAGGCGAGGCCCGAGACCAGTCGGGACCAGCGGGAGCAGCGAGGAGGAGCTCGGCAGGAAACCCGGCGACCAGCGAGGTCCGAGACCAGTCGGGAGCAGTGTGAGACCGGTATAAAAACCGGAGAGAGGCGAGGCCCGAGACCAGTCGGGACCAGCGGGAGCAGCGAGGAGGAGCTCGGCAGGAAACCCGGCGACCAGCGAGGCCCGAGACCAGTCGGGAGAGAGCAGCAGCGGAGAGGCAGCAGTCGGCGAGACTCGGGGCCATTTAAAAAACAGCTGAGGCGGAAGTCCAGCTCTTGAGCTTTTTTTCAGAAGCGGACCTGGTGGGAAGCACCCAGGTGAAAGGTATTTAAGGAGGGTGGTGGCTTAAACCCGAGTTCCTACAGAGTAGGAACCCCCACCGCCCCCCTCCTCTAACCTAGTAGTCTTTTAGCAGCTGTCTAAAAACAGAGGTCACAAATTTTTTGGTCTCAGTTTCTTTTCAGCAGGGCAGGAACCGGGAGGAGCGGGAAGTCGGCGTAGGACCAAGGGGACACAAGACCGGGAAGTCAGCGAAAGACCAGGGAGGTAAGACTAACTGGTAAGTACTTTCCTCAAACCTTCCTAGGAAGTAAAACCAAAACTAGTGGGATTTGGTTAGTTTAAAAAGGAATAAGAGGAGTACAGTATACATTGGTCTAAGTAAGCTTCGGGAAAACAAAAGTCGATAAATAAACTAAAACTAGAAAATTAAAAGTAATATAAGGGTTAAGTCATGGCAGTAGAGCTCGGACCTGTGTCATGCTCCTCCTGTAACATGTGGGAAATCAGGGACGCTTCCTGTGTCCCTGACGACTATGTGTGCAGGAAGTGTGTCCAGCTGCAGCTCATGTGGGACCGCATGACGGCCCTTGAGCTGCAGATGGACTCACTTTGGAGCATCCACGATTCTGAGAGGGGTGTGGATAGCACATTTAGTGAGTTGGTCACACCGCAGGTTAAGGCCAGCGTAGACAGTACATGGGTGACCAAAAGGCAGAGCAAGGGCAGGAAGGTAGTGCAGAAATCCCCTGGGGTTGTCTCCCTTAGCAACAGGTTCACCGCCTTAGGTACTGTTGTCGGGGGGGGTGACACATCGGGGGAAGGCACCAGCAGCCAGGCTCATGGCACCATGACTGGCTCTGTTGCAAAGAAGGGAGGGAAAAAGAGTGGCAGGGCTATAGTAATAGGGGATTCGATTGTAAGGGGAATAGATAGGGGTTTCTGTGGTCGCGACCGAGACTCCAGGATGGTATGTTGCCTCCCTGGTGCAAGGGTCAAGGATGTCTCGGCGCGGGTGCAGAACATTCTGGAGGGGGAGGGGGAACAGCCAGTTGTCGTGATACATGTTGGTACCAACGACGTAGCTAAAAAAAGGGAAGAGGTCCTACAAGTAGAATTTCGGGAGTTAGGAGCCAAGCTAAAAAGTAGGACCTCGAAGGTAGTAATCTCTGGATTACTACCAGTGCCACGTGCTAGTAAGAGTACAGAGAACAGGATAGTTAGGCTAAATACGTGGCTTGAGCAGTGGTGTAAGAGGGAGGGTTTTAAATTTTTGAGGCATTGGAACCAGTTTTGTGGTAGGTGTGACCTATACAAAAGGGACGGTCTACACCTGTGCAGAGATGGAACTGATGTTCTCGGGGTAATTTTTGATAAAGCAGTTCGGGAGCATTTAAACTAGTATGGCAGGGGGCTAGAAACCTATGTAGTGAAATAGAGGAACGTGAAAGGCAGACAGAAATAAATGATAAAAGGGTGAGGAACAAAAAACAAAGGGCCAAACTAATTCATAAAAAATGTGAGCATAAAAAAAGCCTGAGGGTTTTATACCTTAATGCGAGAAGCATCAGGAACAAGGTAGATGAATTAGCTGTGGAAATAGAGGTTAATAATTATGACCTAATTGGGATTACGGAAACATGGTTGCAGGGTGAGCAGGGCTGGGAGCTTAACATACAGGGGTATTCAGTATTTAGGAAGGATCGACAAAAAAGAAAGGGAGGAGGGGTAGCATTGCTAGTAAAAGAGGGGATAAATGCAATTGAAAGGAAGGATATTAACTCAGTTAATACAGAATCTATATGGGTGGAGCTAAGAAATAGCGAGGGGCGAAAAACATTAATAGGAGTGGTATATAGGCCTCCAAATAGTAAAATAGAGGTTAGGGAGGGCATCACGAGGGAAATTAGAGAAGCGTGCAATAAGAGCACAGCTGTCATCATAGGTGACTTTAACTTACATATAGATTGGACTAGCCTAATCAGTAAAAATAATGAGGAGGAGGAATTCCTTGAGTGTTTGAGGGATGGTTATCTGGATCAATATGTCGAGGGACCAACTCGGGAACAGGCTATATTGGACTGGGTACTGTGCAATGAGAAGGGACTAATCAGTAATCTTGTTGTACGGGGACCCTTGGGTCAGAGCGATCATAACATGATCGATTTCTCACTCGAAATGGAGAGCGAAGAAATTGACTCAGAGACTAAGGTCCTGAATTTAAACAAGGGGAATTATGATGCCATGAGACGGGAACTGAGTAGGTCTGATTGGACAACGTTCCTGGGAGGACTGGAGGTAGATAAACAATGGCAAACATTTAAAGATAGAATGACAAAATTGCAAAAATTGTTTATACCAATCTGGCATAAAAGGAAATCTAAAAAGGTGACTCAACCGTGGATAACAGGGGAAATTAGAGACAGCATAAAATCCAAAGATAGGGCGTATAAAATAGCCCAAAAAAGCGCCAGAGCGGAAGATTGGGAACAGTTTAAGATAGAGCAAAGGAGGGCAAAGGGCATAATCAAGAGGGGCAAAATAGCTTACGAAAACAAGCTGGCGGAAAATATAAAAACTAACTCCAAAAGCTTTTATAAGTATATCAAAAGGAAAAGACTGGTGAAAACCAAAGTTGGTCCATTGCAGTCAGATACGGGGGAATATATAATGGGAAATAAGGAAATGGCAGATCAACTAAATGCATACTTTGGGTCAGTCTTTACGAAGGAAGACACAAAAAACCTCCCTGGGATATCGGGAAAAATAGGGACATTGGCAAAGGAGGAACTGACGCAAATCAATATCTCTAAGGATATGGTGTTAAGGAAGCTAAAGGGATTGAAGGTGGACAAATCCCCAGGGCCTGATAACATGCATCCTAGGGTACTGAAGGAGGTGGCCCTAGAGATAGCGGATGCACTAAGGATGATTTTTCAGAATTCATTAGACTCGGGAACAGTGCCGATGGATTGGAGGGTAGCTAACGTTACCCCACTATTCAAAAAGGGGGGTAGGGAAAAAGCAGGTAATTACAGACCTGTAAGCCTTACATCAGTTGTGGGCAAAATGCTGGAGTCCATCATTAAGGATGAAATAGCGGAGCACTTAGCAAATGGGGACAGGATAGGACAGAGTCAACATGGATTTACAAAGGGTAAATCGTGCTTGACTAATCTATTGGAATTTTTTGAGGGAGTAACTGGTAGAATAGATGGGGGAGAGCCAGTAGATGTGGTGTACCTGGACTTCCAAAAGGCCTTCGATAAGGTCCCACATAAAAGATTAGCATGGAAAATTGAGGCTCATGGGATAAAGGGGAAAGTTTTGGCGTGGATAGGGAACTGGCTGTCAGATAGAAAACAGAGAGTTGGAATAAACGGCTCATTTTCTGAATGGCAGGCAGTAACAAGTGGGGTACCACAGGGATCTGTCCTGGGCCCCCAGCTGTTCACAATTTACATTAATGACCTGGATCAGGGAGTCGGATGCAGCATTTCCAAATTTGCAGACGACACTAAACTAGGAGGGGGGGTGGGCTCAGAGGAAGAGACCAGGAAGCTCCAGAGCGATTTGGACAGACTGGGCGATTGGGCGGATAAATGGCAGATGC
Source organism: Somniosus microcephalus (assembly GCF_052327205.1). Classification (NCBI taxonomy): domain Eukaryota; kingdom Metazoa; phylum Chordata; class Chondrichthyes; order Squaliformes; family Somniosidae; genus Somniosus; species Somniosus microcephalus. Next base: position 2,659,332 of record NC_140991.1, on the reverse strand, counting down.
ACTATAATGTGGACAAGTGCGAAGTTATCCACCTTGGGTGCAGGAACGGGAGGGCAAATTATTATTTAAATGGCAATAGATTGGGAGAGGGGGAAGTACAGAGAGACCTGGGTGTTCTTGTACACCAGTCGCTGAAGGCGAGCATGCAGGTGCAACAGGCGGTCAAGAAGGCAAACGGTATGCTGGCCTTCATAGCAAAAGGGTTAGAATACAGGAACAGGGATACCTTGCTGCAGCTGTACAGGGCACTGGTGAGACCACACCTCGAGTACTGTGTACAGTTTTGGTCGCCTCATCTGAGGAAGGATGTTCTTGCCATGGAGGGGGTGCAGCGGCGATTCACCAGGCTGATACCAGGAATGGCGGGAATGACCTATGAGGAGAGACTATGTAGTTTAGGGATGTACACACTGGAGTTTAGAAGATTGAGAGGGGACCTCATAGAAGTGTATAAAATTCTGACAGGTCTAGACAGACTGGATGCAGAAGGAATGTTTCCCTTGGCGGGTGAGAACAGAACTAGAGGACATAATTTAAGGATAAGGGCTAAACCATTTAGGACAGAGATGAGGGGGAATTTCTTCACTCAGAGAGTGGTGAACCTGTGGAACTCATTGCCACAGAGGGCAGTGTACGCCAGCTCATTAAATATATTTAAGAGGGAATTAGATATATTTCTACGGGCAAAAGGGGTTAAGGGTTACGGAGAGAAGGCGGGGACGGGATACTGAATTAAAGGATCAGCCATGATCTCATCGAATGGCGGAGCAGGCACGAAGGGCCGAATGGCCTACTCCTGCTCCTATCTTCTATGTATCTATGTAACCCTGTCCTTCACACAGTACAATATCCTCTCCAAGGATAGAAGACATCTTCGCCTCACTGTCTGGAGGGAAGCGTTTTACAAAAATTGACCGAGCACAAGCATATTTGCAGATGGAGGTTGAAGAGTCCTCTAGGAAGTATCTCACGATAAACACTCACAAAGGTCTTTACCAGTATCATCAATTGGTATTCGGAGTAGCATCGGCTCCGGCGATATGGCAAAAAGCGATGGAACAAGTCCTGCAAGGGATTCCGGGGACTCAGTGTTACTTGGACGACATCCTTGTAACAGGTGAAGATGACAGTGAACACCTTAACAACCTAGAACAGGTGCTCACTAGACTACGGGAACATGGGTTGCGAGCCAACCGCCCCAAGTGCGATTTTTTTAAGAAACAGATATCGTATTGTGGCCACGTGATTGATGAAGAGGGGTTACATAAGTCCCCTGACAAAATTGAAGCGGTTGTTAAGGCCCCAGCGCCTGAAAATGTGTCGCAACTGAGGTTATTCCTCGGGTTGGTGAATTACTATCATAAGTTTTTGCCGAATTTGTCGACAATTCTGCACCCACTGAACGCCCTGCTACGAACGGGGGTAGCATGGAAATGGAGTGATGATTGTAAACGTGCTTTTCAGAAGAGTAAGGACTTAATCACTTTGAAGGAAGTATTGGCTCACTACAAACCAGGACTGCCAATCAGGCTGGTGTGTGATGCGTCTCCCTACGGCATTGGGGCGGTACTGTCACATAAATTCCTTGATGGTTTGGAGAGGCCGATAGCTTTTGCGTCACGCTCGTTAACTTCTGCCGAGCGTAACTACGCCCAGATTGACAGAGAGGCCCTCAGCCTAGTGTGGGGGTGAAGAAGTTCAATCACAATCTGCACGGTCAAAAATTTACTCTACTAACCGATCATCAACCTCTTGTCTCCACTTTCAACCCTCAGAAGGGCGTACCGATAATGTCAGCACAACGGCTGCAGAGATGGTCCCTTTTCCTAGGGGCACACCAATATGACATCGAGTACAAAGGAACTAAACAGCATGGAAATGCTGATGGATTGTCACATCTACCGTTGCCGACGGTGGAAGAAGAAGACCTTGCAGTGGATCCAATGGAGTTATTCCACTCGACCATAGTCGAATGTCTCCCTGTGACGAATGCAAACATAGAAAAGGAAACACGGAATGACCCGACACTATCACGGGTCTATGATTTAACGGTGAAGGGATGGCCAGCACATGGCGAACCACTGCTGCCAGCATTCTCGCCGAGAAGAGAACAGCTGTCAGTGTGCAGAGGAACCTTGATGTGTGGATCCAGAGTAGTAATTCCACCTAAGTTGACGGATAGAGTGCTCAATGAGCTTCATGAGGGTCACCTGGGTGGGGTAAAAATGAAGAGCTTAGCCAGAGCGTCTGTGTGGTGGCCGGGAATCGATAGAGAAATCGAAGAGATGACCAAGAGCTGTGCAGGATGCCAGAAGGTCCAAAACGCCCCACCACAAGCTCCTCTGCATCCATGGGAGTGGCCCTCATCTCCATGGCAAAGGGTGCACATTGATTTTGCTGGTCCCTTCATGGACTCGATGTTTTTAATTGCGGTGGATGCACATTCAAAGTGGCCAGAGGTAATAAAAATGTCCTCAACCACCGCGGAAAAAACTATCACAGTTTTACGAACCATATTCGCCAGGAATGGGCTGCCTGAACAGATTTGCTCTGACAATGGACCACAGTTTGTGTCTGAAGAGTTCCGGAGGTTCTTAAAGAACAATGGTGTTAAGCATTACACATCTGCCCCATATCATCCAGCCACTAATGGACTGGCCGAGAGGTTTGTCCAAACATTCAAGAAGGCTATCAAGGCAATGTGTAATGAAGATATACCCCTACAACACAAGGTGGACAACTTCTTGTTTGCCTACCGGAATGCGACACATGCGGTTACCAACCAAACTCCAGCCATGATGTTCTTCAATCGAAGACTACGATGTCGCTTGGATTTGGTTAAGCCAAACGTCCGAAGAGATGTGGAGAACAGGCAGTTTCAGAATATGAATGAAAGGCCGACCAGGAGTTTTAAGATAGGTCAACCAGTTTTGTCCCGGGGCTACCGCACTGAGAAATGGCAGCCAGGAACGATTTGTACACGACAAGGACCTCCCATGTATACCGTGGACGTTGGGGAGAGCATTGTAAGACGCCATGCTGACCAGATTCTAGAGTCACTGGAAAACGTCAACTCCACACCACGATCTGATACACCTGGTAATGAAATCGACGTTCCAATTGCAGCTACCGCAGAACCGGTAATATTGGAAGGAGATGAGCCAAACAACGACATTGATTCCGATTCAACATTGCCAGAAGAACCTGTTACCCCAAAGAGGCGTTATCCAGACAGAATCAGGAAGCCTCCTCAAAGACTGAACTTATAATTGCTTAAACTTAACCATTGTATCTAGTAACCGTAATTGTGATTGTAATTCGTTATCATTTAGTTGTTAAATGAATGTTATGTACTGTTTATCTAAAAGGGGAGGAATTGTTGTGTATGTACCTTTAAGAGAATAACTGGTCTCAGACTGCAGTACCGGCAGTGACCACCCCTGTATAAAAGGCGCTAGAGAGCCTCTGTTGTTTAGATTCGTTATGTACTTCCACCAGTAAACATCTGTTGTTTTCACTCCTGCTAGCCCGTGTCGAAATCATTCATGGGCTTAACACCAGTGTTATAGTGACAGACCTGTACCCACCAGTACGGTACCGCAGTGTTATAGTGACAGACCTGTACCCACCAGTACTGTACCCGTGTTAAACAGTGACAGACCTGTGCCCACCAGTACTGTACCCGTGTTATACATTGACAGACCTGTGCGCACCAGTATTGTAACCCAGTGTTATAGTGACAGACCTGTGCCCACAAATACCGTATCCGTGTTATAGTGACAGACCTGCACCCACCAGTAATGTACCCGTGTTATACAGTGACAGCCTGTATGCACCAGTACTGTACCCCAGTGTTATACACACAGACCTGTACCCACCAGTACTGTACCCCAGTGTTACACAGTAACAGACCTGTACCCACCAGCACTGTACCCCAGTGTTATACAGACAGATCTGTACCCACCAGTACTGTACCCATGTTATACAGTGACAGACCTGTACCCACCAGCACTGCACCCCAGTGTTATACAGTGACAGACCTGTACCCACCAGTACTGTACCCCAGTGTTATACAGTGTCAGACCTGTACCCACCAGTACTGTACCCGTGTTATACAGTGACAGACCTGTACCCGCCAGCACTGTACCCCAGTGTTATACAGTGACAGAACTGTACACACCATTAATGTACCGCACTGATATACAGTGCCAGATCTGTACCGACCAGTACTGTACCGCAGTGTTATACAGTGACAGACCTGTATGCACCAGTACTGTACCCCAGTGTTATACAGACAGACCTGTACCCACCAGTACTGTACCCCAGTGTTACACAGTAACAGACCTGTACCCACCAGCACTGTACCCCAGTGTTATACAGACAGATCTGTACCCACCAGTACTGTAACCCCAGTGTTATACAGACAGACCTGTACCCACCAGTACTGTACCCATGTTATACAGTGACAGACCTGTACCCACCAGTACTGTACCCCAGTGTTATACAGTGACAGACCTGTACCCACCAGTACTGTACCCCAGTGTTATACAGTGTCAGACCTGTACCCACCAGTACTGTACCCGTGTTATACAGTGACAGACCTGTACCCGCCAGCACTGTACCCCAGTGTTATACAGTGACAGAACTGTACACACCATTAATGTACCGCACTGATATACAGTGCCAGATCTGTACCGACCAGTACTGTACCGCAGTGTTATACAGTGACAGACCTGTACCCACCAGTACTCTACCCCAGTATTATACAGTGACAGAACTGTACCCGCCAGTACTGTACTGCAGTGATATACAGTGTCAGACCTGTACCCAGCAGTACACTACCCCTGTGTTGCACAGTGACAGAAGTGTACCCACCAGTACTGTACCCGTGTTATATAGTGATAGACCTGTACCCACCAGTACTGTACCGCAGTGTTATACAGTGACAGACCTGTGCTCACCAGTACTGTACCCCAGTGTTATAGTGACAGACCTGTACCCACCAGTACTGTACCCCAGTGTTTTACAGTAACAGACCTGTACCCACGAGTACTGTACCCCAGTGTTATACAGTGACAGACCTGTAACCACGAGTACTGTACCCCAGTGTTATACAGCGACAGACCTGTGCCCACCAGTTCTGTACCCCAGTGTTATACAGTGACAGACCTGTACCCACCTATACTGTACCCCAGTGTTATAGTGACAGACCTGTACCCACCGTTACTGTACCCCAGTGTTATAGTGACAGACCTGTACCCACCAGTACTGTACCCATGTTAAACAGTGACAGACCTGTGCCCACCAGTACTGTACCCGTGTTATACATTGACAGACCTGTGCGCAGCAGTACTGTACCCCAGTGTTATAGTGACAGACCTGTGCCCACAAGTACCGTATCTGTGTTATAGTGACAGACCTGTACCCACCAGTACTGTACCCATGTTTTACAGTGACAGACCTGTACGCACCAGTACTCTACCCCAGTGTTACACACTGACAGACCTGTACCCACCAGTACTGCACCCCAGTGTTATACAGTGACAGACCTGTACCCACCAGTACTGTACCCCAGTGTTACACAGTAACAGACCTGTACCCACCAGCACTGTACCCCAGTGGTATACACTGACAGAACTGTACCCACCAGTACTGTACCCCAGTGTTATACAGTGACAGACCTCTACCCACCAGTATATTACCCCGGTGTTATACTGTGACAGAAGTGTACCCACCAGTGCTGTACCACAATGTTATAGAGTGACAGGCCTGTACCCAGCAGTACTGTACCTCAGTGTTATACACTGACAGACCTGTACCCACCAGTACTCTACCCCAGTGTTATACAGTGACTGACCTGTACCCACGAGTACTCTACCCCAGTGTTATACAGTGACAGAACTGTACCCACCAGTACTGTACCCCTGTGTTATACAGTGACAGACCGGTACCAACTGTAGTGTATGTGCCTTTAAGTCAGAACTACTTTTACAGCTCCTGTATACTGTAGTACCGGCAGTGACCACACCGGTATATAAGCTTTGTGCATGCCTCTGTACCCCCAGTCTAGAGACTACCCTCCTCCAGTAAAGACCTGTTCATTGTTCATGTACAGCATCTGTGTGATTATTTAATAATAGCATATCTACTGATCCACGGATCCAACAGTGGCGACGAGTGTCGATTCGAATCTACCTGCAACATTAAAAAAAAGATAGTCGAGGCCAGGAACACGGGCGTCGACCACGAGCAACCGCCCAGCAGTCAGGCAGAGAATGAACTTCGCAGGGGAGGCTGTGGAGAGCCGGGATTGGTTCCCCAGCCACGACGAGCAGTAAGAGACCGACCACAGGTCCAGCGCAGATCCTTCCCAAGCAGCAGCGGCTGGAGCCAACCGACGGCGGAGAGAAAGCCGAGCAGCGTCGATGGGGTAAGACAGAGGGTGAAGAGCGCAGGGCGCAGCCGGGGGTTGATCACCGAGCGGCGTCGAGAAAAAGAAAACAAACCGGAGAGAGAGAGGGTTAAGAAACAGCCGGGTTCTAGACTGAGCGGCGTCAAAAAATATAAAAAGAACGCGCAGAGCACAGCCAGGGCTCACGGGCTGAACAGGGTCTGCGGGGCGAAGAAAGGGGAGACTCCATTGAGCCGTGGAGAAGAAGGAAGAGCGCGGGAGGCGCCATTTTTAGAAGCCGCAGCGGAGAAGAAGGGCGAGCGCGGGAAGGAAGGAAAGCGCGGGAGACGCCATTTTGTGCCAGCGGAGAAGAAGGGGAAGCGCGGGAGGCGCCATTTGTGACAGTTAACTCACACCCAAGGATGCCGAAGAGTGGCAGTATCTCTACGTTCGACAATGAAGTCGAAGATTGGGAGACATATGTGGAACGTATTGAGGTGTACTGCAGGGCGAATGAAGTGCCAGATGCTAATAAAGCACTGGTTCTGTTAAATTCCATGGGTGCAAAAACTTATGGGTTACTGCGAAATCGAATAACCCCAGAGAAGCCGGTAAACAAGAATTTTGAAAGTATAGTAGAAATCCTACAGGACCACTTAAATCCCACACCGCTGCTGATAGCAGAATGATTTAAGTTCCATAAAAGGAACCAACACAAAGAAGAAAGCAATGCTGAGTACCTAACGGAACTGCGCAAGCTATCGAAACACTGCCAGTTTGGAGCGGGACTAGCAGATACGTTAAGGGACAAGTTTGTGTGTTGGCTACAAAGTGAAGGAACCCAGAAACGGCTTCTATCAGAAAAGGACCTTACGCTGGACAAAGCTTTCAGTATGGCAGTATCACATGAAGCAGCCGCAAGGGGCGCTGCAGAGATACAACGTGACCGCAAGAATATGGCACCAATGAAATGTCCTATGGAACAGGGAAGTGCTATCGCTGCGGCAGAACAACAAATGACCAAAAAGATTGTTGGTTCAAGGACCAAGTGTGCAGACAGTGTGGGAAAGCAGGACACATAGCAAGAGTCTGCAGATCTGGGAAGAAAACCAACAGTAAGAAATCTCCACAGGAGAAGTACAAAAAGGTACACCAGGTGATGGACAGTGGTTCAGATGAACAGAAAAGTGACACAGACTCCGGAAGCAAGGAGCTGGGTTGTCTGAAACTACATAAGGCCACAGAAATGGAGGATCACCAGACTATCTGGGTTACACTCAAGATAGACGGAGTCCAAGTGAAAATGGAATTGGACACAGGGTCAGCTCTAACAGTCATAAATCAAAGAGACTACAAGCGGCTATTTTCACACATACCCTTGAAAGCTACAGAGATTGTCTTGAAGACGTATACGGGGCAAAAAGTCTACCCCAAAGGAAAAATAAGGGTGAAAGTGACATATAAAGGTCAGGAAATACCTAAAATGGATATATATGTATTGCCAAATGGAGGACCACCACTGCTAGGACGTGAATGGATCCGGAAGATACAATTAGATTGGCATTCCATACAGGCACTAAAGGTTGAGGCCAAAAAGGATGACGACGTCACACCTGGACAACTGTCAAAAATGCTAACTGACGCAAAAGAAGTGTTCCAGGAGGGACTAGGAACACTAAAAGGAATAACAGCAACGATTAAAATAGAGGAAAATGCAAGCCCAAAGTTCCTGAAGGCCAGACCAGTGCCTTATGTGATCAGACCAGCTGTTGAAGTAGAGCTGGAAGGGTTGGAACGTTCAGGAGTACTGTCCAAAGTGGACTGGAGCGAGTGGGCTACACCCATCATTCCTGTAATGAAGAGGTCGTTGAGTAATACGCCTGGGGAACCAAAGAAGGTCCGCATCTGTGGGGACTTTAAGGTGACAGTGAACCCAGTCCTTCACACGGTGCAATATCCGCTTCCACGAATTGAGGATATTTTCGCCTCGCTGTCTGGAGGTAAACGCTTCACCAAAATTGATCTAGCCCAGGTGTACTTGCAAATGGAGGTAGAAGAAGCTTCGAAACATTACCTTACGATCAACACTCATAAAGGTCTCTATCAATACAACCGGCAGGTGTTTGGAGTTGCCTCGGCTCCGGCTATCTGGCAAAGGGCGATGGATCAGGTCCTGCAAGGGATTCCAGGGACCCAGTGTTATTTGGATGACATCTTGGTCACGGGCAAAAATGATGGTGATCACCTCGCCAACTTGGAGAAGGTGCTCACCAGATTAAAGGAGTATGGGCTATGAGCTAATCGCCACAATTGCGAGTTTTTCCAGAAACAGATCTCGTATTGTGGCCACGTCATCGATGAAGAGGGGCTACATAAGTCCCCTGACAAGATTGAGGCAGTAGTCAAGGCTCCAGCACTGGAAAATGTGTCACAACTGAGGTCGTTCCTCGGGCTGGTAAACTACTACCACAAGTTCTTACCAAATTTGCCTACGGTATTACACCCGCTGAACACCCTACTGCAAACAGGGGTACCATGGAAGTGGGATGACGAACGTAGACGAGCTTTCCAGAAGTGTAAAGAATTGATCACATCAAAAGAGGTGTTGGCCCATTTCAACCCAGCACTACCAATTCATTTGGCATGTGATGCATCACCCTATGGTATTGGAGCGGTGCTGTCGCACAAATTCCCAGACGGGTTGGAGAGGCCAGTAGCCTTTGCGTCTCGGTCACTAAACTCAGCCGAGCGCAAGTACGCCCAAATTGACAGGGAGGCCCTCAGCCTAGTATGGGGAGTAAAAAAATTCAACCACTATCTGCATGGGCAGGAGTTCACCTTGCTGACTGACCACCACCACTTGTCTCCATCTTTAATCCTAAGAAGGGCGTTCCAGTGAAAACTGCACAGCGGTTACAAAGATGGTCCCTGTTTCTAGGGGCGAATCAATATGAAATAGAATATAAAGGCACGAAACAGCATGGGAACGCTGATGGGCTATCGCGCCTGCCACTGCCTACTGTGGAGGAAGCACCAGCAGTGGACCCTATCGAGATATTTTATTCTTCAATAATTGAACGATTGCCAGTAACAAACGCGGATATAGAGAAGGAGACCCGCAATGATCCGACGCTGTCGAGGGTATATGAATTGACGGTGAGGGGATGGCCAACACATGGCGACTCACTGTTGCCAGCATTCTCATCCAGAAGAGAACAGCTGTCAGTATGCCAGGGGACAGTGATGTGTGGATCCAGAGTGGTGATTCCACCCAAGTTAAGGGAGAGAGTGCTAAATGAGCTACATGAAGGTCATCTGGGGGGAGTGAAAATGGAAAGCCTGGCTAGGGCTTATGTGTGGTGGCTGGGAATCGATCAACAAATCGAAGACCTAACTAAGAGCTGCTTAGGATGCCAGAAGGTCCAAAATGCACCACCACATGCCCCTCTACACCCATAGGAGTGGCCCTCCTCTCCATGGCAACGGGTGCATATTGATTTCGCTGGTCCATTCATGGACTCAATGTTCTTAATAGCAGTGGATGCTCATTCAAAGTGGCCTGAGGTGATAAAAATGTCTTCAACCACTACAGAGAAAACGATTGCAGTCCTACGGACCATATTTGCCAGAAACGGTTTGCCAGAGCAGATTTGCTCTGATAATGGACCACAGTTTGTGTCCGACAAGTTCCAAAAATTTATGAGAAGGAATGGGGTAAGGCATTACACATCCGCCCCGTATCATCCAGCCACAAATGGATTGGCTGAGAGGTTCGTACAAACCTTTAAGAAGGCAATCAAGGCCATGTGCGACGATGAAATTCCACTACAGCATAAGATGGACAATTTCTTATTAGCCTACCAAAACGCGACACATGCAGTTACCAACCAGACCCCGGCCATGATGTTCTTTAACCGAAGGTTGAGATCTCGTCTGGACTTGCTCAGACCAAATGTGCGAAGAAATGTTGAGGACAAACAATTCCAGCACATCAATGAGAAGCCGACAAGGAGCTTCAATGTAGGGCAACCAGTCTTGGCCCGTGACTATCGAACAGAGAAATGGCAACCCGGAACGATATGTACAAGGCAGGGGCCATTCATGTACACAGTGGATGTCGGGGAGAACATTGTGAGACGCCACGTCGATCAGATCTTAGCGTCACAGGAACGTGTCAACCCCATGTCTCGAGTACCTGGGGATGAACCCGACATACCGGTAGCATTTACTTCAGACCCAGTAGCAGTGAAACCCGATGAGCTACCCGATGAAAAGGGGTCAGAATCGCCTCTGCACCAAGAACAAGAACCTCCAGAAAGGCGCTATCCCGAAAGGGTCAGGAAGCCACCCCAAAGACTGAATCTATAAATGGAATTTTGTTGTTTAATGTACATGTTGAAATGTTAATTTTTATTTGAATATTAGGGGTACTACTAATCTAAAAGGGGAGGAATTGTAGTGCATGTGCCTTTAAGTCAGAACTACTTTTACAGCTCCTGTATACTGTAGTACCGGCAGTGACCACACCGGTATATAAGCTTTGCGCATGCCTCTGTACCCCCAGTCTAGAGACTACCCTCCTCCAGTAAAGACCTGTTTATTGTTCATGTACAGCATCCGTGTGATTATTTAATAATAGCATATCCACTGAACCACGGATCCAACACCAACCATTACTGTACCGCAGTGTTATACAGTGCCAGACCTGTACCCACCATTACTGTACCGCAGTGTTATACAGTGATAGACCTGTACCCACCATTACTGTACCCCAGTGTTATACAGTGACAGACCTGTGCCCACCAGTATTGTACACCAGTTTTATACAGTGACAGACCTGTACCCACCAGTATTGTACCCCAGTGTTATACAGTGACAGAACTGTACCCACCAGTCCTGTACCCCAGTGTTATACAGACAGACCTGTGCCCAGCAGTATTGTACACCAGTGTTATACAGTAACAGACCTGTGCCCACCATTACTGTGCCCCAGTGTTATACAGTGACAGAACTGTACCCGCCAGTACTGTACCCCAGTGTTATACAGTGGGAGACCTGTACACATCAATACTGTATTCCAGTGTTATACAGTGACAGACCTGTGCCCACCAGTACTGTGCCCCAGTGTTGTATATTGACAGACCTGTACACACCAGTACTGTACACCAGTGTTATGCAGTGACAGACCTGTACCCATCAGTACTGTACCCCAGTGTTATAGTGACAGACCTGTACCCACCGGTACTGTACCCCAGTGTTATACAGTGTCAGAACTGTACCCACCAGTACTGTACCCATGTTATACAGCGACAGACCTGCACCCACCAGTACTGTACCCCAGTGTTATACAGTGACAGACCTGTATCCACCAGTACTGTACCCCAGTGTTATACAGTGACAGACCTGTACACACTGTTATTTTACCCCAGTGTTATAGTGACAGACCTGTACCCACCAGTACGGCACATAAGAACATAAGAACATAAGAAATAGGAGCAGGAGTAGGCCAATCGGCCCCTCGAGCCTGCTCCGCCATTCAATAAGATCATGGCTGATCTGATCCTAACCGCCAATCTACTATCACAGAACCATCTCCTGAATCTAACAGAATTAGACACACGAAATAGGAGCAGGATCAGGCTACACGGCCCCTGGGCCCGCTCTGCTACCCACAGGGCCATGACCGATCCGAACCTAGACTCATGTCCAAATTCCTGCCCGCTCCCCGTAACCCTTAATTCCCTTTACTTCTAGGAAATTGTCTATTTCTGTTTTAAATTTATGTAATGATGTAGCTTCTACAGCTTTTTGGGGCAGCATATTCCATGGACCTACCACCCTCTGAGTGAAGTAGTTCCTCCTCATCTCAGTTTTGAAAGAGCAGCCCCTTATTCTAAGACTATGCCCCCTAGTTCTAGTTTCACCCATCATCGGGAACATCCTCCCCGCATCCACCCGATCCAACCCCTTCACAATCTTATATGTTTCAATAAGATCGCCTCTCATTCTTCTGAACTCCAATGAGTAGAGTCCCAATCTACTCAACCTCTCCTCATATGTCCATCCCCTCATCCTCAGGATTAACCGAGTGAACCTTCTTTGTACTGACTTGAGAGCAAATATGTCCTTTCTTAAGTATGGACACCAAAACTGTACGCAGTATTCCAGGTGCGGTCTCACCAATACCTTGTACAACTGAAGCAATACCTCCCTATTTTTATATTCTATCCCCCTAGCAATGAAAGCCAACATTCCATTGGCCTTCTTAATCACTTGCTGCACCTGCATACTAACCTTTTGAGTTTCGTGCACCAGGAACCCCAGATCCCTTTGTACTTCAGTGCTTTCCAGTTTCTTGCCATTAAGATAATAACTTGCTCTATGATTTTTCCTGCCAAAGTGCATAACCTCACACTTTCCAGTATTGTCTTCCATCTGCCAAATCTCTGCCCACTTACTTAGCCTGTCGATGTCCCCTTGCAGGTTTTTTATGTCCTCCTCACTCACTACTTTCCCTCCCATCTTAGTATCATCTGCAAACTTTGATATGTTACACTCGGTCCCCTCCTCCAAATCGTTAATATAGGTTGTAAAGAGTTGGGGACCCAGCATTGGCCCCTGCGGAACACCACTAGTTACTGATTGCCAGTCTGAGAATGAACCATTTATCCCAACTCTCTGCCTTCTGTTAGATAGCCAATCCTCTATCCATGCCAGAATATTACCCCCAATCCCGTGATTTTTTATCTTAAGCAATAATCTTTTGTGTGGCACCTTGTCAAATGCCTTTTGGAAGTCTAAATACACTATGTCCACTGGTTCCCCTTTATCCACCCTATATGTTACTTCCTCAAAGAACTCCAGCAAATTTGTCAAACATGACTTCCCCTTCATAAAACCATGCTGACTTTGTCCTATTAAATTATGATTATCCAAATGTCCTGTTACTGTCTCCTTAATAATGGACTCCAAAATTTTACCTGCCACAGATGTTAGGCTAACCAGTCTATAGTTTCCAGCCTTCTGTCTACTGCCCTTTTTAAATAAGGGTGTTACATTAGCAGTTTTCCAGTCTGCCGGGACCTTTGCTGAGTCCAGGGAGTTTTGGAAAATTATTACCAATGCATCCACAATCCCTATCGCCACTTCCCTCAAGACCCTAGGATGTAAGCCATCAGGTCCAGGTGATTTATCCGCCTTGAGTCCCATTATTTTACCGAGTACCACTTCCTTAGTGATTTTGATCATGTTTAGCTCCTCCCCCCCATAGCCCCCTGTTTGTCTAGTGTTGGGATATTCTTAGTGTCCTCTGCTGTAAAGACTGATACAAAATATTCATTCAGTGTTTTTGCCATCTCCATATTTCCCACCATTAATTTCCTGGTCTCATCCTCTAAGGGACCAACATTTACTTTAGCCACCCTTTTTCTTTTTATATAACTATAAAAACTCTTACTATCTGTTTTTATATTTTTTGCTCATTTACTTTCATACTCTATCTTCCCTTTCTTAATCAATCTTTTTGTTATTTTTTGCTGTCTTTTAAAGTTTTCCCAATCCTCTATCCTCCCACTAGATTTGGCTACCTTATATGCCCTTGTTTTTAGTCGAATACTATCCTTAATTTCTTTACTTAGCCACGGATGGCTGTCTTTTCTTTTACACCCTTTTCTTCTCAGTGAAATATATTTTTTTTGGAAGTTGTAAAACAACTCCTTAAATGTACACCACTGATCATGTATCGTCTTACCCTTTAATCTATTTTTCCCTATCCGCTCTACTCAATTCCGCTCTCATACCTTCATAGTCTCCTTTATTCAAGCTTAGCACGCTTGATTGAGATCCAACCTTCTCACCCTCTAATTGAATATGGAATTCAACCATGTTATAGTCACTCATTCCAAGGGGATCCTTTACTAGGAAATTTTTAATTAATCCTGTCTCGTTACACAGGACCAGATCTAAGGTTGCTTGCCCCCTGGTCGGTTCAGTTACATACTGCTCAGGAAACCCATCCCTAATACACTCAATGAACTCATCCTCAAGGCAGCCCTGCCCAATTTGATTTGTCCAATTAATATGATAGTTAAACTCCCCCATAATTATAGATGTTCCCTTATTACAAGCCTCAACTATTTCCTGATTGATACTCCATCCAACAGAGTTGCAACTGTTCGGAAGCCTATAGACTACGCCCACTAGTGTTTTTTTCCCCTTATTATTCCTTATCTCCACCCAAACTGTTTCATTATCCTGATCTTTTGACCCACTATCATTTCTCTGTATTACCGCAGTGTTATAGTGACAGACCTGTAGCCAGCAGTACTGTAACCCATTGTTATACAGTGAGAGACCTGTAACCACCACTACTGTACCCGTGTTATACAGTGACAGACCTGTACCAACTAGTACTGTACCCCAGTGTTATAGTGACAGACCTGTACCCACCAGCACTGTACCCGTGTTACACAGTGACAGACCTGTACCCAGCATTACTGTACCCCGGTGTTATAGTGACAGACCTGTACCCACCAGTGCTGTACCCATGTTATCGTGACAGACCTGTGTCCACCAGTACTGTACCCGTGTTATACATTGACAGACCTGTACCCACAAGTAATGTACCCCAGTATTATTGTGACAGACCTGTGCCCACAAGTAACGTATCCGAGTTATAGTGACAGACCTGTACCCACCAGTACTGTACCCGTGTTATACAGTGACAGACCTGTACGCACCAGTACTGTACCCCAGTGTTATAGGGAAAAAATAGGGCCCATTAGGGACAAAAGTGGCAATCTGTGTGTGGAGCCGGAAGATGTAGGAGGGGTTCTAAATGAATTTTTTGCGTCTGTTTTCACTATGGAGAGGGACGATGTAGACATAGAAATAGGGCGGGGGGACTGTGATATGCTCGAACATATTAACATCGAGAGGGAGGAGGTATTGGCGGTTTTAGCAGGCCTAAAAATGGATAAATCCCCAGGCCCGGATGAAATGTATCCCAGGCTGCTGTGTGAGGCAAAGGAAGAGATTGCGGGGGCTCTAACACATATATTCAGAACCTCTCTGGCCACAGGGGATGTGCCAGAGGACTGGAGAACCGCTAATGTAGTACCATTATTCAAGAAGGGGAGTAGGGAAAAACCGGGGAACTACAGGCCAGTGAGCCTAACATCAGTGGTAGGAAAATTATTGGAAAAAATTCTGAGGGACAAAATTAGTCTCCACTTGGAGAGGCAAGGATTAATCAGGGATAGTCAACATGGACTTGTCAAGGGAAGATCATGTCTGACTAATTTGATTGAATTTTTTGAGGGGGTGACTAGGTGTGTGGATGAGGGTAACGCAGTGGATGTGGTATACATGGATTTCAGTAAGGCCTTCGATAAAGTCCCGCACAGGAGACTGGTCAAGAAGGTAAGAGCCCATGGAATCCAGGGTGCCTTGGCACATTGGATACAAAACTGGCTTCGTGGCAGAAGGCAGAGGGTGATGGTCGAAGGTTGTTTTTGTGACTGGAAGCCTGTGGCCAGTGGGGTACCTCAGGGATCGGTGCTGGGTCCCTTGCTGTTTGTGGTCTACATTAATGACTTGGATATGAATGTAAAAGGTATGATCAGTAAGTTCGCGGATGATACAAAAATTGGTAGGGTGGTAAATAGCGAGGAGGGTAGTCTCAGTCTGCAGGATGATATCGATGGGTTGGTCAGATGGGCAGAACAGTGGCAAATGGAATTTAACCTGGAAAAGTGCGAGGTGATGCACTTTGGGGGGACTAACAAGGCAAGGGAATACACAATAAATGGTAAGACCCTAGGCAAGACGGAGGGTCAGAGGGATCTGGGTGTGCAAGTACACAGATCACTGAAGGTGGCGGAACAGGTGGATAAGGTGGTAAAAAAGGCATATGGGATACTTGCCTTCATTAGCCGAGGCATAGAATATAAGAGCAAGGAGGTTATGATGGAGCTGTATAAAACACTGGTTAGGCCACAGCTGGAATATTGTGTGCAGTTCTGGTCGCCACACTACAGGAAGGATGTGATAGCTTTGGAGAGGGTGCAGAGGAGATTCACCAGGATGTTACCAGGGCTGGAGCGCTTCAGCTATGAAGAGAGACTGGGCAGATTGGGATTGTTTTCCTTGGAGCAGAGGAGGCTGAGGGGGGACATGATTGAGGTGTACAAAATTATGAGGGGCATAGATAGGATGGATACTAAGGAGCTTTTTCCCTTAGTAGAAGGGTCAATAACTAGGGGGCATAGATTCAAGGTAAAGGGCGGGAGGTTTAGAGGGGATTTGAGAAAGAACTTTTTCACCCAGAGGGTGGTTGGAGTCTGGAACTCACTGCCTGAAAGGGTTGTGGAGGCAGAAACCCTCACAACATTCAAGAAGCATTTGGATGTGCACTTGAAATGCCATTGCATACAAGGCTACGGACCAAATGCTGGAATATGGGATTAGATTAGACAGGGCTTGATGGCCGGCGCGGACACGATGGGCCGAAGGGCCTCTATCCGTGCTGTATTACTCTATGACTCTATGACTCTAAGCATTTGGATGAGCACTTCAAATGCCATAACATACAAGGCTACGGACCAAATGCGGGAATATGGGATTAGATTAGACAGGGCTTGATGGCCGGCGCGGACACGATGGGCCGAAGGGCCTCTATCCGTGCTGTATAACTCTATGACTCTATGACAGACCTGTACCCAACAGTACTGTACCCCAGTGTTATACAGTGACAGACCTGTACCCACAAGTATAGTACCCCAGTGTTATACAGTAACAGACCTGTACACACCAGTACTGTACCCCAGTGTTATACAGTGACAGACCAGTACCCACCATTGCTGTACCACACAGCTATACAGTGCCAGATCTGTACCGACCAGTACGGTACCCCAGTGTTATACAGTGACAGACCTGTACCCACCAGTACTCTACCCGAGTGGTATACAGTAACAGAACTGTACCCGCCAGTATTGTACTCCAGTGTTATACAGTATCAGACCTGTACCCAGCAGTACTCTACCCCAGTGTTATACTGTGACAGAAGTGTACCCACCAGTACCGTACCACAGTGTTATACAGTGACAGGCCTGTGCCCACCATTACTGAACCGCAGTGTTATACAGTGACAGACCTGTGCCCACCAGTACTCTACCCCAATGTTATACAGCGACTGACCTGTACCAACCAGTACTCTACCCCAGTGTTATACAGTGACAGAACTGTACCCACCAGTACTCTACCCCAGTGTTATACAGTGACAGACCGGTACCAACCATTACTGTACCGCAGTGTTATACAGTAACAGACCTGTACCCACCAGTATTGTACCCCAGTGTGATACAGTGTCAGACCTGTACCCACCAGTACTGTACCCCAGTGTTATACAGACAGACCTGTACCCACCAGTATTGTACACCAGTGTTATAAAGTGACATACCTGTGCCCACCAGTACTGTACCCCAGTGTTATACAGTGACAGAACTGTACCCGCCAGTACTGTACCCCAGTGTTATACAGTGAGAGTCCTGTACACATCAGTACTGTACTCCAGTGTTATACAGTGACAGACCTGTGATCACCAGTACTGTACCGCAGTGTTATACAGTGACAGACCTGTGCCCACCAGTACTGTACCCCAGTGTTATACAGTGACAGACCTGTACCCACCAGTACTGTACCCCAGTGTTATACAGTGTCAGACCTGTACCCACCAGTACTGTACCCCAGTGTTATACAGACAGACCTGTACCCACCAGTATTGTACACCAATGTTATAAAGTGACATACCTGTGCCCACCAGTACTGTACCCCAGTGTTATACAGTGACAGACCTGTACCCACCAGTACTGTACCCCAGTGTTATACAGTGACAGACCTGTGCCCACCAGTACTGTACCCCAGTGTTATACAGTGTCAGACCTGTACCCACCAGTACTGTACCCCAGTGTTATACAGACAGACCTGTACCCACCAGTATTGTACACCAGTGTTATAAAGTGACATACCTGTGCCCACCAGTACTGTACCCCAGTGTTATACAGTGACAGAACTGTACCCACCAGTACTGTACCCCAGTGTTATACAGTGACAGACCTGTGATCACCAGTACTGTACCGCAGTGTTATACAGTGACAGACCTGTGCCCACCAGTGCTGTACCCCAGTTTTATACAGTGACAGACCTGTATGTTATGTCTGACATTGGTGATAGGTACTCGATTGCCTTGGCCTGAGCACATGGAGTTTGATAGTGCTATTATCATTGTATTGTGTATAGGTATTCGATTGCTTGTGTCTGGAAGTGTGTGTGTGGAGCAGCCATTATAAAAGCAACATGAACTGAACTCTGCTGACTGTCTCTGGATTATCTTTGCAAACGTAACATTTGGCGACAAGGATGGCTGAAATCTCTCTTCCACCGCCTCCTCCCTTCCTTGCACTACCAGGTGAGCCCCTGATCCCATGGGTTCGCTGGTTACAGTCCTTTGAAACCTACCTCATTGCTCTTGGACTAGAAACTGTGAGTGCGGCTCGCTAAAAGGCACTGTTATCCCGTTGCTTGGGAGCGGAGGGCCAGCGTGTTCTTGGGACATTATGCACAGCAGACTCAATCCAAACATATGATGAGGCTGTGGCTCTGTTAAGCACACACTTCTCTGCCCCACAAACTGCCCTCCTGCGGCGATTCATTTTTAGACAGCGTCACCAACTCCTCGGCGAGTCGGTGCATCAATACGTGGCTAATTTGAAGGGGTTAGCTAGCTCGTGCAAGTTTGGTGCATTACAAGATGAGATGGTGCGTGATCAACTAATAGAGCACACCAACAATGTGAGAGTGCGTGAAAGACTGTTCCTCGAGTCCGACGATCTGTCGTTGTCACAGGCAGTCAACATTGCCTTTCAAGTGGAGTCTGCAGCCGAATGTGCAGCGAAACTAGCACACACACCCAGTGACAGCGCCCTCGGCCCCGACAGCTCTGACACGGTAATGCTCGCGCGATGGCAGCAACACGCACTACCGCGGCAACAGTGTGGAAACTGCGGATCTCGTTCACATGCTACCAGAGCGCAGAATTGCCCCGCGCGCGGCCAAGCCTGTCGCAATTGTGGAAAACAAAATCACTTTGCCAATGTCTGCCGCTTTGCCCCGGTTGCTACAAATGAACACACTCAGTCCTCAAGCACTATAATTCACAACGTGAGCTCTGGGCCAGTAGTGGCTTTCAAGTCATGCACAATTAACCTGAATGATGTGTGCATTCCGCTGTTGTTGGATACCGGTGCCAGCGTCTCACTGCTGAATGTGGACACACTCAAACGCTTTTTCAGCTCCCTGCCACTCTCTGCGCCCTCCACTACCCTTTGCGGGTATGGTAGTTCGAAAATTGGACTAGTGGGCTCAGTCAACCTCACTGTATGCTATGGAACAAAAGTTTTGCGAGATTTTTGTTTTCATGTGGCACGCCAAGGAGCTAACCTGATGGGACTGGATCTTTTCACTGACCTGGGTTTTTCTCTCTTGGACACCGGCGGGTCTGCGATTCTGCACGTCGCCTCACCGTGGCGCCAAACATGGCCAGCACTCTTCGAGGGTCTAGGCTGCCTGACTGCCTTCACCCACCAGCCCATGGTTGACTCCACCATTACCCCTGTCATTCAGCCAATGCGCCGCATCCCGCTTGCTCGCCGTGACGGGGTCACAGCTGAACTAAAGCAGCTACTGGAAGCCGGCATCATCGAACCAGTTGATGCCTCCCCATGGGTCTCCAACCTGGTGGTCGCAACGAAAAAGTCAGGTGGTCTACACGTCTGTGTCGATCTTTGAGCAGTGAAGAAGGCCATAATCCCTGACAAATATCCACTGCCCACGTCAGCGGAACTCACAGCGCAGTTCTATGGTTCCATCCTGTTCTCGAAACTGGACCTTCGACAGGGCTATCTACAGGTTCCCCTCCACCCCAGCAGCAGGGACCTCACTGCTTTTGTGACACATGCTGGCGTCTTTCGGTACACCAGGATGCCATTTGGACTTAGCTCTGCACCCAGCTGCTTCCAAAAGATGATGTCCTCTGTGCTCGCGGGCATTCCTGGGGTGGCCATCTACCTGGATGACATAGTCGTGCATGGGCCCTCGACCTCCACTCACGACGAACGCCTTCACACAGTTTTCACAGCTCTAGCAAAACACAAGCTCACACTGAATGGCGAAAAGTGTGTCTTTGCTGTTTCAGAGATCGAATTTGTGGGGTTTCGGTTGTCGGCTGACGGTATATCCCCACTCCAGTCAAACGTGGATGCCATTCACAGCATTCCAGAACCCAGCTCTGCAGCACAGGTTGCCTCCTTCCTTGGCATGACTGGGTACTACCTGAAGTTTTTGCCCCAGTACTCAGCCACCACAGCCCCACTGCGCCAGCTCCTGCGAAAGGATGAGCCCTGGGTGTGGTCACAAGCCTGTATGGAAGCTGTTCGCCTCCTCAAATCGCAGCTCACGTCGCCTCCAGTGTTGGCTCACTTTGACGTCGCCAGCCCCACCCTCGTCACCTGCGACGCATCTGCTGCAGCTGTGGGGGCGGTGTTATCGCAGATACAGAATGGAGTGGAGAAACCAATCGCCTTTGCCTCCCGAGCCCTTAGCCCCACTGAACAGAAGTACTCAGTAGGCGAGCGTGAGGCGCTGGCGTGCATCTGGGCATGTGAGCGGTGGCACCTGTACACGTATGGCCATGCCTTCACCCTGCGAACCGATCACCAGGCTCTCACTGCCTTGCTGTCGACATCCGGCACGGGCCACAGACCACTGCGTCTACACTGCTGGTCTGACCGCCTCCGCCAATACAATTTCAGTCTCCAGTTCACACCAGGACGTGACAATGTTGTTGCAGATCTGCCCTCCCGCACTGTCTCTGCTCCAGCCCCACTCGTCGGGTCTGAACATGTGGAACAGGATATCGTCCAGATGCTGCACACGCCTCTCCAAACCAGTCTCTCTCCAGGAGCTCAAAGAGGCCTCTGAACAGGATCCGGCCCTCTCCCAGCTGTGCACCTTCATCAGAGATGGCTGGCCTCACAAGGTGCCTGAGGAACTGTCTGCCTACTCCAGAGTTAAAGAGGAGCTCTCCTGCTGGAATGACTCCTGTGTTGCACGTGGGCTCTGCACTGTGGTCCCAAGTGCCCTTCGTGCGCGTGTTTTATCCATGGCGCATGAGGGCCACTTGGGCATAGTGAAGCTCAAACAACGATGCCGAGATCTAGTGTGGTGGCCGGGTATCGACAGGGAAATCGAGGCCCTGGTCAAGGGCTGTGCAACCTGCCTTGTAAGTGGCAAGACTGGCCACCAAGCTCCCCCACCCCTGCAACCCCTTGCCTGGCCCTCTCAGCCCTGGGAGCACCTGCAGCTGGACGTCTGCGGGGAGATCCATGGTGTCCCCCACCATCAACGGTTCCTAGTGGTGACCTATGACCTGCACTCAAAATGGCCAGAGGTCACTGCCGTGGGCTCCGTCACCTCTCGGGTCATCATTGATATCCTTGAGTCCCCCTTCTCCCGCTGGGGGCATCCAAAGGCCATCACCACAGACAATGGCCCCCAAATGGTCTCTTCGGAACTCTCCTCTTACCTTGAGAGCAAGGGCATCCGTCACATTCGCACAGCGTACTACCACCCCAAGTCAAATGGGGGGGTGGAGCGTTTTAACCAGACACTGAAAAATGGCCTCAGAGCACACCTATCCCAGGGGTGTGCGTTTGACAAGGCCCTCCTCCACACACTGCTGCATTACAGAGCCTCCCAGCATTCCACTACAGGGGTCTCACCCGCATCCCTCATGCTAGGCCATTTGCTCATGCTGCCCCTTGGCAGGCTCCGCCCCTCGCTAGCTCAGAGCCCTGCTCCACGGGCTCAAGCCACAGTCGCTAGACAGCAGGAGAAGATGAAACTCCGCTTCGACCAGTCGAAGAGGGCCAAGGCGCCCAACATCTCAGTCTCCGATTGGGTCAGAGTCCGCAGGCCTCACCGCAACAATAAGATGGCCTCATTCTGGTCCTCCCCTCTCCAAATCAGCCGCCAACTTGGACCAGCCACTTTCTGCCTCACTGACGGCTCTCGGTGGCATGCCAGCCACCTTCGGAAGGTGCCAGCACCCCCTGATGTGGGATTATACGGACCTAACCCCCAAGCCTTACCCCCAGAGTGGCGGGATGCACATGTGGCTCAGCCAGCCAACCCTCAAGCAGATGTTGCGCCTCAGCCTGTTCCTCACCAGTCCCCACTTCGGCCTGCTTTTCACCAGTCCACACCTCGGCCTGTTCGTACACGTTCTCGCCCTGGCCACCTACAGGACTTTGTCACTACATTTCATGTTTGAAATTCTGTGAGGGGGGAGGAAATGTTATGTCTGACATTGGTGATAGGTACTCGATTGCCTTGGCCTGAGCACATGGAGTTTGATAGTGCTGTTATCATTGTATTGTGTATAGGTATTCGATTGCTTGTGCCTGGAAGTGTATGTGTGTGGAGCAGCCATTATAAAAGCACCATGAACTGAACTCTGCTTACGCTCTCTGGATTATCTTTGCAAACGCAACACTGTAGCCACCAGTACTGTACCCCAGTGTTATACAGTGACAGACCTGTACCCACCAGTACTGTACCCCAGTGTTATACAGTGACAGACCTGTATCCACCAGTATTGTACCCCAGTGTTATACAGTGACAGACCTGTACCCACCAGTACTGTACCCCAGTGTTATACAGTGACAGACCTGTATCCACCAGTACTGTACCCCAGTGTTATACAGTGACAGACCTGTATCCACCAGTATTGTACCCCAGTGTTATACAGTGACAGACCTGTACCCACCAGTACTGTACCCCAGTGTTATACAGTGACAGACCTGTATCCACCAGTACTGTACCCCAGTGTTATACAGTGACAGAGGTATACCCACCAGTACTGTACCTTGGGGTTATACAGTGACAGGCCTGTACCCACCAGTACTCTACCCCAGTGTTATACAGTGACAGACCTGTATCCACCAGTATTGTACCCCAGTGTTATGCAGTGACAGAGCTGTACACACCAGTACTGTACCACAGTGTTATACAGTGACAGACCTGTACACACCAGTACTGTACCGCAGTGTTACACAGTGACCAGCCCCAGGACAGTGACAGCGTAACACAAAGAATTTGACCCAACACAATCGTCACTAAGCAAAAGGAAAAATATCTGTCATATTGGGCAAAAACAACAAAAACCCAAAACAAACTCAATTGCTACTTGGCCCTAAACAGACAATACAACATGGCTGATTACCTGACCATGGTAAAGGATAGCAAACTGAGAAAAACATTGACAATGTATAGACTTAGTGAACATAGCCTGGCGATCAAAAAAGGTAGACACAGGCAGACCCGGCTACCAAGAGAGGACAGGATATGCTCTCACTGCAGTCAGGGAGTGGTGGAGACAGAGATGCACTTCCTCACAGCTTGTAGAAAATATCAGGGCATAAGGGAGAATTTCTACCCAAAATTTACAAAAATATGCCCGGAATTCAGAAATTTGAATGACGACCAGAAACTCCCATACCTACTAGGGGAAGAGAGAAATTCTGTAACCTTAGCGGCACACTATGTTACAGCTTGCCATAAACAGAGGGACAACCACTAAATATAAGAAAAGAGTATATACAAATTATATGAATGTATATTTATACACTCAGGGATATATCTGTTTATACACTGTATGGATAGATCTGTGTTTATGTGTTCAACCATAAATGTTTTTCGATGCTTTGGCAACATAAGATGTACCTTGTCATGCCAATAAAGCGATTTGAATTGAATTGAATTGAATTGACAGACCTGTACCCACCAGTACTGCACCTTTGTTATATAGTGACAGACCTGTACCCACCAGTGCTGTAATTCAATTCAATTCAATTCAAATTGCTTTATTGGCATGACAAGATACATCTTATGTTGCCAAAGCACTGAAATACATGTATGATTGACCACATAAACACCGATCTAGACATACAGTGTATAGACAAGTATACCCATGTATACATAGATATACACACATATAATATGCATATAATCTTTTCTTAGATTTAATGGTGACTGGTTGTCCCTCTGCTTGTGGCAAGCTGTAACATAGTTTGCTGCTATAGTTACACATTTTCTCTGTTCCCCCAATAGATATGGGAGTTTTTGGTGGTCATTCAAATTTTTGAATTCAGGGTATATTTTTGTGAATTTTGGGTAGAAATTCTCCCTTATGTCCTGATAGTTTCCACAAGTTGTCTCTGTCTCCACCACTCCCTGACTGCACTAAGTGCATATCCTGTCCTCTCTGGGCAGCCAGGTCTGCCTGTGTCTGCCTTTTTCGATGGCCAGGCTATGTTCACTAAGTCTGTACATTGTCAAGGCTTTTCTCAGTTTGCTATCCTTTACCATGGTCAGGTATTCAGCCATGGTGTATTGTCTGTTTAGGGCCAAATAGCAATCGAGTTTGTTTTGGGTTTTTGCCGTTTCTGTCCAATAGGTCAAATATTTTTCCTTTTGTTTAGTGATAATTGTGTTGGGCCAATTTCTCTGTGCTAGGATGTCACTGTCCTGGGGCTGGTTAATATGAGTAGTGTTGGTAGTTACTTCACTGAGTCCCAGGACTAGTTGACTGAGGGGACTCTTCTCTATGATCATCTCTTGGCATTTCAAGGCTTTGTAATGATAGCAGTAGGGGTTGCTCATTTTTAGCTGTTTCCAAAATTTGATGGCTCGTTTTTGGATATTAATTAGTAGTGGATACTGGCCTAGTTCTGCCCTGCATGAATTGCTTGTGGTTTTCCTCTGAGTCCGGAGGATACTTTTACAGAATTCTGCATGCAGGATCTCAATTGGGTGATTGTCCCATTTTGCGAATTCTTGTTCTGTTAGCGGACCCCACACCTCACTGCCATAGGGTGCAATTGGTTCAATTACTGATTTAAAAATTTTGAGCCAAATGCCAATTGGAATTTCTATTTGGATTGACTTTTTAATGGCATAGAAAGCCCTTCTTGCTTTCTCTTTCAGTTCATTCACAGCCAAATGAAAGTTTCCCGTAGAACTGATTTTTAAGCCTAAGTATGTGTAATTTGTCGTTTGTTCAATTTTAGTTGCTCCTAGTGTGAAGTTTATTCTGGGTCCCTGATGTCTGGATCTTTGCTGGAACACGAGAACTTTGTTTTTTCTGGGGTTTATTGTCAGGGCCCAGGTCTGACAGAATGACTCTAGCAGATCCAGGTTCTGCTGTAGACCTGCTGTACCAGTGTTATTCAGTGACTGACCTGTACCCACCAGTACGGTACCCCAGGGTTATAGAGTGACAGACCTGTGCCCACCAGTGCTGCATCCCAGTGTTATACACTGACAGACCTGTACCCACCAGTACTGTACACCAGTGTTACACAGACAGATCTGTACCGACCAGTACTGTAACCCAGTGTTATACAGACAGACCTGTACCCACCAGTACTGTACCCTAGTGTTATACAGACAGACCTGTGCCCCCAGTACTGTACCCGTGTTATACAGTGACAGACCTGTACCCACTAGCACTGTACCCCAGTGTTATACAGTGTCAGACCTGTACCCACCAGTACTGTACCCGTGTTATACAGTGACAGACCTGTACCCACCAGTACTGTACCCCAGTGTTATAAAGTGACAGACCTGTACCCACCAGTACTGTACCCCAGTGCTTTATAGTGACAGACCTGTACCCACGAGTACTGTACCCCAGTGTTATACAGTGACAGACCTGTACCCACCAGTACTGTACCCCAGTGTTATACAGTGACAGACCTGTGCCCACCAGTTCTGTACCCCAGTGTTATACAGTAATAGACCTGTACCCACCTATACTGTACCCCAGTGTTATAGTGACACACCTGTACCCACCGTTACTGTACCCCAGTGTTATAGTGACAGACCTGTAGCCACCAGTACTGTAACCCAGTGTTATACAGTGACAGACCTGTAACCACCACTACTGTACCCATTTTATACAGTGACAGACCTGTACCAACCAGTACTGTACCCCAGTGTTATAGTGACAGACCTGTACCCACCAGTACTGTACCCGTGTTATACAGTGACAGACCTGTACCCACCAGTATTGTACCCCAGTGTTATACAGTGACAGACCTGTACCCACCAGTACTCTACCCGTGTTATCGTGACAGACCTGTGCCCACTAGTACTGTACCCGTGTTATACATTGACAGACTTGTACCCACCAGTACTGTACCCCAGTGTTATAGTGACAGACCTGTGCCCACAAGTAACGTAGCCGTGTTATAGTGACAGACCTGTGCCCACAAGTAACGTAGCCGTGTTATAGTGACAGACCTGTACCCAGCAGTACTGTACCCGTGTTATACAGTGACAGACCTGTCCGCACCAGTACTGTACCCCAGTGTTATAGTGACAGACCTGTACCCGCCAGAACTGTACCCCAGTGTTATACAGTGACAGACCTGTACCCACCAGTACTGTACCCCAGTATCATACAGTGACAGACCTGGTCCCACCAGCACTGTAGCCCAGTGGTACACAGTGACAGAACTGTACCCGCCAGTACTGTACCCCAGTGTTATACAGTGACAGACCTGTACCCACAAATATACTACCCCAGTGTTATACAGTAACAGACCTGTACGCACCAGTACTGTACCCCAGTGTTATACAGTGACAGACCTGTACCCATCATTACTGTACCGCAATGCTATACAGTGCCAGATCTGTACCGACCAGTACTGTACCGTAGTGTTATACAGTAACAGAACTGTACCCGCCAGTATTGTACTCCAGTGTTATACAGTGTCAGACCTGTACCCAGCAGTACTGTACCACAGTGTTATACAGTGACAGGCCTGTACCCACCAGTACTGTACCCCAGTGTTATAAAGTGACAGGCCTGTACCCACCAGTACTGTACCCCAGTGTTATACAGTGACAGACCTGTACCCACCAGTACTGTACCACAGTGTTATACAGTGACAGGCCTGTACCCACCAGTACTGTACCCCAGTGTTATAAAGTGACAGGCCTGTACCCACCAGTACTGTACCCCAGTGTTATACAGTGACAGGCCTGTGCCCAGCAGTACTCTACCCCAGTGTTATACAGTGACAGACCTGTACCCACCATTACTGTACCCCAGTGTTATACAGTGACAGACCTGTACCCACCAGTACTGTACCCCAGTGTTATACAGTGACAGAACTGTACCCACCAGTACTGTACCCCAGTGTTACACATTGACAGACCTGTACCCACCAGTACTGTAATTCAATTCAATTCAATTCAAATTGCTTTATTGGCATGACAAGATACATCTTATGTTGCCAAAGCACAGAGATACATGTATGATTGACCACATAAACACCGATCTAGACATACAGTGTATAGACAAGTATACCCATGTATACATAGATATACACACATATAATATGCATATAATCTTTCCTTAGATTTAATGGTGACTGGTTGTCCCTCTGCTTGTGGCAAGCTGTAACATAGTTTGCTGCTATAGTTACACATTTTCTCTGTTCCCCCAATAGATATGGGAGTTTTTGGTGGTCATTCAAATTTTTGAATTCAGGGCATATTTTTGTGAATTTTGGGTAGAAATTCTCCCTTATGTCCTGATAGTTTCCACAAGTTGTGAGGACGTGCATCTCTGTCTCCACCACTCCCTGACTGCAGTGAGAGCATATCCTGTCCTCTCTGGGCAGCCAGGTCTGCCTGTGTCTGCCTTTTTCGATGGCCAGGCTATGTTCACTAAGTCTGTACATTGTCAAGGCTTTTCTCAGTATGCTATCCTTTACCATGGTTAGGTATTCAGCCATGGTGTATTGTCTGTTTAGGGCCAAATAGCAATCAAGTTTGTTTTGGGTTTTTGTCATTTCTGTTCAATAGGTCAAATATTTTTCCTTTTGTTTAGTGATAATTGTGTTGGGTCGAATTCTCTGTGTTAGGATGTCACTGTCCTGGGGCTGGTTATTATTAGTAGTGTTGGTAGTTACTTCACTAAGTCCCAGGACTAGTTGACTGAGGGGACTCTTCTCTATGATCATCTCTTGGCATTTCAAGGCTTCGTAATGATAGCAGTAGGGGTTGCTCATTTTTAGGTGTTTCCAAAATTTGATGGCTCGTTTTTGGATATTAATTAGCAGTGGATATTGGCCTAGTTCTGCCCTGCATGCATTGTTTGTGGTTTTCCTCTGAGTCCGGAGGATACTTTTACAGAATTCTGCATGCAGGATCTCAATTGGGAGTTTGTCCCATTTTGCAAATTCTTGTTGTGTTAGCGGACCCCACACCTCACTGCCATAGAGTGCAATTGGTTCAATTACTGATTTAAAAATTTTGAGCCAAATGCCAATTGGAATTTCTATTTGGATTGACTTTTTAATGGCATAGAAAGCCCTTCTTGCTTTCTCTTTCAGTTCATTCACAGCCATACTCAGCAATAACCTGCTAACTGACGCCCAGTTTGGGTTCCGCCAGGGCCACCCAGCTCCTGACCTCATTACAGCCTTGGTCCAAACATGGACAAAAGAGCTGAACTCAAGAGGTGAGGCGGGAGTGACTGCCCTTGACATCAAGGCAGCATTTGATCGAGTGTGGCATCAAGGAGCCCTAGCAAAACTGAAGTCAATGGGAATCAAGGGGAAAACTCTCCATTGGTTGGAATCATACCTAGCACAAAGGAAGTTGGCTGTGGTTGTTGGAGGTCATTCATCTCAATCGCATGACATCACTGCAGGAGTTCCTCAGGGCAGTGTCCTAGGCCCAACCATCTTCAGCTGTTTCATCAATGACCTTCCCTCCATCATAAGGTCAGAAGTGGGGATGTTCGCTGATGATTGCACACTGTTCAACACCATTCGAGACTCGTCAGATACTGACGCAGTCCGTGTCCATATGCAGCAAGACCTGGACAACATTCAGACTTGGGCTGACAAGTGGCAAGTAACATTCGCACCACACAAGTGCCAGGCAATGACCATCTCCAACAAGCGAGACTCTAACCATCTCCCCTTGACATTCAATGGCATTACCATCGCTGAATCCCCCACTATCAACATCCTGTGGGTTACCATTGATCAGAAACTGAACTGGACCAGCCATATAAATACTGTGGCTACAAGAGCAGTCCAGAGGCTGGGAATTCTGCAGTGAGTGTCTCACCTCCTGACTCCTCAAAGCCTTTCCACCATCTACAAGGCACAAGTCAGGAGTGTGATGGAATACTCTCCACTTGCCTGGATGAGTGCAGCTCCAACAACACTCAAGAAGCTCGACACCATCCAGGATAAAGCAGCCCGCTTGATTGGCACTCCATCCACCACCATTAACATTCACTCCCTCCACCACCGGCGCACTCTGGCTGCAGTGTGTACCATCTACAAGATGCACTGCAGCAACTCGCCAAAGCTCCTTCAACAGCACCTTCCAAACCCGCGACCTCTACCACTTAGAAGGACAAGGGCAGCAGACGTATGGGAACATCACCACCTACAAGTTCCCCTCCAAGCCACACACCATCCTGACATGGACCTGTATTGCCGTTCCTTCACTGTCACTGGGCCAAAATCCTGGAACTCCCTTCCTAAAAGCATTGTGGGTGTACCTACACCATATGGACTGCAGTGGTTCAAGAAGGCGGCTCACCACCATCTTCTCAAGGGCAATTAGGGATGGGCACTAAATGCAGGCCTAGCCAGCGACGCCCACATCCCATCAATGAATAATTTTTTTAAAAGTTTCCGTAGAACTGATTTTAAGCCTAAGTATGTGTAATTTGTAGTTTGTTCAATTTTAGTTGCTCCTAGTGTGAAGTTTACTCTGGGTCCCTGATGTCTGGATCTTTGCTGGAACACAAGATCTTTGGTGTTTGTGGGGTTTATTGTCAGGGGCCAGGTCTGACAGAACGACTCTAGCAGATCCAGGTTCTGCTGTAGACCTGCTGTACCAGTATCATTCAGTGACAGACCTGTACCCACCAGTACTGTACCCAAGGGTTATAGAGTGACAGACCTGTGCCCACCAGTGCTGTATCCCAGTGTTATACACTGACAGACCTGTACCCACCAGTACTGTACCCCAGTGTTATACAGACAGATCTGTACCCAGCAGTACTGTAACCCAGTGTTATACAGACAGAACTGTACCCACCAGTACTGTACCCCAGTGTAATACAGATAGACCTGTACCCACCAGTACTGTACCCCAGTGTTATACAGTGACAGACCTGTACCCACCAGTACTGTACCCCAGTATTATACAGAGACAGACCTGTACCCACCAGTACTGTAACCCAGTGTTATACAGTGACAGACCTGTAACCACCACTACTGTACCCATGTTATAGAGTGACAGACCTGTACCAACCAGTACTGCACGCCAGTGTTATGCTGACAGACCTGTACCCACCAGTACTGTACCCGTGTTATACAGTGACAGACCTGTATCCACCAGTATTGTACCCCAGTGTTATAGTGACAGACCTGTACCCACCAGTACTGTACCCGTGTTATCGTGACAGACCTGTGCCCACTAGTACTGTACCCATGTTATACATTGACAGACCTGTACCCACCAGTACTGTACCCAAGGGTTATAGAGTGACAGACCTGTGCCCACCAGTGCTGTATCCCAGTGTTATACACTGACAGACCTGTACCCACCAGTACTGTACCCCAGTGTTATACAGACAGATCTGTACCCAGCAGTACTGTAACCCAGTGTTATACAGACAGAACTGTACCCACCAGTACTGTACCCCAGTGTAATACAGATAGACCTGTACCCACCAGTACTGTACCCCAGTGTTATACAGTGACAGACCTGTACCCACCAGTACTGTACCCCAGTATTATGCAGAGACAGACCTGTACCCACCAGTACTGTAACCCAGTGTTATACAGTGACAGACCTGTAACCACCACTACTGTACCCATGTTATAGAGTGACAGACCTGTACCAACCAGTACTGCACGCCAGTGTTATGCTGACAGACCTGTACCCACCAGTACTGTACCCGTGTTATACAGTGACAGACCTGTACCCACCAGTATTGTACCCCAGTGTTATAGTGACAGACCTGTACCCACCAGTACTGTACCCGTGTTATCGTGACAGACCTGTGCCCACTAGTACTGTACCCATGTTATACATTGACAGACCTGTGCCCACAAGTAACGTATCCGTGTTATAGTGACAGACCTGTACCCACCAGTACTGTACCCGTGTTATACAGTGACAGACCTGTACCCACTAGCACTGTACCCCAGTGTTGTACAATGACAGACCTGTACCCACCAGTACTGTACCCCAGTGTTATAGTGACAGACCTGTACCTACCAGTACTGTACCCCAGTGTTATAAAGTGACAGACCTGTACCCACCAGTACTGTACCCTAGTGTTTTACAGTGACAGACCTGTGTCCACGAGTACTGTACCCCAGTGTTATACAGTGACAGACCTGTACCCACCAGTACTGTACCCCAGTGTTTTACAGTGACAGACCTGTGCCCACCAGTTCTGTACCCAGTGTTATACATTGACAGACCTGTACCCACCTATACTGTACCCCAGTTTTATAGTGACACACCTCTACCCACTGTTACTGTACCCCAGTGTTATAGTGACAGACCTGTACCCACCAGTACGGTACCGCAGTGTTATAGTGACAGACTGTGGTGATTATTTTTGTTTCGTAAGAAGCGTTGTAATTGGTTGCCTGTTTCCTGCCTTGAGAGATATGCTGTAAACTCATTGGTAGTTGATGTCATGTGATTTGTGGTGGCCATCTTAAATTCAGGTCTCTGCAGCTTTGGTTGGGACTGGGTGTTGAAGATGTGCTGCTGGGTTTTTAAGGTTAATAAAGCCTAGATTTAGAAAGGCAAATCTACTCTTTATTTCAATTTATTAACCTTTTGTTAGAATGGAGCGATATCTTCAACCGGAATGATTTAATGCTGACCCTAATTCTGCAGGAGTGGATGATAAATGGAAACACTGGTATTGTACATTTAAAAACTTTTTGGGTGTGTTGGATCAAGAGTCTCTAAATAAGTTGAATATACTGATCAACTACATTGCTCCGGGTGTGTATAAGTATATCTTGGACTGTGAAACTTACGAATTGGCTATTGCTACATTGGAAAAGATTTTTGTTAAACCAAAGAATGAGGTATTTGCACGTCACCTTCTATCTGCCCGTAGGCAGCAGGTGGGAGAATCTTTGGATGCTTATTTACAAGCACTTCGGCGCCTTGGTGCTAACTGTAATTATAAGGCCGTGTCGGCAGAAGAATATAAGGAAGAATCGGTACGGGATGCTTTTATTAATGGATTACTGTCTAGATCAATTCGTCAGCGGTTATTAGAAAATAAGACTTTGGATCTCAAGAGTGCTTTTGAGCAAGCCTCTACATTGGATTTGGCTCAGAGAAGTTCAGATTCTTACGCTCTTTTTAATCGGCCTGCGACTGTGGTTTCGGCAGTTCCGGATGAAAAGGAATTATGTGGACTTAATAGGAGTGGTTTACCAGATTCTGAAACAGTTTCTACTTCGGCTGCTGTTGCCTCTAGGATTCAGAAGTGTTATTTTTGTGGGAACGCCCGGCACCCTCGTTTGAAGTGTCCTGCTCGGGAGGCTGTGTGTAGTAAATGCGGCAAGAGAGGTCATTATGCACGTGTTTGTAAATCAATTGCCTCCTCTGCGACTATTCAGCCTTTAGATAGGGCGTTTATTGCATCAGTTTCTGCTGCCTTTGCTCATGGCCTAAACAAAGCTATAGTTACGGCCCAAGTTAATGGGTTAGAAGTGAAGGCCCTTATAAATACGGGCAGTGCCGAGAGTTTTATAAGTTTTCAGTTTGTGAAGGAGAAGCGTTTGAAAATTTCGCCTGTTACTTATCAGGTGTGTATGGCTCAGACGACTCTCACCTCACAAGTAGCTGGTTGTCGCCTTGTGAAATTAATTCTTCTAGGTAATACGTATACTGATATATGCCTATCTGTTTTGCCTAATCTCTGTGCGGATATTTTGATTGGTCATGATGTGCTTAAATTACACGAGTCTCTCAGTCTTTCTTTTGGAGGAACTAAGCCACCTTTATCTATTTGTGGATTAACTTCTTTATCCATTTCTCCATTATCACTTTTTTCCAATTTGATGCCGGATTGTATGCCAATTGCTACCAAGTCAAGAAGGTATAGCAGTCAGGATAAAGAATTTATTAATTCTGAAGTTCAACGTCTTTTATTGGAAGGAATCATTGAACCATTTGTTCGCCCTGGCGGGCACAAGTAGTTGTCACCACTAACGAGAGACATAAGAAACGAATGGTGATAGACTACTCTCGAACTATTAATAGGTATACTCAATTAGATGCGTACCCTTTGCCTAAGATTGATGAGCTTATCAACAAAGTATCTCAGTATAAGGTTTTTAGCACTATTGACCTAAAGAGTGCTTATCATCAGATTCCTATCGTTAAGAGGGATCAACCATATACGGCCTTAGAGGCTGGCGGAAAGCTGTATCAGTTTTGCCGAGTACCATTTGGTGTTACTAATGGTGTTGCCTGTTTTCAACGGGCAATGGATGCTTTTATA
Organism: Somniosus microcephalus; assembly: GCF_052327205.1. NCBI lineage: Eukaryota > Metazoa > Chordata > Chondrichthyes > Squaliformes > Somniosidae > Somniosus > Somniosus microcephalus. Next base: position 2,625,238 of record NC_140991.1, on the reverse strand, counting down.
AGTGATAACTCGCTCTCTGGCACCTTTTCATATTTAGATGACATCACGGTGTGTGGCAAATCAAGGGTGGAGCATAATTCTAACTTAGAAAGATTCCTTCAAGCTGCGGAAAAAGTTGGTTTAACTTTCAATAAAGAGAAGTGTATCTTTTCGACCACTGAGGTAAATCTACTGGGGTATATTATCTCGGGAAACAAGATTAAACCAGATCCAGAACGTCTGCGACCATTGATTGATTTACCTTGTCCTACTAATTCTAAGGCTTTGCAACGAGTTGTTGGACTGTTTTCTTATTATTCTAATTGGATTGCAAACTTTTCGCAGAAGATCCGGCCCCTTATTCGGGTTACGACATATCCTCTATCATGGGAGGCCAGGACGTGTTTTGATAATTTCAAAAAGGATATCCTTGGAGCAGTTGTGCATTCTATTGATGAGCAGGTTCCCTTTGTGATTGAGACGGACGCTTCCGATTTTGCAATTGGGGCTACTCTGAACCAAAATGGAAGACCTGTGGCCTTTTTCTCACGTACTTTGAACAATAGTGAGAAAAGACATTCCTCAATAGAGAAAGAGGCGTATGCAATAGTAGAAGCACTGCGTAAATGGAGACATTATTTATCGGGGCGACATTTTACGTTGGTAACTGACCAAAAATCTGTGTCCTTTATGTTTGATGTCAAACATTTTGGAAAGATCAAGAATGATAAAATAATGAGGTGGAGGATTGAGTTGGCATGCTACCATTTTGATATAGTTTACCGTCCGGGGAAGGATAATGTTGCTGCTGATGCGCTGTCGAGGGCTTATTGTTCTGTGATTCACGGAGATACGCTTATTAATCTTCATAATGCTTTGTGTCATCCTGGTGTTACGAGGATGATACACTTCGTACGCAGTAAGAATTTGCCCTTTTCAGTTGAAGACGTCAAGCGGATGACTTCATCATGTTCTATCTGTGCTCGGTGTAAACCGAATTTCTTTAAGCCTCAACGAGCTCATCTTATAAAGGCTACTTCTCCGTTTGAGCGTTGATTTTAAGGGGCCTCTTCCTTCAACGACTCAGAATCGATATATATTTACTGTTGTGGATGAGTTTTCAAGGTTCCCTTTTGCTTTTCCTTGCGCAGATGTATCAGCTGCTACAGTTATCAAATGTCTGACTCAACTTTTTGTCATCTTTGGGATGCCTGCGTATATCCATTCGGATCAGGGAAGTTCTTTTATGTCTTCCCAGTTGAAGTGTGGAGATGCCGGAGTTGGACTGGGGTGGACAAATGTAAGAAGTCACACGAAGTCACCTGAAGAAGGAGCAGCGCTCCGAAAGCTTGTGATTTCAAATAAAGCTGTTGGACTATAACCTGGTGTCGTGTGACTTCTTACATTTTCCCAGTTGAAGGAATACCTCCGGAGTCGGGGAATCTCTACTAGTAGAACTACCCCGTATAATCCCCAGGGTAATGGACAGTGTGAACGATATAATGGGGTGATCTGGAAGGCAGTTATGTTGGCTTTGACATCCCGGAACCTTAAGAATACACGGTGGGAAATGATACTGCCTGATGCCCTGCATTCCATTAGATCATTGCTTTCAACGGCTACTAATGTGACCCCCCATGAAAGGCTCTTTAACTATCCGCAGAGATCTACTACGGGATATTCGGTACCTTCATGGCTTACTATGCAGCGACCTGTGCTGCTTCGACGCCATGATAGATTGTCAAAATATGATCCTTTAGTGGAGGAGGTGGAGCTGTTGGAGGCAAATTCCCAATATGCTCATATTCGATTCCAAGATGGGAAAGAAAGTACTGTTTCAATTAAAGACTTGGCTCCTTGTGGTGGCCAGCCCTCTTCTGAGGATATTAACAATAGTCATGATTCAGATAATGTGGATGTCGTCACAGATACTACGAATATTTCCAATCCTATTGCAGATAATTATAATTCTATTAGTCAGCCCTCGATGGATGTTCATGACCGTCCCAGTTTACCTTCTGATGGGATTTCCAATCCGGAAACCGTTGATAATCGGGATATGGATAGCCTTCCTGCAGAAGATACTTTCGTGTCTCCTGGTGTGGGAGGACAAGGAATTTCACCAAGGTTAAGAAGGTCGACACGAACAAGATATCTGGTCGACCAATTGAAAATGGACTTTTAAAATAATTTGATAGTGATGTTTTAAAATTGTTGAAATATTATATTTGTATTGTTTTAGTTATAAATAATTAATTGTAAATTGTAAAGGCTACCTAGGTTGGAGTATGTTTTAAAAGGAGGGGTGAATGTGATGATTATTCTTGTTTCGTAAGAAGCGTTGTAATTGGTTGCCTGTTTCCCGCCTTGAGAGATATGCTGTAAACTCATTGGTAGTTGATGTCATGTGATTTGTGGTGGCCATCTTAAATTCAGTTCTCTACAGCTTTGGTTGGGACTGGGTGTTGAAGATGTGCTGCTGGGTTTTTAAGGTTAATAAAGCCTAGATTTAGAAAGGCAAATCTACTCTTTATTTCACAGACCTGTAGCCACCAGTACTGTAACCCAGTGTCATACAGTGACAGACCTGAAATCACCACTACTGTACCCATGTTATAGAGTGACAGACCTGTACCCACCAGTATTGTACCCCAGTGTTATAGTGAAAGACCTGTACCCACCAGTACTGTAACTGTGTTATCGTGACAGACCTGTGCCCACTAGTACTGTACCCGTGTTATACACTGACAGACCTGTACCCACCAGTACTGTACCCCAGTGTTATATTGACAGACCTGTGCCCACAAGTAACGTATCCGTGTTATAGTGACAGACCTGTACCCACTAGTACTGTACCCGTGTTATACAGTGACAGACCTGTACCCACCAGTACTGTACCCCAGTGTTATACAGTGACAGACCTGTACCCACCAGGACTGTACCCCATTATTATACAGTGCCAGACCTGTACCCACCATTACTGTACCGCAGTGTTATACATTGATAGACCTATACACACCAGTACTTTACCCCAGTGTTATACAGTGACAGACCTGTGCCCACCAGTACTGTACTGCAGTGTTATACAGTGATAGACCTGTACCCACCAGTATTGTACCCGTGTTTTACAGTGACACTCCTGTGCCCATTAGTACTGTAACCGTGTTATACAGTGACAGAACTGTACCCGTCTGTACAGTACCCCAGTGTTATACAGTGACAGAACTGTACCAATCAGTACTGTACCCCAGTGTTATACCGTGACAGACCTGTACCCACCAGTAATGTACCCTAGTGTTATACCGTGACAGACCTGTACCCACCAGTAATGTACCCCAGTGTTATACAGTGACAGAACTGTACCCGCCAGTACTGTACCCCAGTGTTATACAGTGATAGACCGGTACCCACCATTACTCTACCGCAGTGTTATAGTGACAGACCTGTACCCGCCAGTACTGTACCCCAGTGTTATACAGTGACAGACCTGTACACAGCAGTACTGTACACCAGTGTTATACAGTAACAGACCTGTGCCCACCAGTACTGTACCCCAGTGTTATACAGTGACAGACCTGTACCCACCAGTATTGTACCCCAGTGGTATACAGTGACAGACATGTACCCACCAGTATTGTACCCGAGTGTTATACTGTGACAGACCTGTGCCCACCAGTACTGTACCCAAGTGTTATACAGTGACAGACCTGTGCCCACCAGTGCTGTATCCCAGTGTTATACACTGACAGACCTGTACCCACCAGTACTGCACCCGTGTTATACAGTGACAGACCTGTACTCACCAGTACTGTACCGCAGTGTTATACAGACAGACCTGTACTCACCAGTACTGTACCCCAGCATTGTAGACAGACCTGTGCCCACCAGTACTGTACCCCAGTGTCATACAGTGACAGAACTGTACCCACCAGTACTGTACCGCAGAATTATACAGACAGACCTGTACCCACCAGTACTGTACCCCAGTGTTATACAGTGACAGACCTGTACCCACCAGTACTGTACCCCAGTGTTATACAGACAGAACTGTACTCACCAGTACTGTAACCCAGTGTTATACAGACAGACCTGTAGCCACCAGTACTGTACCCCAGTGTTATACAGACAGACCTGTACCCACCAGTACTGTACCTGAGTTTTATACAGTGACAGACCTGTACCCAGCAGTAGTGTACCCCAGTATTATACAGTGACAGACCTGTACTCACCAGTACTGTACCCCAGTGTTATACAGACAGACCTGTACCCACCAGTACTGTACCCCAGCGTTATACAGATAGACCGTTACCCACCAGCACTGTACCCGTGTTATACAGTGACAGACCTGTACCCACCAGCACTGTACCCCAGTGTTATAGTGACAGACCTGTACCCACCAGTACTGTACTAGTGTAACAGTGACAGACCTGTACCCACCATTACTGTACTGCACTGTTATACAATGCCAGATCTGTACCGACCAGTACTGTACCGCAGTGTTATACAGTGACAGGCCTTGTGCTGCCTTCCTTTAGGAATTTATGTTAGTTTTCAAGTTAATTCCGGGGTTTGAGTAATTTGGGTCGATTTCCACTGTGTGCTGCCACCTAGTGGATATTTGGTACCTAGCAAGTGCAGTAAAGTGCAGTAAAGCGCAGTAAAGTGCAGTAAAGCAAACTGTATATCACAGACCTGCAGCTCGACACATGGTCTGTGTTTTGTATGTACCTTTAAGGGAAGAACTGGTTTTAGACTGCAGTACCGGCAGTGACCACCCCTGTATAAAAGGCCCTAGCAGGCTTCTGTATTTCAGTCTGATGTTGCCCTCCTGTTCAGTAAAGTACCTGTTAAACTGTTCTCCCGAAGTCCGTGTATTATTGAGGCGCGGACTTTACAGTGGCGACGAGTAAGTTCGAACTCCCCTGCAGTGTGGCATCATCTCACGGGGATCTCACCCTGAGAGGAGGTTTCTTGGAGGTCGTAGTCTGAGCAACGGGCGTCGACCGCGGGCAACCGCCCAAAAAATTCATCGGTGTTCGGAGAATTGCGGGAGAGACTGTGGAGAGCTGTGCTTGGCTCCCCAGTTAAGGTGTTCCAGCAAATCGTGCTGGTAGCAGGTAGTGCGCTGACCCTTCCGGACTGCGGCGGGCTCAAGCTCGATTGAGCGGCTCTACAAAACGGGCTGCGCAGCGTCACCAGGAAAAGAAAACAAGAGAGAGAGAGGGCGGTGCTCAAGAACCGGGCAGCGGAGAGAAAATAAACGGGGGGGAAGGAAAGCGAGACGCGCCATAGCCGCGGGTCACCGCCATTACCCCGTAGAACGCTAGGAGCAGCGCGGCAGCAAGGGGAAGAAGGAAAAGCGCGGGAGGCGCCATTTTATCCCGTTAGGGAAGAAGGAAAAGCACGGGAGGCGCCATTTTAAATCACCCAAGATGCCGAAAAGTGGCAGTATCACTGCTTTCAACAACGAGGTAGAAGACTGGACCATGTATGTGGAAAGAATTGAAGTGTACTGCAAGGCAAATGAGGTGGCCGATGGAAAGAGGGCGTCGATATTATTGAATTTGATGGGCGCGAGTACGTACGGCCTATTGCGGAATTTAATTACCCCAGCTAAACCAATGGAGAAAAGTTTTGAGGAGATTGCTAATATCTTACAGGAACACCTAAACCCTACACCGCTGCTGATAGCAGAAAGATTCAAGTTCCATAAAAGAAACCAGCACAAAGATGAGAGCAATGCTGACTATCTTACGGAACTACGCAAGTTATCGAAGCACTGCCAGTTCGGAGCAGGACTGGCAGACACCTTACGGGATAAGTTTGTCTGTGGGCTCCAGAGTGAAGGAACCCAGAAACGACTACTTTCAAAAAAGGACCTGACGCTAGAACAGGCTTTCAGCGTGGCAGTATCCTACGAAGCAGCAGCACGGGGAGCTGCGGAAATACAACAGAAACCACAAGAATACAGCACTAACAAAATGGCGTATGGAGCAGAAAAGTGCTGTCGCTGTGGCAGGACAACCCATGAGCAGAAGGACTGCTGGTTTAAGGACAAAGTATGCAGGCAATGCGGAAAAATGGGACATATCGCAAGAGTCTGCAGGTCGGGAAAGAAAACCAACACGACAAGAACTACTAAGGAACAGTACAGGAAAGTAAAGAAACTGACAGACAGTAGTTCGGAAGATCAGGAGAGTGATAAGGACTCCGGGAGCAGGAGACTAAGTTGTCTAAAGTTACACAACGTGATCGCAAAGGAAGATCACCGAACCATTTGGGTCATCCTCATGATAGCAGGGTCCCCAGTAAAGATGGAATTGGACACAGGATCAGCCCTAACTGTCATGAATCGACGAGACTATGAGCGACTATTCTCACACATACCCTTAAAGGACACGTCCATTGTATTGAAGACATACACGGGCCAAAAGGTCTACCCCAGAGGAAAAATAAGGGTGCCAGTTAAATATAACGGCAAGGAAACACAGAAACTATATATGTATATACTACGAGATGGAGGACCACCATTATTGGGACGTGAATGGATCCGAAAAATACAATTGGATTGGCATTCCATTCTGGCGCTAACTGTGACTGACAAAAAGGATGATGACGTCGCACCTGGACGTCTGTCACAAATTCTATCTGACGCGGAAGAGATGTTCCAACAAGGACTTGGGACTCTAAAAGGAGTAAAGGCAACCATAAAGATTGAGGATAACGCAAACCCAAAATTTTTCAAGGCCAGACCGGTGCCATACGCGATCTGCCCAGCCGTCGAAGCTGAACTGGAGAGTCTGGAGCGTTCGGGTGTGCTGTCCAAGGTGGACTGGAGCGAGTGGGCCACACCCATCATTCCTGTAATGAAGAAAGCATTGAGCAGCACACCTGGGGAGCCAAAGAAGGTTCGCATCTGTGGGGACTTCAAGGTGACTGTGAACCCAGTCCTGTACACAGTACAGTATCCACTTCCGCGGATAGAAGATATTTTCGCCTCATTATCTGGAGGGAAACGTTTTACAAAGATTGATCTGGCCCAAGCATATCTACAAATGGAGGTGGAAGAAGCATCTAGAAAATACCTCACGATAAACACTCACAAAGGCCTTTACCAGTACAATCGACTGGTATTCGGGGTAGCATCAGCCCCGGCTATTTGGCAGAGGGCAATGGAACAAGTCCTGCAAGGGATCCAGGGGACCCAGTGTTATTTGGACGACATCCTGGTTATGGGCGAAAATGACAATGAACACCTTGCCAACCTGGAGCAGGTGCTCACGAGATTACAGGTATATGGGCTACGAGCCAACCGCCCCAAATGCGAGTTCTTCAGGAGACAAATCTCGTATTGTGGCCACATGATTGATGAGGAAGGGTTGCATAAGTTGCCGGACAAGATTGAGGCTGTAGTCAAGGCTCCAGCACTGGAAAATGTGTCACAACTGAGGTCATTCCTCGGGTTGGTGAACTACTACCATAAGTTCTTGCCAAATTTATCTACAATTCTGCACCCACTGAACGCCCTGCTGCAAACTGGAGTGACATGGAAATGGAGTGATGAGTGTAAGCGTGCCTTTCAGGAATGTAAATGCCTAATCACTTCAAAAGAAGTATTGGCCCACTACAATCCAACACTACCGATTCGGTTGGCATGTGATGCGTCACCCTACGGCATTGGAGCGGTACTGTCACACAAATTCCGTGACGGTTCAGAGAGGCCAATAGCCTTTGCGTCGCACTCGCTAACCTCAGCCGAGCGTAACTACGCCCAGATTGACAGGGAGGCCCTCAGCCTGGTGTGGGGGGTGAAGAAGGTCAATCACTATCTGCACGGGCAGAAATTCACCCTACTGACTGATCATCAGCCCCTGGTCTCCATTTTTAACCCAAAGAAGGGCGTTCCGGTGATGACAGCGCAACGGCTGCAAAGATGGTCACTTTTTCTAGGGGCACATCAGTACGACATAGAGTACAAGGGTACGAAACAGCATGGAAACGCTGATGGGCTGTCGCGCCTACCGTTGCCTACGGTAGAAGAAACACCTGCAGTGGACCCTGTTGAGATATTCCATGCGACCATAGTCGAATGTTTGCCTGTTACAAACTCGAGTATAGAGAAGGAAACCCGAAATGACCCGACACTCTCTCGGGTCTACGATTTGACGGTAAAGGGATGGCCAGCATATGGCGACTCACTGTTGCCAGCATTCTCGCCAAGGAGAGAACAGCTGTCAGTGTGCCGGGGAACCTTGATGTGTGGATCCCGAGTGGTAATTCCACCCAATTTGAGAGATAGAGTGCTCAATGAGCTTCATGAGGGTCATCTGGGAGGGGTAAAAATGAAGAGCCTAGCCAGGGCATTTGTGTGGTGGCCGGGAATCGATAAAGAAATCGAGGATATGACCAAGAGATGCACAGGATGCCAGAAGGTCCAAAACGCTCCACCACAGGCCCCGCTACATCCATGGGAGTGGCCCTCAACTCCATGGCAACGGGTACACATTGATTTTGCTGGTCCATTTATGGACTCAATGTTTCTAATTGCTGTGGACGCCCATTCGAAATGGCCAGAGGTCATTAAAATGTCCTCCACCACCACGGAGAAAACTATTGTAGTCCTAAGGACCATCTTCGCCAGGAATGGGTTGCCAGAACAGATTTGCTCCGACAATGGGCCACAGTTTGTGTCTGAGGATTTCCGGTGGTTCCTGAAGAATAATGGGGTGAAACATTACACATCTGCCCCATATCATCCAGCCACAAATGGATTGGCTGAGGGGTTTGTTCAGACCTTTAAAAAGGCCATAAAGGCAATGTATAATGACGACATACCACTACAACACAAGGTGGATAGTTTCTTGTTTGCTTACTGGAATGCGACACATGCAGTAACCAACCAAGCTCCAGCCGTACTGTTCTTCAACCGAAGGCTAAGATGTCGCCTGGATTTGCTCAAACCAAACATAAGACGAGATGTTGAGGATAAGCAATTCCAGCACATAAATGAGAAGCCAACCCAGAGCTTCAAGGTAGGGCAACCAGTCTTGGCCCGCGACTACCGAACAGAAAAATGGCAGCCAGGAACGATATGCACACAGCAGGGACCACTAATGTACACAGTGGACGTTGGAGAGAGCATTGTGAGGCGCCATGCTGATCAGATTCTAGAGTCACAGGAACAAGCCAAACCCGTGCCACGAGAAGGTGCACCTGGTAATCAACCTGAAGTACAGATTGCGTCTACCTCAGAAGCAGTGGTATTGGAAGCTGACGAACCAACCAGTGACCATGAACCAGAATCAGCTTCGCCGCAAGAACAGGATACTCGAGAAAGGCGCTATCCAGTCAGGATCAGGAAGCCTCCTCAAAGACTGAACTTATAAATTATTATTTCAGTTGATGTATATAATATCCAGAAAGTTGTAATTAGTTATTATGTAGTTGTTAAATGAATGTTATGTACTGTTTATCTAAAAGGGGAGGAATTGTTGTGTATGTACCTTTACATAGATACATAGATACATAGAAGATAGGAGCAGGAGTAGGCCATTCGGCCCTTCGTGCCTGCTCCGCCATTCGATGAGATCATGGCTGATCCTTTAATTCAGTATCCCGTCCCCGCCTTCTCTCCGTAACCCTTAACCCCTTTTGCCCGTAGAAATATATCTAATTCCCTCTTAAATATATTTAATGAGCTGGCGTACACTGCCCTCTGTGGCAATGAGTTCCACAGGTTCACCACTCTCTGAGTGAAGAAATTCCCCCTCATCTCTGTCCTAAATGGTTTAGCCCTTATCCTTAAATTATGTCCTCTAGTTCTGTTCTCACCCGCCAAGGGAAACATTCCTTCTGCATCCAGTCTGTCTAGACCTGTCAGAATTTTATACACTTCTATGAGGTCCCCTCTCAATCTTCTAAACTCCAGTGTGTACATCCCTAAACTACATAGTCTCTCCTCATAGGTCATTCCCGCCATTCCTGGTATCAGCCTGGTGAATCGCCGCTGCACCCCCTCCATGGCAAGAACATCCTTCCTCAGATGAGGCGACCAAAACTGTACACAGTACTCGAGGTGTGGTCTCACCAGTGCCCTGTACAGCTGCAGCAAGGTATCCCTGTTCCTGTATTCTAACCCTTTTGCTATGAAGGCCAGCATACCGTTTGCCTTCTTGACCGCCTGTTGCACCTGCATGCTCGCCTTCAGTGACTGGTGTACAAGAACACCCAGGTCTCTCTGTACTTCCCCCTCTCCCAATCTATTGCCATTTAAATAATAATTTGCCCTCCCGTTCCTGCACCCAAGGTGGATAACTTCGCACTTGTCCACATTATAGTGCATCTGCCATTTATCCGCCCAATCGCCCAGTCTGTCCAAATCGCTCTGGAGCTTCCTGGTCTCTTCCTCTGAGCCCACCCCCCCTCCTAGTTTAGTGTCGTCTGCAAATTTGGAAATGCTGCATCCGACTCCCTGATCCAGGTCATTAATGTAAATTGTGAACAGCTGGGGGCCCAGGACAGATCCCTGTGGTACCCCACTTGTTACTGCCTGCCATTCAGAAAATGAGCCGTTTATTCCAACTCTCTGTTTTCTATCTGACAGCCAGTTCCCTATCCACGCCAAAACTTTCCCCTTTATCCCATGAGCCTCAATTTTCCATGCTAATCTTTTATGTGGGACCTTATCGAAGGCCTTTTGGAAGTCCAGGTACACCACATCTACTGGCTCTCCCCCATCTATTCTACCAGTTACTCCCTCAAAAAATTCCAATAGATTAGTCAAGCACGATTTACCCTTTGTAAATCCATGTTGACTCTGTCCTATCCTGTCCCCATTTGCTAAGTGCTCCGCTATTTCATCCTTAATGATGGACTCCAGCATTTTGCCCACAACTGATGTAAGGCTTACAGGTCTGTAATTACCTGCTTTTTCCCTACCCCCCTTTTTGAATAGTGGGGTAACGTTAGCTACCCTCCAATCCATCGGCACTGTTCCCGAGTCTAATGAATTCTGAAAAATCATCCTTAGTGCATCCGCTATCTCTAGGGCCACCTCCTTCAGTACCCTAGGATGCATGTTATCAGGCCCTGGGGATTTGTCCACCTTCAATCCCTTTAGCTTCCTTAACACCATATCCTTAGAGATATTGATTTGCGTCAGTTCCTCCTTTGCCAATGTCCCTATTTTTCCCGATATCCCAGGGAGGTTTTTTGTGTCTTCCTTCGTAAAGACTGACCCAAAGTATGCATTTAGTTGATCTGCCATTTCCTTATTTCCCATTATATATTCCCCCGTATCTGACTGCAATGGACCAACTTTGGTTTTCACCAGTCTTTTCCTTTTGATATATTTATAAAAGCTTTTGGAGTTAGTTTTTATATTTTCCGCCAGCTTGTTTTCGTAAGCTATTTTGCCCCTCTTGATCATGCCCTTTGCCCTCCTTTGCTCTATCTTAAACTGTTCCCAATCTTCCGCTCTGGCGCTTTTTTTGGCTATTTTATACGCCCTATCTTTGGATTTTATGCTGTCTCTAATTTCCCCTGTTATCCACGGTTGAGTCACCTTTTTAGATTTCCTTTTATGCCAGATTGGTATAAACAATTTTTGCAATTTTGTCATTCTATCTTTAAATGTTTGCCATTGTTTATCTACCTCCAGTCCTCCCAGGAACGTTGTCCAATCAGACCTACTCAGTTCCCGTCTCATGGCATCATAATTCCCCTTGTTTAAATTCAGGACCTTAGTCTCTGAGTCAATTTCTTCGCTCTCCATTTCGAGTGAGAAATCGATCATGTTATGATCGCTCTGACCCAAGGGTCCCCGTACAACAAGATTACTGATTAGTCCCTTCTCATTGCACAGTACCCAGTCCAATATAGCCTGTTCCCGAGTTGGTTCCTCGACATATTGATCCAGATAACCATCCCTTAAACACTCAAGGAATTCCTCCTCCTCATTATTTTTACTGATTAGGCTAGTCCAATCTATATGTAAGTTAAAGTCACCTATGATGACAGCTGTGCTCTTATTGCACGCTTCTCTAATTTCCCTCGTGATGCCCTCCCTAACCTCTATTTTACTATTTGGAGGCCTATATACCACTCCTATTAATGTTTTTCGCCCCTCGCTATTTCTTAGCTCCACCCATATAGATTCTGTATTAACTGAGTTAATATCCTTCTTTTCAATTGCATTTACCCCCTCTTTTACTAGCAATGCTACCCCTCCTCCCTTTCTTTTTTGTCGATCCTTCCTAAATACTGAATACCCCTGTATGTTAAGCTCCCAGCCCTGCTCACCCTGCAACCATGTTTCCGTAATCCCAATTAGATCATAATTATTAACCTCTATTTCCACAGCTAATTCATCTACCTTGTTCCTGATGCTTCTCGCATTAAGGTATAAAACCCTCAGGCTTTTTTTATGCTCACATTTTTTATGAATTAGTTTGGCCCTTTGTTTTTTGTTCCTCACCCTTTTACCATTTATTTCTGTCTGCCTTTCACTTTCCTCTATTTCACTACATAGGTTTCTAGCCCCCTGCCATACTAGTTTAAATGCTCCCGAACTGCTTTATCAAAAATTACCCCGAGAACATCAGTTCCATCTCTGCACAGGTGTAGACCGTCCCTTTTGTATAGGTCACACCTACCACAAAACTGGTTCCAATGCCTCAAAAATTTAAAACCCTCCCTCTTACACCACTGCTCAAGCCACGTATTTAGCCTAACTATCCTGTTCTCTGTACTCTTACTAGCACGTGGCACTGGTAGTAATCCAGAGATTACTACCTTCGAGGTCCTACTTTTTAGCTTGGCTCCTAACTCCCTAAATTCTACTTGTAGGACCTCTTCCCTTTTTTTAGCTACGTCGTTGGTACCAACATGTATCACGACAACTGGCTGTTCCCCCTCCCCCTCCAGAATGTTCTGCACCCGCGCCGAGACATCCTTGACCCTTGCACCAGGGAGGCAACATACCATCCTGGAGTCTCGGTCGCGACCACAGAAACCCCTATCTATTCCCCTTACAATCGAATCCCCTATTACTATAGCCCTGCCACTCTTTTTCCCTCCCTTCTTTGCAACAGAGCCAGTCATGGTGCCATGAGCCTGGCTGCTGGTGCCTTCCCCCGATGCGTCACCCCCCCCGACAACAGTACCTAAGACGGTGAACCTGTTGCTAAGGGAGACAACCCCAGGGGATTTCTGCACTACCTTCCTGCCCTTGCTCTGCCTTTTGGTCACCCATGTACTGTCTACGCTGGCCTTAACCTGCGGTGTGACCAACTCACTAAATGTGCTATCCACACCCCTCTCAGAATCGTGGATGCTCCAAAGTGAGTCCATCTGCAGCTCAAGGGCCGTCATGCGGTCCCACATGAGCTGCAGCTGGACACACTTCCCGCACACATAGTCGTCAGGGACACAGGAAGCGTCCCTGATTTCCCACATGTTACAGGAGGAGCATGACACAGGTCCGAGCTCTACTGCCATGACTTAACCCTTATATTACTTTTTAATTTTCTAGTTTTAGTTTATTTATCGACTTTTGTTTTCCGAAGCTTACTTAGACCAATGTATACTGTACTCCTCTTATTCCTTTTTAAACTAACCAAATCCCACTAGTTTTGGTTTTACTTTCTAGGAAGGTTTGAGGAAAGTACTTACCAGTTAGTCTTACCTCCCTGGTCTTTCACTGACTTCCCGGTCTTGTCCCCTTGGTCCTACGCCGACTTCCCGCTCCTCCCGGTTCCTGCCCTGCTGAAAAGAAACTGAGACCAAAAAATTTGTGACCTCTGTTTTTAGACAGCTGCTAAAAGACTACTAGGTTAGAGGAGGGGGGCGGTGGGGGTTCCTACTCTGTAGGAACTCGGGTTTAAGCCACCACCCTCCTTAAATACCTTTCACCTGGGTGCTTCCCACCAGGTCCGCTTCTGAAAAAAAGCTCAAGAGCTGGACTTCCGCCTCAGCTGTTTTTTAAATGGCCCCGAGTCTCGCCGACTGCTGCCTCTCCGCTCCGCTCCTGGGCTGCTGCTCCTCCCCCGAACTGGTCGGGCCTCTGCCTTTGGCGCCGGTTTTTAAACCGGGCTCCTCACCTCCTCCGCTGCTGCTCCTCCCCCGAACTGGTCGGGCCTCTGCCTTTGGCGCCGGTTTTTAAACCGGGCTCCTCACCTCCTCCGCTGCTTTAAGGGAAGAACTGGTTTTAGACTGCAGTACCGGCAGTGACCACCCCTGTATAAAAGGCCCTAGCAGGCTTCTGTATTTCAGTCTGACGTTGCCCTCCTGTTCAATAAAGTACCTGTTAAACTGTTCTCCCGAAGTCCGTGTATTATTGAGGCGCGGACTTTACAGTCTGGGAAGTTATTTTCTTGTTACGCTCCGGCCTTGGACACTATTTGTCTGTAAGTACTTGAGAATGTTATAGATGATTAGTGTACACTATATTTTGCAGAAAATGTTTAGTTTGCAACTTTTCTCTGTAAGCAAACTTACACAGCTAGCCGTGAAGTGCTCGCTCTGTGTCTAGCTGGTTAACTTGTAGCTGTATTTTGATGCACTATGTACAGGGCTAATTTAAAGTGAATGTAAGAGAATGCCTTTCAGTTTGCTAAATGTATATTCACAGTAAGCTGTGTTTCCACGTGTTTTGGTAAGTTACATGCCAAATGTACTGTGTTGCTCAGGCTTACCTAAATTTGTGTATGCATATCAGTTATGTGCTTGTGTACTAATGTGTGCTTCCATTTCTGTATTGTATTTCAGTTTCACAATAAGAATCTTTCAGTAAAGTTTACAAGAAAAGTCAAGCCTTGTGATTTTTATGGGAAGATATCAAGTTGTTAGCTACCTGTCTAGCTCTGCATAGGAACGCACTGCAAGGGCAGAATAGTGAAAAGACAACAGCACAGCGGGCTCAAGCACAAGAAGATACCACTCAGCTACCATGAGTCTACGCTCAGGAAGACAATATACCATAGAGGACGTCGACCAGCCAACCGAGAAGCATGAGCCTCTTCGAGCAAATGATGCCAAGTCACAGTCCTCTAAAGCATCCTCTAGATCATCTCGGCGGTCCAGCAGACCGTCGTCATCAACAGCTTCTGCAGCCGCCAAAGCACATGCCAAGGCAAAAGCTGCCCAGGCTCAATTGTCCTTCACTGAAAATGAAGCTAGTGTGATGAAGCAGAGAGCCGACCTCGATGCTAGTGTGATGAAGCAGAGAGCTGACCTCGACGCCAGTCTCCACATTCTCCAAAGCCAGAGAGCTGCCGCTGCCACTGAAGCTGAAGCTGCAGCTTATGAAGAAGGTGAGGAGAACGAAGGCGGGGAGCACAGCCATGAACCATATGTTCCAGAACAGCCCCTCAGTCCAGTGCAACGTACAGGTGAGTATGTCCAACAACACTCCAAATTGTTCTTCAAGGAAACATCCAGGTATCTCGACGCAGAACCAGCTACTCACCACAGTAACAAACAGCCTGTTTTCGGAGACACTGAGATTAAAAGAGAAGAAACAAGTAAGACTTACCTGCAGAGACCTCCACAGCACTCGGCCAATCCAGCCAAGCAGTCGTCACCCGAGCCACAAGGTGTACAAGACCTCACTAGGTACCTCATCCGCCGAGAATTGTTAAGTTCAGGTCTTCTAGAATTTGATGACCGTCCTGAAAATTATTGGTCATGGAAAGCGTCCTTCCTGAGTACCACCAAGGACTTGAATCTGTCAGCCAGAGAAGAAGTAGATTTGATGACAAAGTGGCTCGGAGCTGAGTCGTCAGAACAGGCGAGGAGAATTCACTCAACGCACGTCCGCAATCCTACAGCAGGCCTCAACCTGGTTTGGCAATGTCTCGAAGACTGTTATGGGACACCAGAAGTCATTGAACACGCACTGCTTAAGAAGATGGAGGACTTTCCGAAGCTAACCAACAAAGATAATGTCGAGCTTCGAGAACTGGGTGACATTCTCCTCGAACTGGAGTGTGCTAAGGGAGAAGGTTACCTGACAGGCCTCTCATATTTGGATACAGCTCGTGGGGTAAACCCAACAGTGGAAAAGCTCCCCTACAACCTTCAAGAGAAATGGATGGCTAAGGGATCCAAGTACAAGGAGGACTACAGAGTGGCATTTCCCCCCTTCTCTCTCTTCTCCAGGTTCGTCCAACAACAGGCAAAGGTGAGGAATGATCCAAGTTTCACTTTCTCCACCTCCAGCAGTTACGCTCCTTCGAGAACAGAGAAACCCACAAAGTACAGCAACAAAGCCTCTGTGAGCGTGCACAAAACAGATGTTCCAGCCGAACCCTCAGTCAACCAATCCAGTTCTGCTGGGAATAAAGTGGATGACCCAGATCGTCAGTGTCCCATACACAAGAAGCCCCACCCACTCAGAAAGTGTCGAAGCTTTAGAGGCAAGCCTATTGATGAACGCAAATCATACCTGAAAGAGAATCGCATCTGCTTCAGGTGTTGTGGGTCGACTATGCACATGGCAAAAGACTGCAAGGCGACAATCAAGTGCTTCGAGTGCAACAGTGAAAAACACATCGCAGCCCTGCATCCAGGTCCTCCTCCTTCGACCACCGAGAGTGCTGCGGTTGACAAAGAGGATAGCGGGGAGCTAAGCAAAAGCGCATCTTCTTCAGTCACCACCAAGTGTACAGAGGTTTGTGGAAATGCAAGCAGCCCACGCTCATGCTCCAAAATCTGCTTGGTTAAAGCATATCCTGCAGGGAGAAAGGAGAAGGCAATCAAGATGTACGCAGTGCTTGATGAGCAAAGTAACAAGTCTCTAGCGAAGACAGAATTCTTCAATCTCTTTGAAGTCAAGGCCAGCGCAGCTCCGTATACGCTAAAAACCTGTTCAGGTAGAACAGAGACTACGGGTAGGAGAGTTGGCAACTTCATGATCGAGTCCATGGATGGGAAACTACAGCTTCCCCTCCCCACCTTAATTGAGTGTGACATGATGCCAGATGATAGGACGGAAATTCCCTCCCCAGAGGTCGCACGCCATCAGCCCCACCTACAGCCAGTTGCCAACTGTATTTCAGTTTCACAATAAGAATCTTTCAGTAAAGTTTACAAGAAAAGTCAAGCCTTATGATTTTTATGGGAAGATATCAAGTTGTTAGCTACCTGTCTAGCTCTGCATAGGAACGCGCTGCAAGGGTAGAAAAGGCCTGTACCCACCAGAACTCTACCCCAGTGATATGCAGTAACAGAACTGTACCCACCAGTACTGTACCCCAGTGTCATACAGTGACAGACCGGTACCAACCATTACTGTACCGCAGTGTTATACAGTGTGAGACCTGTACCTACCATTTCTGTACTGCAGTGTTATACAGTGATAGACCTATACACACCAGTACTGTACCCCAGTGTTATACAGTGACACACCTGTACCCACCAGTACTCTACCCCAGTGTTATACAGTGACAGAACTGTACCCACCAGTACTGTACCCCGGTTATAGAGTGACAGACCGGCACCCACCAGTACTCTACCCCAGTGTAATACAGTGACAGAACTGTACCCGCCAGTACTGTACCGCAGTGTTATACAGTGACAGACCTTTACACACCAGTACTGTACACCAGTTAAAAACAGTGACAGACCTGTACCCAACAGTATTGTACCCCAGTGTTGTACAGTGACAGACCTGTACCCACCAATTACAGTACTGCAGTGTTATACAGTGACAGACCTGTGCCCACCGGTACTGTACCCCAGTGATATACAATGACAGACCTGTACCCACCAGTATTGTACCGCAGTGTTATACAGTGACAGACCTGTACCCACCATTAATGTACCCCAGTGTTATACAGTGACAGACCGGTATCCACCAGTACTGTACCGCAGTGTTATAGTGACAGACCTGTGCCCACCAGTACTGTACCCCAGTGTTATACAGTGACAGACCTGTAGCCACCAGTATTGTACTCCAATGTTATAGAGAAAGACCAGAACCCACCAGTACTGTACCCCAGTGTTATACATTGACAGAACTGTACCCGCCAGTACTGTACCCCAGTGTTATACATTGACAGAACTGTACCCGCCAGTACTGTTCCCCAGTGTTATACATTGACAGAACTGTACCCGCCAGTACTGTACCCCAGTGTTATACATTGACAGAACTGTACCCGCCAGTACTGTTCCCCAGTGTTATACAGTGAAAGGCCGGTACCCACCATTAATGTACCGCAGTGTTATACAGTGCCAGACCTGTACCCTCCATTACCATCCCGCAGTGTTATACAGTGACAGACCTGTACACACAAGTACTGTACACCAGTGTTATACAGGAACAGACCTGTGCCCACCAGTACTGTACCCCAGTGTTATACAGTGACAGACCTGTACCCACCAGTATTGTACCCCAGTGTTAAACAGTGACAGACCTGTACCCACCAGTGCTGTACCCCAGTGTTATACAGTGACAGACCTGTACCCACAAGTATAGTACCCCTGTGTTATACAGTGACAGACCTGGATCCACCAGTACTGTACCCCAGTGTTATACAGTGACAGACCTGTACCCACCAGTACTGTACCCCAGTATTATACAGTGACAGACCTGTACCCACCAGTATAGTACCCCTGTGTTATACAGTGACAGACCTGTACCCACCAGTACTGTACCCCAGTGTTATACAGTGACAGACCTGTACCCACCAGTATTGTACACCAGTGTTATACAATGACAGACCTGTGCCCACAAGTACTGAACCCCAGTGTTATACAGTGACAGAACTGTGCCCGCCAGTACTGTACCCCAGTGATATACAGTGACAGACCTGTACACATCAGTACTGTACTACAGTGTTATAGAGTGACAGATCTGTGCCCACCAGTACTGTAACTCAGTGTTATAGTGACAAACCTGTACCCACCAATATGGTACCCCAGTGTTATACAGTGACAGGCCTGTACACACCAGTATTGTACCTTGGGGTTATACAGTGGCAGACCTGTACCCACCATTACTGTACCGCAGTGTTATACAGTGACAGACCTGTGCCCACCAGTACTGTACCCCAGTGTTATACAGTGACAGACCTGTAGCCACCAGTATTGTATCCCTGTGTTATCGTGAGAGACCAGTACCCGCCTGTACCCTACCCCAGTGTTATACATTGACAGAACTGTACCCGCCAGTAATGTTCCCCAGAGTTATACAGTGACAGGCCGGTACCCACCAGTATTGTACGCCAGTGTTACACAGTGACAGACCTGTGCCCCAGTACTGTACCCCAATCTTATACAGTGAAAGTCCTCTACCCATCAGTAATGTACCCCAGTGTAATACAGTGACAGAACTGTCCCCACAAGTACTGTACCCCAGTGTTATACAGTGACAGACCTGTACCCACCAGTATTGTACCCCAGTGTTATACAGTGTCAGACCTGTACCCACCAGTATTGTACACCAGTGTTATACAGTGACAGAACTGTACCCGCCAGTACTGTACCCCAGAGTTATACAGTGACAGACCTGTACCCACCAGTACTGTACCCCAGTGTTACAGTGACAGACCTGTGCCCATCAGTACTTTACCCCAGTTTTATGCACTGACAGACCTGTATCCACCAGTGCTGTACTCCACTGTTATACAGTGACAGACCTGTGCCCACCAGTACTGTACCCCAGTGTTACAGTGATAGACCTGTGCCCACCAGTACTGTACCCGTGTTATACAGTGACATACCTGTACCCACCAGTACTGTACCCCAGTGTTATACAGTGACAGACATGTACCCACCAGTATTGTACCCGTGTTATACAGTGACAGACCTGTGCCCACCAGTACTGTACCCCAATCTTATACAGTGAAAGTCCTCTACCCATCAGTACTGTACCCCAGTGTTATACAGTGACAGACCAGTCCCCCAAGTACTGTACCCCAGTGTTATACAGTGACAGAACTTTACCCGCCAGCACTGTACCACAGCGTTATACAGTGACAGACCTGTACCCACTAGTACTGTACCCCAGTCTGATACAGTGAATGTCCTCTATCCATCAGTACTGTACTCCAGTGTTATACAGTGACAGACCTGTTCCCACCAGTACTGTACCCCAGTGTTATACAGTGCCAGACCTGTACCCTCCATTACCATCCCGCAGTGTTATACAGTGACAGACCTGTACACACAAGTACTGTACACCAGTGTTATACAGGAACAGACCTGTGCCCACCAGTACTGTACCCCAGTGTTATACAGTGACAGGCCTGTACCCACCAGTATTGTACCCCAGTGTTAAACAGTGACAGACATGTACCCACCAGAACTGTTCCCCAGTGTTAAACAGTGACAGACATGTACCCACCAGTACTGTACCACAGTGTTATACAGTGACAGACCTGTACCCACAAGTATAGTACCCCTGTGTTATACAGTGACAGACCTGAACCCACCATTACTGTACCGCACTGCTATACAGTGACAGACCTGCACACCAGTACTGTACCACAATGTTATACAGTGACAGACCTGTACCCACAAGTATAGTACCCCTGTGTTATACAGTGACAGACCTGTACCCACCATTACTGTACCGCACAGCTATACAGTGACAGACCTGTATCCACCAGTACTGTACCCCAGTGTTATACATTGACAGACCTGTACCCACCAGTACGCTACCCCAGTGTAATACAGTGACAGAACTGTACCCGCCAGTACTGTACCGCAGTGTTATACAGTGACAGACCTTTACACACCAGTACTGTACACCAGTTAAAAACAGTGACAGACCTGTACCCAACAGTATTGTACCCCAGTGTTGTACAGTGACAGACCTGTACCCATCATTTACAGTACCGCAGTGTTATACAGTGACAGACCTGTGCCCACCGGTACTGTACCCCAGTGATATACAATGACAGACCTGTACCCACCAGTATTGTACCACAGTGTTATACAGTGACAGATCTGTACTAGCCAGTACTGTACCCGTGTTATACAGTGACAGGCCTGTACCCACCATTAATGTACCCCAGTGTTATACAGTGACAGACCGGTATCCACCAGTACTGTACCGCAGTGTTATACAGTGACAGACCTGTGCCCACCAGTACTGTACCCCAGTGTTATACAGTGACAGACCTGTAGCCACCAGTATTGTACTCCAATGTTATAGAGACAGACCAGTACCCACCAGTACTGTACCCCAGTGTTATACATTGTCAGAACTGTACCCGCCAGTACTGTACCCCAGTGTTATACATTGACAGGCCGCTACCCACCATTAATGTACCCCAGTGTTATACATTGTCAGAACTGTACCCGCCAGTACTGTTCCCCAGTGTTATACAGTGACAGGCCGCTACCCACCATTAATGTACCGCAGTGTTATACAGTGCCAGACCTGTACCCACCATTACCATCCCGCAGTGTTATACAGTGACAGACCTGTACATACCAGTACTGTACACCAGTGTTATACAGGAACAGACCTGTACCCACCACTATTGTACCCCAGTGTTGAACAGTGACAGACATGTGCCCACCAGTACTGTTCCCCAGTGTTATAGTGACAGACCTGTACACACCTGTACTGTACCCCTGTGTTATACAGTAACAGACCTGTACCCACCAGTGCTGTCCCCCTGTGTTATACAGTGACAGACCTGTACACACCTGTACTGTACCCCTGTGTTATACAGTAACAGACCTGTACCCACCAGTGCTGTCCCCCTGTGTTATACAGTGACAGACCTGTACCCACCAGTGCTGTACCCCAGTGTTATACAGACAGACCTGGATCCACCAGTACTGTACCCCAGTGTTATACAGTGACAGGCCTGTACCCACCAGTACTGTACCCCAGTGTTATAGTGACAGACCTGTACCCACCAGTACTGTACCCCTGTGTTATACAGTGACAGACCTGGATCCACCAGTACTGTACCCCAGTGTTATACAGTGACAGACCTGTACCCACCAGTACTGTTCCCCAGTGTTATAGTGACAGACCTGTACCCACCAGTACTGTACCCCTGTGTTATACAGTGACAGTCCTGTACCCACAAGTATAGTACCCCTGTGTTATACAGTGACAGACCTGGATCCACCAGTACTGTACCCCAGTGTTACACAATGACAGACCTGTACCCACCAGTACTGTACCCCAGTATTATACAGTGACAGACCTGTACCCACCAGTATAGTACCCCTGTGTTATACAGTGACAGACCTGTACACACCGGTACTGTACCCCAGTGTTATACAGTGACAGACCTGTACCCACCAGTACTGTACCCCAGTGTTACAGTGACAGACCTGTACCCATCAGTACCTTACCCCAGTTTTATGCACTGACAGACCTGTATCCACCAGTACTGTACTCCACTTTTATACAGTGACAGACCTGTGCCCACTAGTACTGTACCCCAATGTTATACAGTGACAGACCTGTAGCCACCAGTAATGTACCCCAGTGTTATACAGTGACAGGCCTGTGCCCACAAGTACTGAATGCCAGTGTTATACAGTGACATACCAGTACCCACCAGTACTGTACCCCAGTGTTATACATTGACAGACCTGTACCCACCAGTATTGTACCCCAGTGTTATACAGTGACAGACCTGTACACATCAGTACTGTACTACAGTGTTATAGAGTGACAGATCTGTGCCCACCAGTACTGTAACTCAGTGTTATAGTGACAAACCTGTACCCACCATTACTGTACCGCAGTGTTATACAGTGACAGACCTGTACCCACCATTACTGTACCGCAGTGTTATACAGTGACAGACCTGTAGCCACCAGTATTGTACCCCTGTGTTATCGTGACAGACCAGTAGCCACCTGTACTCTACCCCAGTGTTATACATTGACAGAACTATACCCGCCAGTACTGTACACCAGTGTTATACAGTGATAGACCGTTAACCCACCATTACTCTACCGCAGTGTTATAGTGACAGACCTGTACTCAGCAGTACTCTACCCCAGTGTTATACAGTAACAGAACTGTACCTGCCAGTAATGTTCCCCAGTGTTATACAGTGACAGGCCGGTACCCACCAGTATAGTACCCCTGTGTTATACAGTGACAGACCTGTACACACCAGTACTGCACCCCAATGTTATACAGTAACAGACCTGTCCCCACAAGTATAGTACCCCTGTGTTATACAGTGACAGACCTGTACACACCAGTACTGCACCCCAATGTTATACAGTGACAGACCTGTACCCACAAGTATAGTACCCCTGTGTTATACAGTGACAGACCTGTACCCACCATTACTGTACCGCTCTGCTATACAGTGACAGACCTGTACACACCAGTACTGTACCCCAATGTTATACAGTGACAGACCTGTACCCACAAGTATAGTACCCCTGTGTTATACAGTGACAGACCTGTACCCACCATTACTGTACCGCTCTGCTATACAGTGACAGACCTGTACACACCAGTACTGCACCCCAATGTTATACAGTGACAGACCTGTACCCACAAGTATAGTACCCCTGTGTTATACAGTGACAGACCTGCACACACCAGTACTGCACCCCAATGTTATACAGTGACAGACCTGTACCCACAAGTATAGTACCCCTGTTATACAGTGACAGACCTGTACCCACCATTACTGTACCGCACTGCTATACAGTGACAGACCTGTATCCACCAGTACTGTACCCCAGTGTTATACATTGACAGACCTGTACCCACCAGTACTCTACCACAGTGTAATACAGTGACAGAACTCTACCCGCTAGTACTGTACCGCAGTGTTATACATTGACAGAACTATACCCGCCAGTACTGTACACCAGTGTTATACAGTGATAGACCGTTAACCCACCGTTACTCTACCGCAGTGTTATAGTGACAGACCTGTACTCAGCAGTACTCTACCCCAGTGTTATACAGTAACAGAACTGTACCTGCCAGTAATGTTCCCCAGTGTTATACAGTGACCGGCCGGTACCCACCAGTATAGTACCCCTGTGTTATACAGTGACAGACCTGTACACACCAGTACTGCACCCCAATGTTATACAGTGACAGACCTGTACCCACAAGTATAGTACCCCTGTGTTATACAGTGACAGACCTGTACCCACCATTACTGTACCGCACTGCTATACAGTGACAGACCTGTACACACCAGTACTGTACCCCAATGTTATACAGTGACAGACCTGTACCCACAAGTGTAGTACCCCTGTGTTATACAGTGACAGACCTGTACCCACCATTACTGTACCGCACTGCTATACAGTGACAGACCTGTATCCACCAGTACTGTACCCGAGTGTTATACATTGACAGACCTGTACCCACCAGTACTCTACCCCAGTGTAATACAGTGACAGAATTGTACCCGCCAGTACTGTACCGCAGTGTTATACAGTGACAGACCTTTACACACCAGTACTGTACACAAGTTGAAAACAGTGACAGACCTGTACCCAACAGTATTGTACCCCAGTGTTGTACAGTGACAGACCTGTACCCACCATTTACAGTACCGCAGTGTTATACAGTGACAGACCTGTGCCCACCAGTACTGTACCCCAGTGATATACAATGACAGACCTGTACCCACCAGTATTGTACCGCAGTGTTATACAGTGACAGAACTGTACCAGCCAGTACTGTACCCATGTTATACAGTGACAGACCTGTACCCACCATTAATGTACCCCAGTGTTATACAGTGACAGACCGGTATCCACCAGTACAGTACCGCAGTGTTATACAGTGACAGACCTGTGCCCACCAGTACTGTACCCCAGTGTTATACAGTGACAGACCTGTAGCCACCAGTATTGTACTCCAGTGTTATAGAGACAGACCAGTACCCACCGGTACTCTACCCCAGTGTTATACATTGACAGAACTGTACCCGCCAGTACTGTACCCCAGTGTTATACATTGACAGAACTGTACCCGCCAGTACTGTTCCCCAGTGTTATACAGTGACAGGCCGGTACCCACCATTAATGTACCGCAGTGTTATACAGTGCCAGACCTGTACCCACCATTACCATCCCGCAGTGTTATACAGTGACAGACCTGTACACACCAGTACTGTACACCAGTGTTATACAGGAACAGACCTGTGCCCACCAGTACTGTACCGCAGTGTTATACAGTGACAGACCTGTACCCACCAGTATAATACCCCTGTGTTATACAGTGACAGACCTGTTCCACACCAGTACTGTACCCCAGTGTTATACAGTGACAGACCTGTACCCACCAGTACTGTATCCCAGTTTTACAGTGACAGACCTGTACCCATCAGTACTTTACCCCAGTTTTATGCACTGACAGACCTGTATCCACCAGTACTGTACTCCACTTTTATACAGTGACAGACCGGTATCCACCAGTACTGTACCGCAGTGTTATACAGTGACAGATCTGTGCCCACCAGTACTGTACCCCAGTGTTATACATTGACAGACCTGTAGCCACCAGTATTGTACCCCTGTGTTATCGTGACAGACCAGTACCCACCTGTACTCTACCCCAGTGTTATACATTGACAGAACTGTACCCGCCAGTACTGTACACCAGTGTTATACAGTGATAGACCGTTAACCCACCATTACTCTACCGCAGTGTTATAGTGACAGACCTGTACTCAGCAGTACTCTACCCCAGTGCTATACAGTAACAGAACTGTACCCGCCAGTAATGTTCCCCAGTGTTATACAGTGACAGGCCGGTACCCACCAGTATTGTACGCCAGTGTTATACAGTGACAGACCTGTGCCCACCAGTACTGTACCCCAATCTTATACAGTGAAAGTCCTCTACCCATCAGTACTGTACCCCAGTGTAATACAGTGACAGAACTGTCCCCACAAGTACTGTACCCCAGTGTTATACAGTGACAGACCTGTACCCACCAGTACTGTACCCCAGTGTTATACAGTGACAGAACTTTACCCACCAGCACTGTACCACAGTGTTATAAAGTGACAGACCTGTACCCCCCAGTACTGTACCCCAGTCTGATACAGTGAATGTCCTCTACCCATTAGTACTGTACTCCAGTGTTATACAGTGACAGACCTGTGCCCACCAGTACTGTACCCCAGTGTTATACAGTGACAGACCTGTACCCACCAGTACTGTACCCCAGTGTTATAGTGACAGATCTGTGCCCACCAGAACTGTACCCCAGTGTTACACAATGACAGACCTGTACCCACCAATACTGTACCCCTGTGTTATACAGTGACAGACCTGCACCCACCATTACTGTACCGCACTGCAATACAGTGATAGACCTCTACACACCAGTACTGTACCCCAATGTTATACAGTGACAGACCTGTACCCACAAGTATAGTACCCGTGTTATACAGTGACAGACCTGCACCCACCATTACTGTACCGCACTGCTATACAGTGACAGACCTGTATCCACCAGTACTGTACCCCAGTGTTATACAATGACAGAACTGTGCTCGCCAGTACTGTACCGCAGTGTTATACAGTGACAGACCTTTACACACCAGTACTGTACACCAGTTAAAAACAGTGACAGACCTGTACCCAACAGTATTGTAGCCCAGTGTTGTACAGTGACAGACCTGTACCCACCATTTACAGTACCGCAGTGTTATACACTGACAGACCTGTGCCCACCAGTACTGTACCCCAGTGATATACAATGACAGACCTGTACCCACCAGTATTGTACCGCAGTGTTATACAGTGACAGAACTGTACCAGCAAGTACTGTAGCCGTGTTATACAGTGACAGAACTGTACCCACCATTAATGTACCCCAGCGTTATACAGTGACAGACCGGTCCACCAGTACTGTACCACAGTGTTATACAGTGACAGACCTGTGCCCACCAGTACTGTATGTTAAGTCTGTCTGTTCCAGTTGTATTAAGATTAATTACTGACACAGACTACAAGAATAAATTTCAACAGGTCTTTACTAGTTGGAGGTCAGGACTATACTAAATACAATATCACTACACAGTACTTATATACCGGTGGTCACCACCGGTACTACGTATACAGCAGCCAGAGAATGTAGTACATCTCTTAAGGTGGAACAGGCTTACGTTCTCTTAAGGTGGAACAGGTTACATACACCACAATCCTCCCTTTTTAGCTTAACAGTCATATCCCCAGTTAACATAACATAATAACATATATACATATATAACTTCAGGTATAAACAGTTCAAAGGTTCAGTCTCTCAGGAGGCCTTCTGATTCGGTTTGGTTAACGCCTTTCAGTGGTCTCTGATTCTTGTTGCTGAGGTGACTCTTCTTGTTGGCTTCCTATGTATTGGACGTCATCATCAGGTACAGTCCCTGCCGAGGTAGATGCTTCAGGTTCATTAACGTCTTCCACAGTTGTCTCTGTCGCAACCATGGGTTTGACCCTTGCTCTTGATTCTACCAGTTGATCCGCATGACGCCTTAGCACATTATGACCAATATCTACTGTGTACATCAGAGGTCCTTGTCTGGCCCGAATTGTTCCGGACTGCCATTTTTCGTTTCCATAGCCCCTTGCCAACACTGGTTGTCCTACGTCGAAACTTCGAGTGGACTTGTTATTAATATGCCGGAACTGTTTGTTTTCCACTTCCCTCCGCACATTTGGTTTTAACAAGTCCAACCTGGACCGCAACCTCCTGTTATAAAACATCATGGCAGGACTTTGGTTAGTCACTGCATGAGCGGCGTTTCGATATGCCATTAGGAAATTGTCCACCTTGTGTTGTAACGGAATCTGATCATCGTTCATGGCCTTTATTGCCTTTTTGAATGTTTGGACAAATCTCTCGGCCAACCCGTTTGTCGCCGGATGATATGGGGCAGAGGTATAATGTTTCACCCCATTCTTCTTTAAGAATTTTTGGAATTCTTCCGACACGAACTGTGGTCTGTTGTCCGAACATATCTGTTCTGGCAATCCGTTCCTTGCGAATATTGTTCTTAACACCGCAATTGTCTTTTCTGAAGTAGTGGTATTCATCTTGATCACTTCTGGCCATTTGGAATGTGCGTCCACCGCAATTAGGAACATGGAGTCCATGAATGGACCAGCAAAGTCAATATGTACGCGTTGCCATGGGGCTGAAGGCCATTCCCATGGGTGTAGCGGTGCGATCGGAGGTGCATTTTGCACTTTTTGGCACCCAGCGCAGCTTTTTGTCAACTCCTCTATCTGTTGGTCAATGCCCAGCCACCATACATAAGCCCTAGCAAGACTTTTCATCTTAACTCCCCCCAGATGACCTTCATGCAGTTGCTTTAGAACTCTTTCCCGTAACTTGGGAGGAATAATCACTCTTGTCCCGTACATCAAAGTACCATGGCAGACAGACAGCTGGTCTCGCCTTGCCGAGAATGCCGGTAACAGAGGATCACCATGTGTTGGCCATCCCTTCACTGTCACCTCGTAAACTCGGGACAGTGTCGGGTCGTTCCTGGTTTCTCTTTCAATACTTGCATTGGTGACTGGTAAACACTCGATGATGGTCGAATGAAATAACTCAACAGGGTCAACTTTCATCGTCTCTTCTGCTTCAGGTAGTGGCAGGCGCGACAGCCCATCAGCATTGCCATGCTGCTTCGTACCTTTGAATTCTATTTGATATTGATGTGCCCCTAGGAAAAGGGACCATCTCTGGAGTCGCTGTGCTGTCATCACCGAAACACCCTTCTTAGGGTTAAAAATGGATACCAACGGCTGATGGTCTGTCAGAAGTGTGAATTTTTGGCCCTGCAGGTAATGATTAAACTTCTTCACTCCCCATACAAGGCTGAGAGCCTCCCTATCGATCTGCGCATAGTTGCGCTCAGCGGAGGTCAATGATCTGGATGCAAACGCGACTGGCCTTTCCGTGCCATTTGGCAACTTGTGTGAGAGTACTGCCCCAATACCATATGGAGAAGCATCACAAGCCAACCGAATAGGCAGTGTCGGGTTGAAATGAGCCAACACTTCCTCTGAGGTGATCAATTCTTTGCTTTTGCGAAATGCCTTCTTACAGTTTTCGTTCCATTCCCATGGTACCCCCTTCTGTAAAAGAGCGTTCAGCGGGTGCAGTACCGTGGATAGATTCGGTAGAAACTTATGGTAATAGTTAATCAATCCCAGAAACGACCTCAACTGAGAGACATTATCCGGAGCGGGAGCCTTTACAACTGCCTCTATCTTGTCAGGAGACTTATGAAGCCCCTCCCGGTCAATGACATGACCACAGTACGAGATCCGCTTCTGAAAGAACTCACATTTCTGCCGATTAACTCTAAGTCCATACTCTTTCAGTCTGTTGAGCACCAGTTCCATGTTTGCGAGGTGTTCTTCATCACCATTACCTGTAATCAGAATATCGTCCAGGTAACATTGTGTGCCTGGAATTCCCTGTAATACCTGCTCCATGGCTCTCTGCCAAATTGCCGGAGCCGATGCCACTCCAAAAACCAGCCTATTATACCGGTACAAACCTCTATGCGTGTTGATCGTGAGGTACTGGCGTGACTCTTCTTCAACCTCCATCTGCAAGTACGCCTGCGCCAGGTCTATCTTGGTGAAGTGTTTCCCGCCAGACAACGAAGCAAAAATATCCTCAATCCGCGGAAGCGGATACTGCACCGTGTGAAGCACCGGATTAACGGTGATCTTGAAATCTCCACAGATGCGAACCTTCCCTGGTTCTCCTGGCTTGTTGCTCGAAGGACGTTTCATAACGGGAACAATGGGCGTAGCCCACTCACTCCAATCTACCTTAGACAGTACACCTGAACGTTCTAGCGCTTCCAGTTCCGCTTCTACAGTAGGTCGTATTGCATAGGGTACCGGTCTGGCTTTGAAAAATTTTGGTTGTGCATGTTCATCAATCTTGATGTTTGCCGTAATTCCTTTCAGTGTTCCCAGTCCTTGCTGGAACACCTCTTTAGCATCATCCAATATTTTGGACAATCGTTTAGGTTTGACATCTGTTTCCCCGGAATCTACCGTTAGTGCTTTTAAGGAGTGCCAGTCCATATTCATTTTCCTAATCCACTCCCGTCCCAGTAGTGGTGGACCTCCTTCAGGTAGCACATATAAGTCCATTACTTGGCTTTCTTCACCCTTGTGGACCACTTTTACCTCTATCTTTCCGATGGGGTACACTCTTTGCCCCGTGTATGTTTTCAATATAATCTCAGTATCCCGTAGGGGAATATGTTGGAATAGCCTTTTGTAATCTTTCTTATTCATGACCGTCAATGCCGATCCAGTGTCCAATTCCATCTTTACTTGGACTCCTGCTATCTGAAGAGTGACCCAAATTGTCTGGAGATCTGCATCCTTACCAACGTTGTGTACTCTTAAGCTACCCAGTTCATTACTGCTAGCGTCTGAATCTGACTTCTGTTTGTTTGAACTGGTCTTTGTCACCTTGTGCACCTTTATGTATTTTCCTTGCGGTGACTTTTTGTTGCTGGTCTTCTTTCCTGACCGGCATACTTTAGCTATGTGGCCAAGCCTGCCACACGTTCTGCATTCTTGGTTTTTAAACCAACACTGGTTCTGATCGTGTGTTGTCTTTCCACAACGATAACATTTTACAGTACTCAAACCCAATTTATTTGTACTGAGTTCCGGTGACCGTAGCTGCATTACTGCCGTGCCTCTCGCTGCGGCTTCGTGTGCTGCTGCCATAGTGACCGCTTTCTCAAGCGTCAGCTCATTCTCCTCGAGCAGTCGCTTTTGTGTATCTTCTTTTAATAATCCACACACAAATTTATCTCTTAGCGCGTCTGTTAGTCCCGTTCCAAACTGACAGTACTTTGCTAGCTTATGCAATTCCATTAAATATTCAGCATTGCTTTCATCCTTCAGCTGCCTTCTGCTGTAAAATTTAAATCGTTCCGCTTGCATCAGCAGCGTGGGGTTTAGATGATTTTTCAGGACAGTAACAATCTCTTCGAACGTCTTATCCGCCGGTTCATCTGGTGATAAAAGGTGTTTCAATTGCCCGTATGTCTTCGCACCCATTAAGTTTAATAAAGTTAGTGCTTTCTCTGCATCTGGGATTTTATTTGCTTTACAATAATTTTGTATGCGTTCTACATACATGGCCCAATCTTCGATGTCGCTATCAAAGGTATTAATGTTCCCATGTTTAGGCATCGTTGCAATTTATTTTATCCCAAGATGGCGGCTTCCCGCTCTTGTCTTCATCCTCCACCTACAAAATGGCAGTTTTCCCGCGCTTGGCGGTCTTCACCCACTGGCTGCAATGGCGTTTGGCGTGCCGCTGCTGCTCCCCTTTCCCCAGCGGTTAGTAACTCCCCCGACGCTGTCTCCGCTTCACCGCGGCTCCCTCGGGCATTCACGCTTCCCCGATGTCGCGCCTCGCAGCCCTTCTTGCAGCCCGGTTATTTGCATCGGCTGCGTTCGCCTTCACCGCGGCTCTCGCGCCTTCAGTCGCCCCAGACGCTGTGCCTTTTTGGCCCGAAAGCGGCCCGGCCATTATCACCAGCCGCAATCGATGTCCCCGCGCTGCGCCTTTCCGCCCGAATGCGGCCCGGCCCTTATCTCCGGTCGCGATCGATCTCACCGCCCTTATTCCTCCATCTTCCTCCCCCCCGTCTGTACAGCCAACGCGGCCGACTTTCTGCTCGCGTCGCTGACCGACTTACCCACCACCGAGGTAGACTGCCGCTGATGGAGGGTTCGAGTTCAGGATGTCTTCTGCACTCCGGGTTCTCGATGCCTGCCACGCGACGTGTCTTCCAGCAGGGTGATGAGGGTGGATGCCTCTCTTCGACGCCCGTTCTGTGGACGAAGCCGCCGTGGATATAAACTGCCGCAGGGT
This sequence comes from Somniosus microcephalus, assembly GCF_052327205.1. NCBI lineage: Eukaryota > Metazoa > Chordata > Chondrichthyes > Squaliformes > Somniosidae > Somniosus > Somniosus microcephalus. Next base: position 2,593,415 of record NC_140991.1, on the reverse strand, counting down.
AAGAATCGGACTCGTCGCCACTGTTAAGTCTGTGTGTTCCAGTTGTATTAAGATTAATTACTGACACAGACTACAAGAATAAAGTTCAACAGGTTTTACTAGTTGGAGGTCAGGACTATACTAAATACAATATCACTACACAGTACTTATATACCGGTGGTCACCACCGGTATTACGTATACAGCAGCCAGAGAAAGTAGTACATCTCTTAAGGTGGAACAGGCTTAAGTTCTCTTAAGGTGGAACAGGTTACATACACCACACTGTACCCCAGTGTTATACAGTGACAGACCTGTAGCCACCAGTATTGTACTCCAGTGTTATAGAGACAGACCAGTACAATTTTACAATTTACAATTTAAAATCGCTTTATTGGCATGATAAGTTACATCTTATGTTGCCAAAGCATCAAAATACATTTATGGTTTAGCACATAAACGCAGTTCTATTCATACAGTGTATAAACAGGTATATCCCTGAGTGTATAAATATACATTCGCATTGTTTATATATATTTTTTTCTTAGTTTACTGGTTGTCCCTCTGTTCATGGCAAGCTGTAACATAGTGCGCCGCCAGTGTTATACAGCTTCTCTCCTCTCCCAGTAGGAATGGGAGTTTTTGGTTGTCATTCAGATTTCTGAAATCAGGGCATATTTGTGAGAATTTTTGGTAGAAATTCTCCCTGATGCCCTGATATTTTCCACAAGCTGTGAGGAAGTGCATCTCTGTCTCCACCACTCCCTGACTGCAGTGAGAGCATATCCTGTCCTCTCTTGGCAGCCTGGTCTGCCTGTGTCTGCCTTTTTCGATCGCTAGGCTATGTTCGCTAAGTCTGTACCTTGTCAAGGTTCTTCTCAGTTTGTTATCCTTTACCATGGTCAGGTAATCAGCTATGTTGTATTGTCTGTTTAGGGCCAAGTAGCAATTGAGTTTGCTTTGGGTTTTTGTTGTTTCTGCCCAATATGTCAGATATTTTTCCTTTTGCTTAGCGACGATTGTGTTGGGTCGAATTCTTTGTGTTACCCTGTCACTGTCCTGGGGCTGGTTATTGTTAGTATTGTTAGTAGTTACTTCACTGAGTCCCAGGACTAATTGACTGAGGGTATTCTTCTTTATGGTCAGCTCTTGGCATTTCAGGGCGTCGTAGTGACAGCATTGGGGATTGCTCATTTGTAGGTGATTCCAAAATTTGGTGGCTCTTTTTTGGATAGTGATTATTAATGGATATTGGCCTAGTTCCGCCCTGCATGCATTGTTTACTGTTTTCCTTTGAGTCCGGAGGATACTTTTACAGAATTCTGCATGTAGGATCTCAATTGGGTGTTTGTCCCATTTTGCAAATTCTTGTTGAGTTAGCGGTCCCCATACCTCACTGCCATAGAGTGCAATTGGTTCAATTACTGATTTGAAAATTTTGAGCCAAATGCTAATTGGGATTTCTATTTGGATTGATTTTTTGATGGCATAGAAAGCCCTTCTTGCTTTCTCTTTCAGTTCATTCACAGCCAGTTTGAAGTTTCCCGTAGAACTGATTTTTAAGCCCAAGTATGTGTAGTTAGTGGTTTGTTCAATTTTGGTTGTTCCTACTGTGAAATTTATTTTGGGTCCCTGATGTTTGGATCTTTGCTGGACCAGTACCCACCAGTACTCTACCCCAGTGTTATACATTGACAGAACTGTACCCGCCAGTACTGTACCCCAGTGTTATACATTGACAGAACTGTACCCGCCAGTACTGTTCCCCAGTGTTATACAGTGACAGGCCTGTACCCACCATTAATGTACCGCAGTGTTATACAGTGCCAGACCTGTACCCACCATTACTATCCCACAGTGTTATACAGTGACAGACCTGTACACACCAGTACTGTACACCAGTGCTTTACAGTGACAGACCTGTACCCACCAGTACTGTACCCCTGTGTTATACAGTGACAGACATGTACCCACAAGTATAGTACCCCAGTGTTATACAGTGACAGACCTGGATCCACCATTACTGTACTACAGTGTTACACAATGACAGACCTGTACCCACCAGTATAGTACCCCAGTGTTATACAGACAGACCTGTACCCACCAGTACTGTACCCCAGTATTATACAGTGACAGACCTGTACACACCAGTACTGTACCCCAGTGTTATACAGACAGACCTGTACCCACCAGTACTGTACCCCAGTGTTATACAGACAGACCTGTACCCACCAGTACTGTACCCCAGTGTTATACAGTGACAGACCTGTACACACCAGTACTGTACCCCAGTGTTATACAGTGACAGACCTGTACCCACCAGTACTGTACCCCAGTATTATACAGTGACAGACCTGTACACACCAGTACTGTACCCCAGTGTTATACAGTGACAGACCTGTACCCACCAGTACTGTACCCCAGCGTTATACAGTGACAGACCTGTACACACCAGTACTGTACCCCAGTGTTATACAGTGACAGACCTGTACCCACCAGTACTGTACCCCAGTGTTACAGTGACAGACCTGTACCCACCAGTACTGTACCCCAGTGTTACTGTGACAGACCTATACCCATCAGTACTTTACCCCAGTTTTATGCACTGACAGACCTGTATCCACCAGTACTGTACTCCACTTTTATACAGTGACAGACCTGTGCCCACTAGTACTGTACCCCAGTGTTATACAGTGACAGACCTGTACCCACCAGTAATGTACCCCAGTGTTATACAGTGACAGACCTGTGCCCACAAGTACTGAATGCCAGTGTTATACAGTGACAGACCTGTACCCACCAGTACTGTACCCCAGTGTTATACATTGACAGACCTGTACCCACCAGTATTGTACACCAGTGTTATACAATGACAGACCTGTGCCCACAAGTACTGAACCCCAGTGTTATACAGTGACAGAACTGTGCCCGCCAGTACTGTACCCCAGTGATATACAGTGACAGACCTGTACACATCAGTACTGTACTACAGTGTTATAGAGTGACAGATCTGTGCCCACCAGTACTGTAACTCAGTGTTATAGTGACAAACCTGTACCCACCAATATGGTACCCCAGTGTTATACAGTGACGGGCCTGTACACACCAGTATTGTACCTTGGGGTTATACAGTGACAGGCCTGTACCCACCATTACTGTACCGCAGTGTTATACAGTGACAGACCTGTGCCCACCAGTACTGTACCCCAGTGTTATACAGTGACAGACCTGTCGCCACCAGTATTGTACCCCTGTGTTATCGTGACAGACCAGTACCCACCTGTACTCTACCCCAGTGTTATACATTGACAGAACTGTACCCGCCAGTACTGTACACCAGTGTTATACAGTGATAGACCGTTAACCCACCATTACTCTACCGCAGTGTTATAGTGACAGACCTGTACTCAGCAGTACTCTACCCCAGTGTTATACAGTAACAGAACTGTACCCGCCAGTAATGTTCCCCAGTGTTATACAGTGACAGGCCGGTACCCACCAGTATTGTACCCCAGTGTTATACAGTGACTGACATGTACCCACCAGTATTGTACCCCAGTGTTATACAGTGACAGAACTGTACCCGCCAGTAATGTTCCCCAGTGGTATACAGTGACAGGCCGGTACCCACCAGTATTGTACGCCAGTGTTATACAGTGACAGACCTGTGCCCACCAGTACTGTACCCCAATCTTATACAGTGAAAGTCCTCTACCCATCAGTACTGTACCCCAGTGTAATACAGTGACAGAACTGTCCCCACAAGTACTGTACCCCAGTGTTATACAGTGACAGACCTGTACCCACCAATACTGTGCCCCAGTGTTATACAGTGACAGACCTGTGCCCACCAGAACTGTACCCCAGTGTTACACAATGACAGACCTGTACCCACCAATACTGTACCCCAGTGTTACAGTGACAGACCTGTACCCATCAGTACTTTACCCCTGTTTTATGCACTGACAGACCTGTACCCACCAGTACTGTACCCCAGTGTTATACAGTGACAGAACTTTACCCGCCAGCACTGTACCACAGTGTTATACAGTGACAGACCTGTACCCCCCAGTACTGTACCCCAGTCTGATACAGTGAATGTCCTCTACCCATTAGTACTGTACTCCAGTGTTATACAGTGACAGACCTGTGCCCACCAGTACTGTACCCCAGTGTTATACAGTGACAGACCTGTACCCACCAGTACTGTGCCCCAGTGTTATACAGTGACAGACCTGTCCCCACCAGAACTGTACCCCAGTGTTACACAATGACAGACCTGTACCCACCAATACTGTACCCCAGTGTTATACAGTGACAGACCTGTACCCACCAGTAGTGTACCCCAGTGCTTTACAGTGACAGACATGTACACACCTGTACTGTACCACAGTGTTATACAGTGACAGACCTGTACCCACAAGTATAATACCCCTGTGTTATACAGTGACAGACCTGTACACACCAGTACTGTACCCCAATGTTATACAGTGACAGACCTGTACCCACAAGTATAGTACCACTGTGTTATACAGTGACAGACCTGTACCCACCATTACTGTACCGCACTGCTATACAGTGACAGACCTGTACACACCAGTACTGCACCCCAATGTTATACAGTGACAGACCTGTACCCACAAGTATAGTACCCCTGTGTTATACAGTGACAGACCTGTATCCACCAGTACTGTACTCCACTTTTATACAGTGACAGACCTGTGCCCACTAGTACTGAACCCCAGTGTTATACAGTGACAGACCTGTACCCACCAGTAATGTACCCCAGTGTTATACAGTGACAGACCTGTGCCCACAAGTACTGAATGCCAGTGTTATACAGTGACATACCTGTACCCACCAGTACTGTACCCCAGTGTTATACATTGACAGACCTGTACCCACCAGTATTGTACACCAGTGTTATACAATGACAGACCTGTGCCCACAAGTACTGAACCCCAGTGTTATACAGTGACAGAACTGTGCCCGCCAGTACTGTACCCCAGTGTTATACAGTGACAGACCTGTACACATCAGTACTGTACTACAGTGTTATAGAGTGACAGATCTGTGCCCACCAGTACTGTAACTCAGTGTTATACAGTGACAGACCTGTACCCACCAATATGGTACCCCAGTGTTATACAGTGACGGGCCTGTACACACCAGTATTGTACCTTGGGGTTATACAGTGACAGGCCTGTACCCACCATTACTGTACCGCCGTGTTATACAGTGACAGGCCTGTACCCACCAGTACTGTACACCAGTGTTATACAGTGACAGACCTGTGCCCACCAGTACTGTACCCCAGTGTTATACAGTGACAGACCTGTAGCCACCAGTATTGTACCCCTGTGTTATCGTGACAGACCAGTACCCACCTGTACTCTACCCCAGTGTTATACATTGACAGAACTGTACCCGCCAGTACTGTACACCAGTGTTATACAGTGATAGACCGTTAACCCACCATTACTCTACCGCAGTGTTATAGTGACAGACCTGTACTCAGCAGTACTCTACCCCAGTGTTATACAGTAACAGAACTGTACCCGCCAGTAATGTTCCCCAGTGTTATACAGTGACAGGCCGGTACCCACCAGTATTGTACCCCAGTGTTATACAGTGACTGACATGTACCCACCAGTATTGTACCCCAGTGTTATTCAGTGACAGAACTGTACCCGCCAGTAATGTTCCCCAGTGTTATACAGTGACAGGCCGGTACCCACCAGTATTGTACGCCAGTGTTATACAGTGACAGACCTGTGCCCACCAGTACTGTACCCCAATCTTATACAGTGAAAGTCCTCTACCCATCAGTACTGTACCCCAGTGTAATACAGTGACAGAACTGTCCCCACAAGTACTGTACCCCAGTGTTATACAGTGACAGACCTGTACCCACCAGTACTGTACCCCAGTGTTATACAGTGACAGAACTTTACCCGCCAGCACTGTACCACAGTGTTATACAGTGACAGACCTGTACCCCCAGTACTGTACTCCAGTCTGATACAGTGAATGTCCTCTACCCATTAGTACTGTACTCCAGTGTTACACAGTGACAGACCTGTGCCCACCAGTACTGTACCCCAGTGTTATACAGTGACAGACCTGTACCCACCAGTACTGTACCCCAGTGTTATACAGTGACAGACCTGTGCCCACCAGAACTGTACCCCAGTGTTACACAATGACAGACCTGTACCCACCAATACTGTACCCCAGTGTTACAGTGACAGACCTGTACCCATCAGCACTTTACCCCTGTTTTATGCACTGACAGACCTGTACCCACCAGTACTGTACCCCAGTGTTATACAGTGACAGAACTTTACCCGCCAGCACTGTACCACAGTGTTATACAATGACAGACCTGTACCCACCAGTATTGTACCGCAGTGTTATACAGTGACAGAACTGTACCAGCCAGTACTGTAGCCATGTTATATAGTGACAGACCTGTACTCACCATTAATGTACCCCAGTGTTATACAGTGACAGACCGGTATCCACCAGTACTGTACCGCAGTGTTATACAGTGACAGACCTGTGCCCACCAGTACTGTACCCCAGTGTTATACAGACAGACCAGTACCCACCAGTACTCTAACCCAGTGTTATACATTGACAGAACTGTACCCACCAGTACTGTTCCCCAGTGTTATACAGTGACAGGCCGGTACCCACCATTAATGTACCGCAGTGTTATACAGTGCCAGACCTGTACCCACCATTACTATCCCGCAGTGTATAGATATGTGAAGAGAAAAAGATTGGTGAAGTCAAGTGTAGGTCCCTTGCAGTCAGAATCGGGGGAATTTATAATGGGGAACAAAGAAATGGCATACCAACTAAATACATATTTTGGTTCTGTCTTCACAAAGGAGGACACAAATAACCTCCCAGAGATGCCGGGGAACATAGGGTCTGATGAAAGGGTGGAACTGAAAGAAATCAGTATTTGTAGGGAAATGGTGTTAGGAAAATTGATGGGACTGAAGGCCGATAAATCCCCAGGGCCTGATAATCTACATCCCAGGGTACTTAAGGAAGTGGCCCTAGAAATAGTAGATGCATTGCTGGTCATCTTCCAGAACTCGATAGACCCTGGAACGGTACCCGTGGATTGGCGGGTAGCTAATGTTACCCCACTATTCAAAAAAGGTGGTAGAGAAAAGGCGGGGAATTATAGACCGGTAAGCTTGACATCGGTAGTGCGGAAAATGCTAGAGTCCATTATAAAAGATGTAATAGCAAAGCACTTGGAAAGCAGTGACTGGATCGGACAAAGTCAACATGGATTTACAAAAGGTAAATCATGCTTGACTAATCTACTGGAATTTTTTGAGGATGTAACTGGTAAAATAGATAAGGGAGAACCAGTGGATGTGGTGTATTTGGACTTTCAGAAGGCTTTCGATAAAGTCCCGCATAAGAGATTAGCGTGCAAAATTAAGGCACATGGGATTGGGGGCAAGGTATTGACTTGGATAGAGAACTGGTTGGCGGACAGAAAGCAAAGAGTTGGAATAAACGGGTCATTTTCCAAGTGGCAGGCAGTGACTAGTGGGGTACCGCAAGGATCGGTCCTGGGACCCCAGCTGTTCACAATATATATTAATGATCTGGACGAGGGAATTGGATGTAATATCTCCAAATTTGCAGATGACACAAAGCTGGGGGGTGGATATGCTGTGAGGAGGATGTCGTGAAACTCCAGCACGATTTGGACAGGTTGGGTGATTGGGCAGAAACATGGCAAATGCACTATAATGTGGATAAATGTGAGGTTATCCACTTTGGTGGCAAAAACAGGAAGGCAGATTATTACTTGAATGGTATAGATTGGGAGAAGGGGAAGTGCAAAGAGACCTGGGTGTTCTTGTACACCAGTCACTGAAGGTAAGCATGCAGGTGCAGCAGGCAGTTAAGAAGGCAAATGGTATGTTGGCCTTCGTAGCAAGAGGGTTTGAGTACAAGAACAAGGATGTCTTGCTGCAGTTGTACAGGGCCTTGGTGAGACCACACCTTGAGTATTGTGTGCAGTTTTGGTCGCCTTACCTGAGGAAGGACGTTCTTGCCATGGAAGGAGTGCAGCGAAGATTCACCAGGCTGATACCTGGGATGGCAGGAATGACGTATGAGGAGAGATTGTGTCGATTGGGCTTATACTCACTGGAGTTTAGAAGATTGAGAGGGGATCTCATCGAAACCTATAAAATTATGTCAGGCCTGGACAGACTAGATGCAGGAAGGATGTTTCTGATGGCCGGGGAGTCCAGAACCAGGGGTCATAGTCTAAGGATAAGGGGTAAGTCATTTAGGACTGAAATGAGGAGGAATTTCTTCACCCACAGAGTGGTGAACCTGTGGAATTCTCTGCCACAGAGGGCGGTGGAGGCCAGTTCATTAAGTATATTCAAGAAAGAATTGGATATATTTCTTAAGGCTAAAGGGATCAAGGGATATGGGGAGAAGGCAGGGACCGGGTACTGAATTTGGATGATCAGCCATGATCTCATTGAATGGCGGAGCAGGCTCGAAGGGCCGAATGGCCTACTTCTGCTCCTATCTTCTATGTATCTATGTATCTATTATACAGTGACAGACCTGTACACACCAGTACTGTACACCAGTGTTATACAGTAACAGACCTGTGCCCGCCAGTACTGTACCCCAGTGTTATACAGTGACAGACCTGTACCCACCAGTACTGTACCGCAGTGTTATACAGTGACAGACCTGTACCCACCAGTACTGTACCCCAGTGTTATACAGTGACAGACCTGTACCCACCAGTACTCTACCCCAGTGTTATACAGTGACAGACCTGTACCCACCAGTACTGTACCCCAGTGTTATACAGTGACAGACCTGTACCCACCAGTACTGTACCCCAGTGTTATACAGTGACAGACCTGTGCCCACAAGTATAATACCCCTGTGTTATACAGTGACAGACCTGTACACACCAGTACTGTACCCCAGTGTTATACAGTGACAGACCTGTATCCACAAGCATAGTACCCCTGTGTTATACAGTGACAGACCTGGATCCACCAGTACTGTACCCCAGTGTTATACAGTGACAGACCTGTGCCCACCAGTACTGTACCCCAGTGTTACACAATGACAGACCTGTACCCACCAGTACTGTACCCCAGTGTTATACAGTGACAGACCTGTACCCACCAGTATAGTACCCCTGTGTTATACAGTGACAGACCTGTACACACCAGTACTGCACCGCAGTGTTATACAGTGACAGACCTGTATCCACCAGTACTGTACCCCAGTGTTATACAGTGACAGAACTGTACCCACCAGTACTCTACCCCAGTGTTATACAGTGACAGAACTGTACCCGCCAGTGCTGCACCCCAGTGTTATACAGTGACAGACCTGTACCCACCATTAATGTACCGCAGTGTTATACAGTGCCAGACCTTTACACACCAGTACTGTACACCAGTTATATACAGTGACAGACCTGTACCCACCAGTATTGTACCCCAGTGTTCGTAAGGGAGAATTTTTACCCAAAATTCACAAAAATATGTCCGGAATTCAGAAATTTGAATGGCGACCAAAAACTCCCATGCCTACTAGGTGAAGAAAGAAATTGTGTAACCTTAGCGGCACACTATGTTACAGCTTGCCATAAACAGAGGGACAACCACTAAATCTAAGAAAAGAGTATATACAAATTATATGTATGTATATTTATACACTCAGGGATATATCTGTTTATACACTGTATGGATAGATCTATATTTATGTGTTCAACCATGAATGTTTTTCGATGCTTTGGCAACATAAGATGTACCTTGTCATGCCAATAAAGCGATTTGAATTGAATTGAATTGAATTGAACTGACAGACCTGTACCCACCATTACTGTACCGCAGTGTTATACAGTGACAGACCTGTGCCCACCAGTACTGTATCCGTGTTATACAGTGACAGAACTGTACCCGCCAGTAATGTACACCAGTGTTGTATACAGTGACAGACCTCTACCCATCAGTACTGTACTCGTGTTATACAGTGACAGACCTGTACCCACCAGTACTGTACCCCAGTGTTATACAGAGACAGACCTGTACCCACCAGTACTGTACCCCAGTGTTATACAGAGACAGACCTGTACCCACCAGTACTGTACCCCAGTGTTATACAGTGACAGACCTGTACCCACCAGTACTGTACACCAGTGTTATACAGTGACAGACCTGTACCCACCAGTACTGTACACCAGTGTTATAGTGACAGACCTGTACCCACCAGTACTGTACCCGTGTTATACAGTGACAGACCTGTACCCACCTGTACAGTACCCGTGTTATACAGTGACAGACCTGTACCCACCAGTACTGTACCCCAATGTTATACAGTGACAGAGCTGTACCCACCAGTACTGTACCCCAGTGTTATACAGTGACAGACTTGTACCCATCAGACTTAGGAAGATATCAATAAATTGGTCAGGTGGGCAGAACAGTGGCAAATGGAATTCATTCCGGAGAAGTGTGATGTACTGCATTTGGGGAGGGCTAACACGGAAAGGGAATACACATTAAATGGTAGGACACTGAGTAGTGTAGAGGAACAAAGGGACCTTGGAGTGCATGTCCACAGATCCCTGTAGGTAGCAGGCCAGGTAGATAAGGTGGTTAAGAAGGTATACGGAATGCTTGCCTTTAATAGCCGTGGCATAGAATACAAGAGCAGGGGGGTTATGCTTCAACTGTATAAAACACTGGTTAGGCCTCAGCTAGAGTACTGCGTGCAGTTCTGGTCACCACATTACAGGAAAGATGTGATTGCACTAGAGAGGGTGGAGAGGAGATTTACAGGGATGTTGCTGGGAGTAGAGAATCTTAGCTATGAGGAAAGACTGGATAGGCTGGGTCTGTTTTCCTTGGAACAGAGGAGGCTGAGGGGAGACCTTATTGAGGTGTGTAAAATTATGAGGGGCACAGATAAAGTGGATAGAAAGGAACATAGAAGATAGGAGCAGGAGTCGGCCATTCGGCCCCTCGAGCCTGCTCCGCCATTCAATGAGATCATGGCTGATCATCCAAGTTCAGTACCCGGTCCCTGCCTTCTCCCCATACCCCTTGATCCCTTTAGCCTTAAGAAATATATCCAACTCCTTCTTGAATATATTTAATGAATTGGCCTCTACTGCCTTGTGTGGTAGAGAATTCCACAGGTTCACCACTCTCTGGGTGAAGAAATTCCTCCTCATCTCAGTCCTAATTGGCTTACCCCTTATCCTTAGACTGTGACCCCTGGTTCTGGACTCCCCCGCCATTGGGAACATCCTTCCTGCATCTAGTCTGTCTAGTCCTGTTAGAATTTTATAAGTTTCAGTGAGATCCACTCTCATTCTTCTAAACTCCAGCGAGTATAAGCCCAATCGACCCAATCTCTCCTCATACGTCATTCCTGCCATCCCAGGTATCAGTCTGGTGAATCTTCGCTGCACTCCCTCCATGGCAAGAACATCCTTCCTCAGATAAGGCGACCAAAACTGCACACAATACTCAAGATGTGGTCTCACCAAGGCCCTGTTCAACTGCAGCAAGACATCCTTGTTCCTGTACTCAAACCCTCTCGCTACGAAGGCCAACATACCATTTGCCTTCTTAACCACCTGCTGGACCTAGTTCCCTTAGCAGAGGGGTCAATAACCAGGGGGCACAGATTTAAAGTAATTGGTGGAAGGTTTAGCGGGGATTTGAGGGGAAATTTCTGCACCCGGAGGGTTGAGAGGGTCTGGAACTCACTGCCTGAAAGGGTGGTAGAGGCAGGAATCCTAACGACATTTAAAAAGTACTTGGATGTGCACTTGGGAACCTGCAGGGCTACAGACCAAGAGCTGGGAAGTGAGATTAGGCTGGATAGCTCTTTGTTGGCCGGCGCGGACACGATGGGCCAAATGGCCTCCTTCCGTGCTGTAACTTTCTATGATTTTTGATTCTACTTTACCCCAGTGTTATACAGTGATAGACCTCTACCCACCAGTACTCAACCCGAGTGCTATACAGGGACAGACTTGCACCCACCAGTACTGTGCCCGTGTTTTACAGCGACAGACCTGTACCCACCAGAACTTTACCCCAGTGTTATACAGTGATAGAACTGTACCCATCAGTATTGTACCCGTGTTATACAGTGACAGAACTGCACCAACCAGTACCATACCCCAGTGTTATGCAGTGAGAGACCTGTACCCACCAGTACTGTAACCCAGTGTCATACAGTGAGACATTTACCCAGCAGTACTGTACCCCCGTGTCATACAGTGACAGACCTGTACCCATCAGTATTGTACCCCAGTGTTATACAGTGACAGAACTGCACCCACCAGTAGTGTACCCCAGTGTTATACAGTGACAGACCTGTACCCACCAGTACTGTACCCCAGTCTTATACAGTGACAGACCTGCACCCACCAGTACTGTATCCCAGTGTTATACAGTGACAGACCGGTACCCACCAGTACTGTACCCCAGTGTTATACAGTGACAGACCTGTACAGACCAGCACTGTACCCCAGCGTTATAGTGACATACCTGTACCCACCAGTACTGTACCTCAGTGTTATAGTGACAGACCTGTACCCACTAGTATTGTACCCCAGTGATATACAGTGTCAGACCTGTACCCACCTGTACTATACCCCAGTGTTACATTGACAGACCTGTGCCAACCAGTACTGTACCCAAGTTTTATACAGTGATAGACCTGTACCCACCAGTACTATACCCCAGTGTTACATTGGGGATAGTCAGCATGGCTTTGTCAAGGGTAAATCATGTCTAACAAATCTGATCGAATTTTTCGAGGGGGTGACTAGTGGGGTGGATGAGGGAAATGCTGTGGATGTGGTTTACATGGACTTCAGTAAAGATTTTGACAAAGTCCCGCATAGGAGACTGGTCAAGAAGGTAAGAGCCCATGGGATCCAGGGTGCCTTGGCGCGTTGGATCCTAAACTGGCTGAGTGGCAGGAGGCAGAGGGTGATGGTCGAAGGTTGCTTTTGTGACTGGAAGCCTGTGTCCAGTGGGGTACCTCAGGGATCGGTGCTGGGTCCCTTATTGTTTGTGATCTACATAAATGATTTGGATGAAAATGTAAAAGGTATGATCAGTAAGTTCGCAGATGACACGAAAATTGGTGGGGTGGTAAATTGCGAGGAGGAAAGCCTTCGGCTACAGGACGATATAAACGGGTTGGTCAGATGGGCGGAAAAGTGGCAAATGGAATTTAACCCTGAAAAGTGCGAGGTGATGCATTTTGGACGGACAAATAAGGCAAGGGAATACACAATGAGTGGTAGGACCCTAGGAAGTACAGAGGGTCAGAGGGACCTTGGTGTACATGTACATAGATCCCTGAAGGCAGCGGAGCAGGTAGATAAGGTGGTTAAAAAGGCATATGGGATACTTGCCTTCATTAGCCGAGGCATAGAATATAAGAGCAGGGAGGTTATGATGGAGCTGTACAAAACGCTGGTGAGGCCACAGCTGGAGTACTGTGTGCAGTTCTGGTCGCCTCACTATAGGAAGGATGTGATTGCTTTGGAGAGGGTGCAGAGAAGATTCACCAGGATGTTACCTGGGATGGAGCGCCTCAGCTATGAAGAGAGGCTGGACAGGCTGGAGTTGTTTTCCTTGGAGCAGAGAAGGCTGAGGGGGGACCTGATTCAGGTGTACAAAATAATGAGGGGCATAGATAGGGTAAAGAGGAACTTTTCCCCTTAGTGGGGGGGTCAATAACAAGGGGGCATAGATTCAGGGTAAGGGGCAGGAGATTTAGAGGGGATTTGAGGAGGAACTTTTTCACCCAGAGGGTGGTTGGAATGTGGAACTCAATGCCTGAAAGGGTGGTGGAGGCAGGAACCCTCACAACATTCAAGAAGCATTTGGATGAGCACTTGAAATGCCATTGCATACAAGGCTATGGACCAAATGCTGGAAAATGGGATTAGACTGGACAGGGATGGATGGGCGGCGCAGACACGATGGGCCGAAGGGCCTCTTTCTGTGCTGTAAAACTCTATGACTCTATTATACAGTGACGGACCTGTATCCACCATTACTGTACCGCAGTGATATACAGTGACAGACATAGTAACATAGAGATAGGAACAGGAGTAGGCCATTCGGCCCTTCGAGCCTGCTCCGCCATTCAATGAGATCATGGCTGATCCTCGTCTGAGATCATAGCTGATCTTACCAGTTCAGTACCCCGTCCCCGCCTTTTCTCCGTAACCCTTAATCCCCTTAGCCTTCAGAAATATATCCAATTCTCTCTTGAAAATATTTATTGACTTAGCCTTCACAGCCCTCTGTGGCAGGGAATTCCACAGGCTCACCACTCTTTGAGTGAAGAAATTCTTCCTCATCTCTGTTTTAAATGATTTGCCCGCTATTTTTAGACTGTGGCCCCTGGTTCTGTGCTCCCTGGCCATTGGAAACATTCTCTCTGAATTCAGCCTGTCCAGGCCTGCCATAATTTTATATGTTTCGATGAGATCCCCTCTCAATCTTCTAAACTCCAGTGAGTACAAGCCCAAACTATTTAATCTCTCTTCGTAGGTCATTCCCGCCATTCCAGGTATCAGCCTGGTGAATCGCCGTTGCACTCTTTCCATGGCAAGAACATCCTTCCGCAGATGGGGCGACCAAAACTGTACACAATACTCCAGATGCGGTCTCACCAGCACCTTGTACAGCTGTAGTAAGGTATCCCTATTCCTATACTCGAACCCCCTTGATATGAAGGCCAACATACCATTTGCCTTCTTAATCGCCTGTTGCACCTGCATGCTCTCCTTCAGTGACTGGTGCACAAGAACACCCAGGTCCCTCTGCACTTCCCCATCTCCCAATCTATTGCCATTTAGATAATAATCTACCCTCCTGTTTTTACCCCCAAAGTGGATAACCTCGCATTTATCCACATTATAGTGCATCTGCCACGTATCCGCCCATTCCCCCAACCTGTCCAAATCGCACTGTAGCCTCCTGACATCCTCATCAGAGCCCACCCCTCCTCCTAGTTTAGTGTCGTCAGCGAATTTGGAAATATTGCATCCAATTCCCTGATCCAGATCATTTATATATATTGTGAACAGCTGGGGTCCCAGGACAGATCCTTGCGGCACCCCGCTGGTCACTGCCTGCCACTCTGAAAACGAGCCGTTTATTCCAACTCTCTGTTTTCTATCCGCCAGCCAGTTCTCTATCCACGTTAATACTTTGCCCCCAATCCCATGAGCCTTAATTTTGCATGACAATCTTTTGTGTGGAACCTTATCGAAGGCTTTCTGGAAGTCAAGGTACACCACATCCACTGGCTCTCCCCCATCTATTTTACCAGTTACTTCCTCAAAAAATTCCAGCAGATTAGTCAAACACGATTTACCCTTTGTAAATCCATGTTGACTCTGTCCGATCCTTTCCCCATTTGTCAAGTGCTCCGCTATTTTATCCTTAATAATGGACTCTAGCATTTTGCCCACAACCGATGTAAGGCTTACTGGTCTATAATTCCCTGCTTTCTCTCTACCCCCCTTTTTAAATATTGGGGTAACATTAGCTACCCTCCAATCCACGGGTACTGTTCCCGAGTCAATGGAGTTCCGGAAGATGATCCTTAGAGCATCTGCTATCTCCAGGGCCACCTCCTTAAGTACCCTAGGATGTAGTTTATCAGGCCCCGGGGATTTGTCGGCCTTCAGTCCCCTCAACTTACCCAACACCATATCCCTAGAGATACTAATTTCTGTCAGCTCCTCCCTCTCATTAGTCCCTATGTTTGCCGATATTCCTGGGAGGTTATTTGTGTCCTCCTTTGTGAATACAGAACCAAAGTATGAGTTTAATTGGTCTGCCATTTCCTTATTCTCCATTATATATTCTCCCGAATCGGACTGCAGGGGACCGACTTGGGATTTTACCAGTCTTTTCCTCCTGATATACCGATAAAAGCTTTTGCAGTCTGTCTTTATTTTTGCTGCAAGTTTACTTTCGTATTCTATTTTCCCCTTCCTGATTAATCCCTTTGTCCTCTTCTGCTGTATCCTGTACTGCCCCCAATCTTCCGGTCTGGTGCTTTTTTTTGCCAGTTGATATGCCCTTTTTTTTGATTTTATGCTGTCCCTAATTTCCCTCGTTATCCACGGTTGAGTCACCTTTTTAGGTTTATTTTTATGCCAAACCGGTATAAACATGTTCTGGAATTCTTCCATTCTATCTTTGAATGCTTGCCATTGTCTATCCACTGTCAATCCCCCCAGAAACACCACCCAATCAATCTTACCCAATTCCCGTCTCATACCCTCGTAATTCCCTTTATTTAAGTTCTGGACCTTAGTCTCTGATTCAATTTCCTCACTCTCCATCTCGACTGAGAGCTCGATCATATTATGATCGCTCTGACCCAAGGGGCCTCGTACAAGAAGATTGGTGATAAGTCCCTTCTCATTGCACAATACCCAGTCTAAAATGGCCTGATCTCGAGTCGGCTCCTCGACATATTGGTCCAGATAACCGTCCCGAAAACATTCCAGGAATTCCTCCTCCTCAGAATTTTTACTAATTTGGGTAGTCCAATCAATATGTAAATTAAAGTCACCCATGATGACAGCTGTGCTCTTATCGCACGCTTCTCTAATTTCCCTTTTTATGCCTTCCCTCACCTCCATATTACTATTTGGAGGCCTATATATCACACCCACTAACGTTTTTCTCCCCTTGCTATTTCTCATTTCTACCCATACAGATTCCGTTTCATCCGAGTTAATATCCTTCCTTTCCATTGCATTAATCCCCTCCTTTACCAGCAATGCTACCCCACCTCCCCTACCTTTTTGCCGATCCTTCCTAAATATTGTATATCCCTGGATGTTAAGTTCCCAGCCTTGCCCACCCTGCAGCCACGTTTCTGTAATCCCAATCAAATCATACTTGTTTACCTCTATTTCCACAACTAATTCATCCACCTTGTTCCTAATGCTTCTAGCATTAAGATACAAAGCCTTCAGGCTTGCTTTTTTCACACTCTCATTATGAATTAGTTTGGCCCTTTGTGTTTCTCTCCTTTGCTTATTGCTTCTCACCTTTCTACCATCTATTTCTGACTTCATATGACTTCCCTCTTTTCCACTACCTAGGTTCCCATCCCCCTGCCAAATTAGACCTGTGCCCACCAGTACTATACCCCAGTGTTATTCACTGACGGACCTGTACCCACCAGTACTGTACCCCAGTGTTATACAGTGACAGACCTGTACCCAGCAGAAACTTACCCCAGTGTTATTCACTGACAGACCTGTACCCACCAGTACTGTACACCAGTGCTATACAGTAACATACCTGTACGCACCAGTACTGTACCCGTGTTATACAGCGACAGACCTGTACCCGGCAGAACCTTACCCCAGTGTTATACAATGATAGAACTGTACCACCAGTACTGTAACCCCGTGTTTTAGTGACAGACCTGTACCCACCAGTACTGTACCCCAGTGTTATACAGTGACAGACCTGTACCCACCAGTATTGTACCCGTGTTATACAGTGACAGACCTGTGCCCACCAGTACTGTACCAGTGTTATACAATGATAGAACTGTACCACCAGTACTGTAACCCCGTGTTTTAGTGACAGACCTGTACCCACCAGTACTGTACCCCAGTGTTATACAATGACAGACCTGTGCCAACAGTACTGTACCTCAGTGTTATACAGTGACAGACCTGTACCCACCAGTATTGTATCCGTGTTATACAGTGACAGACCTGTGCCCACCAGTACTGTACCCGTGTTATACAGTGACAGAACTGTACCCACCAGTACTGTAACCCAGTGTCATACAGTGACAGACGTTTACCCAGCAGTACTGTACCATGTCATGCAGTGACAGATCTGTACCCACCAGTACTGTAACCTTGTTATACAGCGACAGACCTGCACCCATTAATACTGTACCCCAGTGTTATATAGTGTCAGACCTGTACCCACCAGTACTGTAGCCCAGTGTTACAGATTGATAGACCTGTACCCACCAGTACTGTACCCTTATTATAGTGGCAGACCTGTACCCACCAGTACTGTACCAGTATTATTCAGTGACAGACCTGTACCCACCAGTACTGTACCCTTGTTATATAGTGACAGACCTGTACCCACCAGTACTGTACCAGTATTATTCAGTGACGGACCTGTACCCACCAGTACTGTACCCCAGTGTTATACAGTGCCAGACCTGTACCTACCAGTATTGTACCCCAGCGTTATAGTGACATACCTGTACCCACCAGTACTGTACCTCAGTGTTATAGTGACAGACCTGTACCCACTAGTATTGTACCCCAGTGATATACAGTGTCAGACCTGTACCCACCTGTACTATACCCCAGTGTTACATTGACAGACCTGTGCCAACCAGTACTGTACCCAAGTTTTATACAGTGATAGACCTGTACCCACCAGTACTTCACCCCAGTGTTACTCAGTGACAGACCTGTACCCACCAGTACTGTACCCCAGTGTTCTACAGAGACAGACCTGTACCTACCAGTACCGTAGCCCAGTGTTATACAGTGACAGACCTGTACCCACCAGTACTCTACCCCAGTCTTATACAGCGACAGACCTGTACCCCCAGTAGTGTACCCCAGTGTTATACAGTGACAGACCTTTACCCACCAGTACTGTACCCGTGTTATACAGTGACAGACCTGTACCCACCAGTAATGTACCCTTGTCTTATAAAGTGATAGACCTGTACTGACCAGTACTGTACCCCAGGGTTATACAGTGACAGACCTGTACCCACCAGTACTGTACCCCAGTGTTATACAGTTACAGACCTGTACCTACCAGTGCTGTACCCCAGTATTCTACAGAGACAGACCTGTGCCCACCAGTACTGTACCCCAGCATTATACAGTGACAAAACTGTACACACCAGTACTGTACCCCAGTGTTATACAGTGACAGACCTGTACCCACCAGTACTGTACCCTAGTGTTATACAATGACAGACCTGCACCCACCAGTACTGTAGCCCAGTGTTATACTGTGATAGACCTGTGCCCACCAGTAATGTATGCGTGTTATACAGTGACAAACCTGTACCCACCAGTACTGTACCCCAGTGCTATATAGTGACAGAACTGTACACACCAGTACTGTACCCCAGTGTTATACAGTGACAGACATGTACCCACCAGTACTGTATCCCAGTGTTATAGTTGTAGTGTATGTACCTTTAAGAGGAACTATGTTTTTGAGGCCCCTGTGTGCTGTAGTGCCGGTAGTGACCACTCGGGTGTGGGAGCCTGTGTAGCGTCTTGTGTTGTTAGTTCACCTCCAGACTTTGTTCAGTAAACATTTGTTAAATCAACTCCTGCATTCCGTGTCTCCATTAACACACGGATCTAACATTGGCGACGAGTTAGAAACGAACTTACCTGCAATTCAGCAGCACCTCAAGGGGATCGATTCCTCAGACGAAGGTCGAAGCCAGAAGCAAAAAAAAAAAATAACTCGAAGAAACTCGAAAACGAGGGCCAGGCTTGGTCTCCAGTCTGTGGTTTCCCCAGCTAAACGGGCTGGTGGCAGGTAGTGCACTGATCCTTCCTGGGCTGCGGTGGGCTAGAGCTCGATCGGGTGGCTCTGCAACGGGGCCGGGCAGCGAGTCGGGAAGCAGAAGCAAAGAGAGAGAGAGGGTGGAGCACTCAGGGCACGGCCGGTGCTGCAAAGCAGGTCGGCATTCGGACCGAGCAGTCCCAGAGGGTCCGCTCCACGACGGGAACGGTTCTCCAAGTAACGGAGAAACTATTGAAGCGATATATTAAAAAAAAAATAATCGCCAGCAACAGCGTTGGCAGCAGCGGCAGCGGCGGGAAAGCGCGGGAGGCGCCATCTTAGCTCGGCGGGGAAGCGCCATTTTAGATTTTCAAGATGACGAAGACTGGCAATATTAGTGCTTTCGATAGTGATATAGAAGATTGGACCACATATGTGGAAAGAGTGGAGGTATATTGCAAGGCGAATGAAGTAGCGGATGATAAAAAGGCATCGGTACTTCTCAATCTGATGGGCGCAAGGACATACGGGCTGTTACGAAACTGGATCCCTCCAGCCAAACCGATGGACAAGAATTTTAAGGAGATTGTTGATACCTTACAGGAGCACTTAAACCCAACACCGCTGCTGATAGCGGAACGATTCAAATTCTTCAGGAGGAATCAGCACAAGAATGAAAGTAACGCTGATTACCTCACCGAATTACGAAAGCTGTCAAAGCACTGCCAATTCGGGGCAGGACTGGCAGATTCTCTACGAGACAAATTCGTCTGCGGTCTCCTAAGTGAAGGAACACAGAAAAGACTACTTTCTGAGAAAGATTTAACACTGGACAAGGCTTTCAGTGTGGCTGTATCATACGAAGCAGCAGCAAGAGGAGCTGCAGAGATACAGCAAAAGCCACAGGACTTCGGCACCCATGAAATGACACGGGGTTTCGAGAGATGTTATCGCTGCGGCAGATCCACCCATGACCAGAAGGACTGCTGGTTCAAGGACAAAGCATGCAGGCAATGCGGAAAGATGGGACACATTGCACGTGTATGCAGATCTGGAAAGAAATCCGCTGACAGTAAAAAGGTCAATAAGGAAAAGTACAGAAAGGTACAAATGATGACGGACAGTAGCTCCGAAGACCAGAAGAGCGATAGCGACTCCGGAAACAAGAGACTAAGCTGTCTCAAATTACATAATGTAATTGCCAAAGAAGATTACCAGACCATTTGGGTTACCCTCACGATAGCGGGGTCCCCAGTCAAAATGGAGCTAGATACAGGATCAGCTCTGACTGTCATGAGTCGACGGGATTACGAGCGGCTATTTCGCATATACCTTTGAAAGACACATCCATTGTCTTGAAGACATATACGGGGCAGAAAGTATACCCCAGAGGGAAAATAAGGGTGCCTGTTGTATACAATGGCAAGGAAATACAGAAGTTGTATTTATACGTTCTGCAAGATGGTGGTCCACCGTTGTTGGGACGTGAATGGATCAGAAAGATACGTTTAGACTGGCACTCCATTCAGGCACTGACGGTGACCAGTAAGAAAAAAAACGATGATGACGTCATACCTGGACGATTAAAAGAAATCTTGGCTAACGCCAAAGAAGTGTTTCAACAGGAACTAGGAACCCTGAAAGGCGCCACCGCCTCAATAAAAGTGGAAGATGCGGCAATTCCCAAGTTTTTTAAGGCAAGGCTGGTGCCATACGCAATTCATCCAGCCGTCGAGGCAGAGCTGGAGAATTTGGAAAAAGCAGGCGTGTTATCCAAGGTAGATTGGAGCGAGTGGGCAACACCCATCGTCCCGGTCATGAAGAAAACGTTGAATAATGATAAATCTGAAGAACAGAGAAAAGTTCGCATCTGTGGGGACTTCAAGGTGACTGTAAACCCGGTTCTCCACACGGTACAGTATCCTCTTCCGAGGATAGAAGATATTTTCGCCTCACTATCCGGAGGGAAACGTTTCACCAAAATTGACTTAGCACAGGCATAGCTACAGATGGAGGTTGAGGAGGCCTCTAAAAAGTATCTCACGATAAACACACACAAAGGCCTGTACCAGTACAATCGACTGGTTTTCGGAGTGCCATCAGCTCCGGCTATCTGGCAAAGAGCTATGGAGCAAGTCCTGCAAGGGATTCTGGGGACTCAATGCTACCTAGACGACATCCTTGTAACAGGAGAAAACGACAACGAGCACCTTGCCAACTTGGAGCAGGTGCTCACGAGGCTGAGAGAACGGGGCCTACGAGCAAATCGCCCCAAATGCGAATTTTTCCAGAAACAAATATCATATTGTGGCCATGTCATTAACGAAGAAGGGTTGCATAAGTCACCTGAAAAAATTGAAGCGGTCGTAAATGCCCCAGCGCCTGAAAATGTCTCACAATTAAGGTCGTTCCTGGGATTAGTAAATTACTATTATAAATTTTTACCAAACTTGTCGACGGTTTTGCACCCGCTTAACACACTGCTACAAACGGGAGTAGTTTGGAAATGGAGCGAAGACTGTAAACGTGCCTTCCATAAATGCAAAGGCTTGATCACGTCCAGGGAAGTGTTAGCTCATTACAACCCATCACTGCCAATCAGACTGGCGTGAGATGCATCCCCTTATGGCGTGGGAGCGGTATTATCGCATAGATTCCCTGATGGCTCGGAGCGGCCGATAGCTTTTGCGTCACGCTCATTGAACTCAGCTGAGCGTAACTATGCCCAGATCGACAGGGAGGCACTCAGCCTGGTGTGGGGGGTGAAGAAATTCAACCATTACCTACACGGACAAAAGTTTACCTTGTTGACTGACCATCAACCCCTCGTCTCCATATTCAACCCTAAAAAGGGCGTTCCCATTATGACAGCGCAAAGTCTACAGAGGTGGTCCCTTTTCCTAGGGGCACACCAATATGACATAGAGTACAAAGGAACAAAACAGCATGGGAATGCTGATGGGTTACTGCGCCTACCGTTGCCAACGGTGGAAGAGGCGCCTACAGTGCACCCAGTGGAGATATTCCACTCGACCATAGTGGAATGTCTACCGGTGACAAATTCTACCATTGAAAAGGAAACGCGAAATGACCCGACTCTCTCACGAGTCTACGATTTAACGGTGAAGGGATGGCCAGCACATGGCGAACCACTGTTGCCAGCATTCTCGCAAAGAAGAGAACAGCTGTCAGTGTGCCGAGGAACCTTGATGTGTGGATCCAGAGTGGTGATTCCACCCAAACTCAAGGATAAAGTGCTAAAGGAGCTTCATGAGGGGCATCTGGGTGGAGTGAAAATGAAGAACTTAGCCAGAGCATTTGTGTGGTGGCCAGGTATCGATGGAGACATCGAAGAAATGATCAAGAGCTGTCTAGGATGCCAGAAGGTCCAAAACACCCCACCACAAGCCCCTCTACATCCATGGGAGTGGCCCTCATCTCCATGGCAAAGGGTACATATCGACTTTGCTGGTCCATTTATGGACTCAATGTTCTTAATCGCGGTGGATGCACACTCCAAGTGGCCGGAGGTAATAAAGATGTCCTCCACCACCACGGAAAAAACCATCACAGTATGTGACAGAAGGCAGAGGGTGATGGTCGAAAGTTGTTTTTGTGACTGGAAGCCTGTGGCCAGTGGGGTACCACAGGGATCGGTGTTGGGTCCCTTGCTGTTTGTGGTCTACATTAATGACTTGGGTATGAATGTAAAAGGTATGATCAGCAAGTTCGCGGATGATACAAAAATTGGTAGGGTGGTAAATAGCGAGGAGGGTAGCCTCAGTCTGCAGGACGATATAGATGGGTTGGTCAGATGGGCGGAACAGTGGCAAATGGAATTTAACCCGGAAAAGTGCGAGGTGATGCACTTTGGGGGGACTAACAAGGCAAGGGAATACACAATGAATGGTAAGACCCTAGGCAAGACGGAGGGTCAGATGGATCTGGGTGTGCAAGTACACAGATCCCTGAAGGCGGCGGAACAGGTGGATAAGGTGGTAAAAAAGGCATATGGGATACTTGCCTTCATTAGCCGAGGCATTGAATATAAGAGCAAGGAGGTTATGATGGAACTGTATAAAACACTGGTTAGGCCACAGCTGGAATACTGTGTGCACTTCTGGTCGCCACACTACAGGAAGGATGTGATCGCGTTGGAGAGGGTGCAGAGGAGGTTCACCAGGATGTTACCGGGGCTGGAGCGCTTCAGCTATGAAGAGAGACTGGGCAGATTGGGTTTGTTTTCCTTGGAGCAGAGGAGGCTGAGGGGGGACATGATTGAGGTGTACAAAATTATGAGGGGCATAGATAGGATGGATGCTGAGGAGCTTTTTCCCTTAGTAGAGGGGTCAATAACTAGGGGGCATAGATTCAAGGTAAAGGGCGGGAGGTTTAGAGGGGATTTGAGAAAGAACTTTTTCACCCAGAGGGTGGTTGGAGTCTGGAACTCACTGGAACTCACTGCCTGAAAGGGTTGTGGAGGCAGGAACCCTCACAACATTTAAGAAGCATTTGGATGAGGCTACAAGGCTACGGACCAAATGCTGGAATATGGGATTAGATCAGACAGGGCTTGATGGCCGGCGCGGACACGATGGGCCGAAGGGCCTCTATCCGTGCTGTATAACTCTATGAGTATTAAGGACCATATTCGCCAGGAATGGGCTGCCTGAACAGATCTGTTCTGATAATGGACCGCAATTTGTATCCGAAGAATTCAGGAAGTTCTTAAAAAACAATGGGGTTAGGGACTACACGTCCGCCCCATACCATCCCGCCACCAATGGATTGGCTGAAGGGTTTGTCCAGACCTTCAAGAAGGCCATAAAGGCCATGGGTAATGAAGACATAAATCTACAACATAAGGTAGATAACTTCTTGTTTGCATACAGGAATGCAACACGTGGTTACAAACCAAACCCCCGTCATGATGTTTTTCAATAGAAGACTAAGATGCCGGCTGGATTTGGTCAAGCCAAACGTCAGAAGGGACGTAGAGAACCGGCAATTTCAAAGCATGAATGAAAGGCCAACTAGAACCTTCCAGATAGGTCAACCAGTTTTGGCCCGGGACTACCGTACTGAGAAATGGCAGCCTGGAACTATTTGCACATGACTAGGACCACTGATGTATACCGTGGACATTGGAGAAAGCATAATAAGGCGCCATGCTGACCAGATCATAGAGTCATCCGAAAAAGGACAACCTACACCACAACTCTATACGCCTAGTGATGAAGCAGAGATACCCATAGTATCTACCTCCGATCCGGTGATACTGGAACCAGATAAACCCAACACTAGCATTGAAGCCGAATCGACCTTGCCAAAAGAACCTACTACACCACCGAGGCATTATCCGGACCGAGTCAGGAAGCCTCCAGAGAGACTGAATTTGTAATTGATTAACTTCAGCAAATGTGTATATTATTGTTCTTGTAAAAATGTTATTTAATGATTACTTAAAATGTTATGTACTATTTATCTAAAAGGGGAGGAATTGCAGTGTATGTACCTTTAAGAGGAACTATGTTTTTGAGGCCCCTGTGTGCCGAGTGACCACTCGGGTGTGGGAGCCTGTGTAGCGTCTTGTGTTGTTAGTTCACCTCCAGACTTTGTTCAGTAAACACTTGTTAAATCAACTCCTGCATTCTGTGTCTCCATTAACACACGGATCTAACAATAGTGACAGACCTGTACCCACCAGCACTGCACTGTTATACAGTGACAGACCTGGACCCACCAGCACTGTACCCCACTGTTATACATTGACAGACCTGCACCCACCAGTTCCATACCCCAGTGTTATACAGACAGACCTGTCACCACCAGTACTGTATGCCAGTGTTATGCAGTGACATACCTGTACCCACCAGTACTGCACCCCAGTGTTTTATAAGTATATTAAGGGCAAGAGGATAACCAGGGAAAGGGTAGGGCCCATTAGGGACCAAAGTGGCAATCTGTGTGTAGAGCCAGAGGATGTAGGCGGGGTTTTAAATGAATTTTTTGCATCTGTGTTCACTATGGAGAAAGACGATGCAGACATAGAAATCGGGCAAGGGGACTGTGACATACTTGAACATATTAGCATCGAGAGGGAGGAGGTGCTAGCGGTTTTAGCGGGCCAAAAAGTGGATAAATCCCCAGGCCCGGACGGGATGTATCCCAGGCTGCTGTGGGAGGCAAGGGAGGAGATTGCAGGGGCTCTAACACTAATTTTCAGAACCTCTCTGGCCACAGGGGATGTACCAGAGGACTGGAGAACAGCTAACGTAGTACCATTATTCAAGAAGGGTAGCAGGGATAAACCAGGGAATTACAGGCCAGTGAGTCTAACATCTGTGGTGGGGAAATTATTGGAAAAAATTCTGAGGGACAAAATTAATCTCCACTTGGAGAGGCAAGGATTAATCGGGGATAGTCAGCATGGCTTTGTCAAGGGTAAATCATGTCTAACAAATCTGATCGAATTTTTCGAGGGGGTGACTAGTGGGGTGGATGAGGGAAATGCTGTGGATGTGGTTTACATGGACTTCAGTAAAGCTTTTGACAAAGTCCCGCATAGGAGACTGGTCAAGAAGGTAAGAGCCCATGGGATCCAGGGTGCCTTGGCGCGTTGGATCCTAAACTGGCTGAGTGGCAGGAGGCAGAGGGTGATGGTCGAAGGTTGCTTTTGTGACTGGAAGCCTGTGTCCAGTGGGGTACCTCAGGGATCGGTGCTGGGTCCCTTATTGTTTGTGATCTACATAAATGATTTGGATGAAAATGTAAAAGGTATGATCAGTAAGTTCGCAGATGACACGAAAATTGGTGGGGTGGTAAATTGCGAGGAGGAAAGCCTTCGGCTACAGGACGATATAAACGGGTTGGTCAGATGGGCGGAAAAGTGGCAAATGGAATTTAACCCTGAAAAGTGCGAGGTGATGCATTTTGGACGGACAAATAAGGCAAGGGAATACACAATGAGTGGTAGGACCCTAGGAAGTACAGAGGGTCAGAGGGACCTTGGTGTACATGTACATAGATCCCTGAAGGCAGCGGAGCAGGTAGATAAGGTGGTTAAAAAGGCATATGGGATACTTGCCTTCATTAGCCGAGGCATAGAATATAAGAGCAGGGAGGTTATGATGGAGCTGTACAAAATGCTGGTGAGGCCACAGCTGGAGTACTGTGTGCAGTTCTGGTCGCCTCACTATAGGAAGGATGTGATTGCTTTGGAGAGGGTGCAGAGAAGATTCACCAGGATGTTACCTGGGATGGAGCGCCTCAGCTATGAAGAGAGGCTGGACAGGCTGGAGTTGTTTTCCTTGGAGCAGAGAAGGCTGAGGGGGGACCTGATTGAGGTGTACAAAATAATGAGGGGCATAGATAGGGTAGATAAAGAGGAACTTTTCCCCTTAGTGGGGGGGTCAATAACAAGGGGGCATAGATTCAGGGTAAGGGGCAGGAGATTTAGAGGGGATTTGAGGAGGAACTTTTTCACCCAGAGGGTGGTTGGAATGTGGAACTCAATGCCTGAAAGGGTGGTGGAGGCAGGAACCCTCACAACATTCAAGAAGCATTTGGATGAGCACTTGAAATGCCATTGCATACAAGGCTATGGACCAAATGCTGGAAAATGGGATTAGACTGGACAGGGATGGATGGGCGGCGCAGACACGATGGGCCGAAGGGCCTCTTTCTGTGCTGTAAAACTCTATGACTATTATACAGTGACGGACCTGTATCCACCATTACTGTACCGCAGTGATATACAGTGACAGACCTGTGCCCACCAGTACTATACCCCAGTGTTATTCACTGACGGACCTGTACCCACCAGTACTGTACCCCAGTGTTATACAGTGACAGACCTGTACCCAGCAGAAACTTACCCCAGTGTTATTCACTGACAGACCTGTACCCACCAGTACTGTACACCAGTGCTATACAGTAACATACCTGTACGCACCAGTACTGTACCCGTGTTATACAGCGACAGACCTGTACCCGGCAGAACCTTACCCCAGTGTTATACAATGATAGAACTGTACCACCAGTACTGTAACCCCGTGTTTTAGTGACAGACCTGTACCCACCAGTACTGTACCCCAGTGTTATACAGTGACAGACCTGTACCCACCAGTATTGTACCCGTGTTATACAGTGACAGACCTGTGCCCACCAGTACTGTACCCGTGTTATACAGTGACAGAACTGTACCCACCAGTACTGTAACCCAGTGTCATACAGTGACAGACGTTTACCCAGCAGTACTGTACCATGTCATGCAGTGACAGATCTGTACCCACCAGTACTGTAACCTTGTTATACAGCGACAGACCTGCACCCATTAATACTGTACCCCAGTGTTATATAGTGTCAGACCTGTACCCACCAGTACTGTAGCCCAGTGTTACAGATTGATAGACCTGTACCCACCAGTACTGTACCCTTATTATAGTGGCAGACCTGTACCCACCAGTACTGTACCAGTATTATTCAGTGACAGACCTGTACCCACCAGTACTGTACCCTTGTTATATAGTGACAGACCTGTACCCACCAGTACTGTACCAGTATTATTCAGTGACGGACCTGTACCCACCAGTACTGTACCCCAGTGTTATACAGTGCCAGACCTGTACCTACCAGTATTGTACCCCAGTGTTATACAGTGACAGACCTGTGCCCACCAGTACTGTACCCTAGTGTTATACAGTGATAGGCCTGTACCCACCAGTACTGTACCCCAGTGTTATACAGTGACAGACCTGTGCCCACCAGTACTGTACCCCAGTGTTATACAGTGACAGAACTGTACCCACCAGTACTGTACCCCAGTGTTATAGTGACAGACCTGTACCCACCAGTACTGTACTGCAGTGTTATAGTGACGGGCCTGTACCCACCAGTACTGCACCCCAGTGTTATTTAGTGTCAGACCTGTGCCCACCAGTACTGTATGCCAGTGTTATACAGTGACATACCTGTACCCCCCAGTACTGTACCCGTGTTATACAGTGACGGACCTGTACCCACCATTACTGTACCCCAGTGTTATACAGTGACAGAACTGTACCCACCAGTACTGTACCCGTGTTATACAGTAACAGACCTGTACGCACCAGTACTGTACCCGTGTTATACAGTGACAGACCTGTACCCAGCAGAACCTTACCCCAGTGTTGTACAGTGATAGAACTGTACCCACCTGTACTGTAACCCCGTGTTTTAGTGACAGACCTGTACCCACCAGTACTGTACCCCAGTGTAATACAATGACAGACCTGTGCCCACCTGTATTGTACCCGTGTTATACAGTGACAGACCTGTACCCACCAGTATTGTACCTGTGTTATACAGTGACAGACCTGTACCCACCAGTATTGTACCCGTGTTATACAGTGACGGACCTGTACCCACCAGTACTGTACCCCAGTGTTATACAGTGACAGACCTGTACCCAGCAGAACCTTACCCGTGTTATACAGTGATAGAACTGTACCCACCAGTACTGTAACCCCGTGTTTTAGTGACAGACCTGTACCCACCAGTACTGTACCCCAGTGTAATACAATGACACACCTGTGCCCACCAGTATTGTACCCGTGTTATACAGTGACAGACCTGTACCCACCAGTACTGTACCTCAGTGTTATAAGAACATAAGAACATAAGAAATAGGAGCAGGAGTAGGCCAATCGGCCCCTCGAGCCTGCTCCACCATTCAATAAGATCATGGCTGATCTGATCCTAACCTCAAATCTACGATCACTCTCCATCCCACCCGAACCCATGTGATCTCCCGGGAGAGGCGAAAAACCAGGTTAAAAAAAACAATGGCCAATTTGGGAGAAAAAATCTGGGAAATTCCTTTCCGACCCATCTAGGCGATCGAAACTCGTCCAGGAGATCACTCTGTCCCAGGAACAGGAATAAAACCATCTCCTGAAATCTAACAGAATTAGAACACAAGAAGTAGGAGCAGGACCAGGCTACACGGCCCCTGGGCCCGCTCCACTACCCACAGGGCCATGACCATTCCGAACCTAGACTCATGTCCAATTTCCTGCCCGCTCCCCGTAACCCTTAATTCCCTTTACTTCTAGGAAACTATCTATTTCTGTTTTAAATTTATTTAATGATGTAGCTTCCACAGCTTTCTGGGGCAGAAAATTCCACAAACCTACCACCCACTGAGTGAAGAAGTTTCTCCTCATCTCAGTTTTGAAGGAGCAGCCCCTTATTCTAAGATTATGCCCCCTAGTTCTAGTTTCACCCATCATTGGGAACATCCTCACCGCATCCACCCGATCAAGCCCCTTCACAATCTTATATGTTTCAATAAGATCACCTCTCATTCTTCTGAACTCCAATGAGTAGAGTCCCAACCTACTCAACCTCTCATCATATGTCCACCCCCTCATCCCCGGAATTAACCGAGTGAACCTTCTTTGTACTGACTCGAGTGCAAGTATGTCTTTTCTTAAGTATGGACACCAAAACTGTATGCAGTATTCCAGGTGCGGTCTCACCAATACCTTGTACAACTGCAGCAATACCTCCCTGTTTTTATATTCTATCCCCCTAGCAATAAAAGCTAACATTCCATTGGCCTTCTTGATCACTTGCTGCACCTGCATATTAACTTTTTGAGTTTCGTGCACCAGGACCCCCAGATCCCTTTGTACTGCAGTACTTTCCAGTTTCTTGCCATTAAGATAACTTGCTCGATGATTTTTCCTGCCAAAGTGCGTAACCTCACACTTTCCAGTATTGTATTCCATCTGCCAAATCTCTGCCCACTTACTTAGCCTGTCTATGTCCCTTTGCAGGTTTTTTATGTCCTCCTCACTCACTACTTTCCCTCCCATCTTAGTATCATCTGCAAACTTTGATATGTTACACTTGGTCCCCTCCTCCAAATTGTTAATATAGATTGTAAATAGTTGGGGACCCAGCACTGACCCCTGCAGAACACCACTAGTTACTGATTGCCAGTCTGAGAATGAACCATTTATCTCAACTCTCTGCTTTCTGTTAGAGAGCCAATCCTCCACCCACGCCAGAATATTACCCCCAATCCCGTGATTTTTTATCTTGAGCAATAATCTTTTGTGTGGCACCTTGTCAAATGCCTTTTGGAAGTCTAAATACACTACATCCATTGGTTCCCCTTTATCCACCCTGTATGTTACTTCCTCAAAGAACTCAAGCAAGTTTGTCAAACATGACTTCCCCTTAATGAAACCATGCTGAGTTTGCCCTATTAAATTATGTTTATCCAAATGTCCCGTTACTGTCTCCTTAATAATGGACTCTAAAATTTTACCAACCACAGATGTTAGGCTAACAGGTCTATAGTTTCCAGCCTTCTGCCTACTACCCTTTTTAAATAAGGGTGTCACATTAGCAGTTTTCCAATCTGCCGAGAGTTTTGGAAAATTATTACCAATGCATCCACAATCCCTACCGCCACTTCCCTCAAGACCCTAGGATGTAAGCCATCAGGTCCAGGGGATTTATCCGCCTTGAGTCCCATTATTTTACCAAGTACCACTTCCTTAGTGATTTTAATCGTATTTAACTCCTCCCCCTCTAGAGCCCCCTGTTTGTCCAGTGTTGGGATATTCTTAGTATCCTCTACCGTAAAGACTGATACAAAATATTTGTTCAGTGTTTTTGCCATCTCCATGTTTCCCACCATTAATTTCCCGGTCTCATCCTCTAAGGGACCAACATTTACTTTAGCCACCCTTTTTCTTTTTATATAACTATAGAAACTTTTGCTATCTGTTTTTATATTTTTTGCTAATTTACTTTCATAATCTATCTTCCCTTTCTTAATCAATCTTTTAGTTATTTTTTGCTGTCTTTTAAAGACTTCCCAATCTTCTATCCTCCCACTAGATTTGGCTACCTATATGCCCTTGTTTTTAGTCGAATACTATCCTTAATTACTTTACTTAGCCATGGATGGCTATCTTTTCTTTTACACCCTTTTTTCCTCAGTGGAATATATATTTTTTGGAAGTTGTAAAATAATTCCTTAAATGTACACCACTGATCATGTACCGTCTTACCCTTTAATCTATTTTCCCAGTCCACTCTACTCAATTCCGCTCTCATACCTTCATAGTCTCCTTTATTCAAGCTCAGTACGTTTGTTTGAGATCCAATCTTCTCACCCTCTAATTGAATATGGAATTCAACCATGTTATGGTCACTCATTCCAAGGTACTGTACCCCAGTGTTATATTGTGACAGATCTGTGCCCACCAGTACTGTACCCCAGTGTTATACAGTGACAGAACTGTACCCACCAGTACTGTAACCGTGTCATACAGTGACAGACATTTACCCAGCAGTACTGTACCCCCGTGTCATGCAGTGACAGACCTGTACCCACCAGTACTGTACCCCAGTGTTACACATTGACAGACCTGTACCCACCAGTACTGTATCCTTGTTATATAGTGACAGATCTTTACCCACCAGTACTGTACCAGTATTATTCAGTGACAGACCTGTACCCACCAGTACTGTACCCCAGTGTTATACAATGACAGGCTGAACCCCACCATATTTAGCACGTGCCTCTCCGTATTTCAATGCCCTGATAGTTGGGTGATGTGGTGGGGATTATGAGTGAGTTGGTCAGATGGAGAAACCATTGCTGGGTTTTATATATTAATGTCTCTTTAATTGTCCCATTGCATTGAGGCATCCTTTAACAACTCATCTTATGTACAGCTGATGTTTGTGTATTCTCTCTCTCTCTTTTTTGGGATTACAATCAGTTAGTGTGCTAAAACTCACTGCTTTAATATAAACAGGCTGTATTGAAATGCTAGGGATCTCCTGAATGAGTAAGTAAGGCATGCAGAGCAAAATAATACACATCAACAACAGAAAGGTGAGTGAGAGATGCACTGAGTTTAAACACAACACAAACAGGTCGATAAAATGAGGGGCGGGGCAGGGTGTCCATCTCTATGGAGGGGATGGGGGGTTATTCTGAGTTCCAGGTATAAAGGTCAGTTCTGATCAGCTTCTGCTCCATACTAGTTGTGTAACTGGGCACTGAATCCTCGGAGGTCGGAGTCGGAGGTCAAGGAAGCCACGTTCAGGAACGATGAGGTTCCCTGTGATTCTTTACTTGTCCCCGCTGAGTTTCCGGAATGTTCTGGTGTGACGGCCCCATGGAAGCTCAGTCTGAGTGAAGATTTGGCTCTGCTCCGATATTAATCACTGCGACACTCTCATCACCTTCTGTAACAAGGTGTCCAAGGGAACTAAAATAAAAAGGGAACCAACCTTTAGGACAATGGGTGACTTCACAAACTCAACAAAGGAGAACATCAAACACAGAGAGTGAGTGTGAGATGGAATGATTCAATGACCCCAGAAAACTGCTCAAAATTATATCACATCCAACATCCATCTGACCCCTGGCCATGACCCCTCACTCTGACCTCGACCCCTGGCCATGACCCCTCACTCTGACTTCGACCCCTGGCCATGACCCCTCACTCTGACCTCGACCCCTGGCCATGACCCCTCACTCTGACCTCAACCCCTGGCCATGACCACTCACTTTGACCTCGACCCCCAGCCGTGACCATGGCCCCTGGCCATGACCCCTCACTCTGACCTCAACCCCTGGCCATCACCCCTCACTCTGACTTCGACCCCTGGCCGTGACCCCTCACTCTGACCTCGACCCCCAGCCGTGACCATGGCCCCTGGCCGTGACCCCTCACTCTGACCTCGACCCCTGTCCATGACCCCTCACTCTGACCTCGACCCCTGGCCATGACCCCTCACTCTGACCTCAACCCCTGGCCATGACCACTCACTTTGACCTCGACCCCCAGCCGTGACCATGACCCCTCACTCTGACCTCAACCCCTGGCCATCACCCCTCACTCTGACTTCGACCCCTGGCCGTGACCCCTCACTCTGACCTCGACCCCCAGCCGTGACCATGGCCCCTGGCCGTGACCCCTCACTCTGACCTCGACCCCTGTCCATGACCCCTCACTCTGACCTCAACCCCTGGCCATGACCCCTCACTCTGACCTCGACCCCTGGCCATTACCACTCACTCTGACCTCGACCCCTCACTCTGACCTCGACCCCCAGCCGTGACCATGGCCCCTGGCCGTGACCCCTCACTCTGACCTCGACCCCTGGCCGTAACCCCTCACTCTGACCTCGACCCCTGGCCGTGACCCCTCACTCTGACCTCGACCCCTGGCCATGACCCCTCACTCTGACCTCGACCCCTGGCCATGACCCCTCACTCTGACCTCGACCCCTGGTCATGACCCCTCACTCTGACCTCGACCCCCAGCCGTGACCCCTCACTCTGACCTCGACCCCTGGCCATGACCCCTCATTCTGACCTCGACCCCTGGCCATGACCCCTCACTCTGACCTCGACCCCTGGCCATGACCCCTCACTCTGACCTCGATCCCTGGCCGTGACCCCTCACTCTGACCTCGACCCCTGGCTGTGACCCCTCACTCTGACCTCGACCCCTGTCCATGACCCCTCACTCTGACCTCGACCCCTGTCCATGACCCCTCACTCTGACTTCGACCCCTGGCCATGATCCCTCACTCTGACCTCGACCCCCAGCCGTGACCATGGCCCCTGGCCGTGACCCCTCACTCTGACCTCGACCCCTGTCCATGACCCCTCACTCTGACCTCGACCCCTGGCCGTGACCCCTCACTCTGACCCTGTCTGTGACCCTGACCCCTAGCCATGACCCCTCACTCTGACATCGACCCCTGTCCATGACCCTGAACTCTGGCCATGACCCCTCACTCTGACCCTGTCTGTGACCCTGACCCCTAGCCATGACCCCTCACTCTGACCTCGACCCCTGTCCATGACCCTGAACTCTGGCCATGACCCCTTACTCTGACCCGACCCCTGTCTGTGGCCCTGACCCATGGCCGTGACCCCTCACTCTGACCCGGCACCTGTCCGTGGCCTTGACCCCTGGCCGTGACCCCCCACTCTGTCCCGACCCCTGTCTGTGGCCCTGACCCCTCACTCTGACCTCGGCCCCTGGCGTTGACCCTGACCCCTGGCCGTGTCCCCTCACTCTGACCCGACCCCGTACGTGGCCCTGACCCCTCACTCTGACCCCTGACCCCTCACTCTGTCCCGACCCCTGTCTGTGGCCCTGACCCCTCACTCTGACCTCGGCCCCTGGCGGTGGCCGTGACCCCTCACTCTGACCTGACCCCGTACGTGGCCCTGACCCCTCACTCTGACCTCGACCCCTGGCCATTACCCCTCACTCTGACCTCGACCCCTCACTCTGACCTCGACCCCCAGCCGTGACCATGGCCCCTGGCCGTGACCCCTCACTCTGACCTCGACCCCTGGCCGTAACCCCTCACTCTGACCTCGACCCCTGGCCGTGACCCCTCACTCTGACCTCGACCCCTGGCCATGACCCCTCACTCTGACCTCGACCCCTGGCCATGACCCCTCACTCTGACCTCGACCCCTGGTCATGACCCCTCACTCTGACCTCGACCACCAGCCGTGACCCCTCACTCTGACCTCGACCCCTGGCCATGACCCCTCATTCTGACCTCGACCCCTGGCCATGACCCCTCACTCTGACCTCGACCGCTGGCCGTGACCCCTCACTCTGACCTCGACCCCTGGCTGTGACCCCTCACTCTGACCTCGACCCCTGTCCATGACCCCTCACTCTGACCTCGACCCCTGTCCATGACCCCTCACTCTGACTTCGACCCCTGGCCATGATCCCTCACTCTGACCTCGACCCCCAGCCGTGACCATGGCCCCTGGCCGTGACCCCTCACTCTGACCTCGACCCCTGTCCATGACCCCTCACTCTGACCTCGACCCCTGGCCGTGACCCCTCACTCTGACCCTGTCTGTGACCCTGACCCCTAGCCATGACCCCTCACTCTGACATCGACCCCTGTCCATGACCCTGAACTCTGGCCATGACCCCTGGCCGTGACCCCTCACTCTGACCCTGTCTGTGACCCTGACCCCTAGCCATGACCCCTCACTCTGACATCGACCCCTGTCCATGACCCCTCACTCTGACCCTGTCTGTGACCCTGACCCCTAGCCATGACCCCTCACTCTGACCTCGACCCCTGTCCATGACCCTGAACTCTGGCCATGACCCCTTACTCTGACCCGACCCCTGTCTGTGGCCCTGACCCATGGCCGTGACCCCTCACTCTGACCCGACCCCTGTCTGTGGCCCTGACCCCTCACTCTGACCCGGCACCTGTCCGTGGCCTTGACCCCTGGCCGTGACCCCCCACTCTGTCCCGACCCCTGTCTGTGGCCCCTCACTCTGACCTCGGCCCCTGGCGTTGACCCTGACCCCTGGCCGTGTCCCCTCACTCTGACCCGACCCCGTACGTGGCCCTGACCCCTCACTCTGACCCCTGACCCCTCACTCTGTCCCGACCCCTGTCTGTGGCCCTGACCCCTCACTCTGACCTCGGCCCCTGGCGGTGGCCGTGTCCCCTCACTCTGACCCGACCCCGTACGTGGCCCTGACCCCTCACTCTGACCCCTGACCCCTCACTCTGTCCCGACCCCTGTCTGTGGCCCTGACCCCTCACTCTGACCCGACCCCTGTCCATGGCTGTGACACCTCACTCTGACCTCAGCCCCTGGTGGTGACCCTGACTCCTGGCCATGACCCCTCACTCTGACCCCTGGCGGAGACCCTGACCCCTTGCTGTATTTTTGATGTTACGTTAACAGGTGTCTGCGTGGTGCCACCCAACACACAAAACCCTTGAGCCCATCTCCCAGGACAGCTGGAGCTGGACACTCGGAGTGGAGCCAGGACTGTCCATCTTGGTCCATGGTTCGCAGGTGTTTCTCTTCTCTGTGGGATCACTCGGGACCCGCCCTGATTTGTGGTGTAAAGTCAGTCTGTGTGTAGATCAATTCTAGAGCTTGTGTCTGATTTTATACTGAAATAGTGCAATTTAATCGCACAACTCATCTCGCCATCCATCCCCGTCTGCCCATTGTTTGCCAGTGTTGGTTGGGTAGGTGCAGGTGTGTAAAACTCAACGTCATTCTCATTGTGTCCAGAGTCCGGCTCTGGCTCCAGCCCTCCTCCCCCAAACCTCAGAACAACTCATGAATGATGTGCCTGTCAGGCCAGTCTGCCCATTGGCTGATGTCAACCAAGTCAATCAGTACAGCAGAGGCCATTGGCTAATATCAAACATGCCCTTCAGGCCAGTCCTGCCCATTGGCTAATGTAAAACATACCATTTAATACAGCTTTGTTCATTGGCTGATAAGAAACGCACCTGCCCATTGGCTGATAGGAAGAATGGCTTTCACAACATGTTTTCTTACTGGGGGCTGGGGTTCAATCGTCAGGCAAATGAGGCAAGGTGGGAAACACAGGCAAGCAAGGGGGTGCTGGGACTGAGAGCCCTAGGCGTGTACCTACACAAATCATTGAAATTACGCAGCGAGCTGTTGTGATCTGGATCGCGCTGCCTGAAAGGGTGGTGGAAGCAGATTCAGTAATTACTTTCAAAAGGGAACTGGTGGGTAGGTGGTTGCGTCCCTAAACTCCTCTTGCCTCTTTACTTCCCTCAACCTGGCATTGGTCTCCCTCCCCGATGACGGCCCATGTCTGGTCCGTGTCCGGTCCGTGTGTCTAGTCCGTGTGTCTGCCCCGTCTAGTCCGTGTGTCTGACCCGTCTAATCTATGTGTCTGAACCGTCTAGTCCGTGTCTGCCCATGTCTAATCCATGTGTCTGCCCCGTCTAGTCCGTGTGTCTAATCCGTGTGTCTGCCCCATCTAGTAAGTGTGTCTAGTCTGTGTGTCTGTCCTGTCTAGTCCGTGTGTCTGCCATGTCTAGTCCATGTGTCTTCCCCGTCTAGTCCGTGTGTTTGCCCCGTCTAATCTGTGTGTCTAGTCCGTGTGTCTGCTCTGTCTAGTCCGTGTGTCTAGTCCGTGTGTCTGCCCCATCTAGTCTGTGTGTCTGCCCCGTCTAGTCCTTGTGTCTACCCCGCCTAGTCCATGTGTCTAGTCCGTGTGTCTGCCCCGTCTAGTCTGTGTGTCTAGTCTGTGAGTTTGCCCATGTCTAGTCAGTGTGTCTAATCAATG
The DNA here is from genome assembly GCF_052327205.1 of Somniosus microcephalus. NCBI lineage: Eukaryota > Metazoa > Chordata > Chondrichthyes > Squaliformes > Somniosidae > Somniosus > Somniosus microcephalus. The sequence continues at coordinate 2,555,669 of NC_140991.1, read as the reverse complement.
AGTTTGCCCATGTATAGTCCGTGTGTCTGCCGCATCTACTCCGTGTGTCTAGGCTGTGTGCCTGCCCCGTCTAGTCCTTGTAGCTAGTCCGTGCGTCTAATCTGTGAGTTTGCCCATGTCTAGTCTGTGTGTCTAGTCCATGTATCTAACCCGTCTAGTCCATGTGTCTAGTCTGTGTGTCTGCCCCGTCTAGTCTAGGTGTCTAGTCCGTGTATTTGCCCACACCTAGTCCGTGTGTCTAGTCCGTGTGTCTGCCCTGTCTAGTCCGTATGTCTGCCCCGTCTAGTCCATGTGTCTAGTCCATGTGTCTACCCCCGTCTAGTCCGTGTGTCTAGTCTGTGTGTCTGCCCCATCTAGTCCTTGTGGCTAGTCCGTGTGTCTAGTCCGTGTGTCTGCCCCATCTAGTCTGTGTGTTTAGTCCGTGTATCTGACCCGTCTAGTCCGTGTGTCTAGTCTGTGTGTCTGCCCCTTCTAGTCTAGGTATCTAGTCTGTTTGTTTGCCCACGTCTAGTCTGTGTGTCTAGTCCGTGCATCTGACCCCATCTAGTCTGTGTGTCTGCCCCCGTCTAGTCCATGTGTCTAGTCCATGTATCTAACCCCATCTAGTCTGTGTGTCTGCCCCCATCTGGTCCGTGTGTCTGCCCCCGTCTAGTCCGTGTGTCTCGTCCGTGTGTCTGCCCCATCCAGTCTATGTGTCTAGTCTGTGTCTGCCCCGTCTAGTCCTTGTGTCTACCCCGTCTAGTCCGTGTGTCTAGTCCGTGTATCTTCCCTGTCTAGTCCGTGTGTCTAGTCTGTGTGCCTAGTCTGTGAGTTTGCCCATGTCTAGTCAGTGTGTCTAATCTATGAGTTTGCCCATGTCAAGTCTGTGTGTCTAGTCTGTGAGTTTGCCCATGTATAGCCTGTGTGTCTAGTCCGTATATCTGACCCGTCTAGTCCATATGTCTGCCCTGTCTAGGCCGTGTGTCTAGTCTGTGTCTAGTCCGTGTATCTGACCCCATCTAGTCTGTGTATCTGCCCCCATCTAGTTTGTGTGTCTGCCCCCATCTAGTCTGTGCGTCTGCCCCCATCTAGTCTGTGCGTCTGCCCCCATCTAGTCTGTGTGTCTCGTCCGTGTGTCTGCCCCGTCTATTCTGTGTGTCTAGTCCGTGTGTCTGGTCCGTGTGTCTGGTCCATGTGTCTGGTCCATGTGTCTGGTCCGTGTGTCTGCCCTGTCTAGTCCATGTGTCTGCCCCGTCTAGTCCGTGTGTCTGCCCCGTATAGTCCGTGTGTCTGTCCCGTATAGTCCGTGTGTCTGCCCCATATAGTCCGTGTGTCTAGTCCGTGTGTCTGCCCCATCTAGTTCGTGTGTCTAGTCTGTGTGTCTGCCCCGTCTAGTCCTTGTGGCTAGTCTGTGTGTTTAGTCCGTGTGTCTGCCCCATCTAGTCCGTGCGTCTAATCTGTGAGTTTTCCCATGGCTAGTCTGTGTGTCTAGTCCGTGTATCTGACCCGTCTAGTCCGCGTGTCTAGTCTGTGTGTCCGCCCCGTCTAGTTTAGGTGTCTAGTCCGTGTGTTTGCCCACGTCTAGCCTGTGTGTCTAGTCCGTGTTTCTAGTCTGTGTGTCTAGTCCTTGTGTCTAGTCCTTGTGTCTGCCCTGTGTAGTCCGTGTGTCTAGTCCGTGTATCTGACCCCATCTAGTCTGTGTGTCTGCCCCTGTCTAGTCTATGTATCTGACCCCACCTAGTCCGTGTGTCTGTCCCCGTCTAGTCCGTATGTCTAGTCCGTGTATCTTACCCCATCTAGTCTGTGTGTCTGCCCCTGTCTAGGCCATATGTCTAGTCCGTGTGTCTAGTCTGTGAGTTTGCCCGTGTCTAGTCTGTGTATCTGACCCGTCTAGTCCGTTTGTCTAGTCCATGTGTCTAGTCTGTGTGTCTGCCCTGTCTAGTCCGTGTGTCTGCCCTGTCTAGTCCGTGTGTCTTGTCTGTGTGTCTGACCCCGTCTAGTCCATGTGTCTGCCCCTGTCTAGTCTGTATGTCTGCCCATGTATCTGCCCGTCTAGTCCATGTGTCTAGTCCATGCATCTGACCCCGTCTAGTCTGTGTGTCTGCCCCCGTCCAGTCCGTGTGTCTAGTCCGTGTATCTAACCCCATCTAGTCTGTGAGTTTACCCATGTCTAGTCTGTGAGTCTAGTCCGTGTATCTGACCCGACTAGTCCGTGTGCCTAGTCCGTGTGTCTAGTCTGTGTCTGTCCTGTCTAGTCCGTGTGTCTAGTCTGTGTGTCTGCCCTGTCTAGTCCGTGTGTCTCATCTGTGTGTCTGCCCCATCTAGTCTAGGTGTCTAGTCCGTGTGTTTGCCCACATCCAGTCCGTGTGTCTAGTCTGTGTATCTAGTCCATGTGTCTGCCCCCGTCTAGTAAGTGTGTCTAGTCCGTGTATCTGACCCTGTCTAGTCCATGTGACTGCCCCATCTAGTCTGTGTGTCTGCCCCTGTCTAGTCCGTGTGTCTAGTCCGTGCATCTGACCCATCTAGTCTGTTGTCTGCTCCAGTCTAGTCCATGTGTCTGCCCCCGTCTAGTCCATGTGTCTGCCCCTGTCTAGTCCGTGTGTCTAGTCTGTGTGCCTGCCCCCTGTCTAGTCAGTGTGTCTAGTCTGTGTGCCTGCCCCCTGTCTAGTCAGTGTGTCTGCCCAGTCTAGACCGTGTGTCTAATTCGTGTATCTGACCACATCTAGTCTGTGAGTTTGCCCATGTCTAGTCTGTGAGTCTAGTCCGTGTCGCTGACCCGTCTAGTCCGTGTGCCTAGACCGTGTGTCTAGTCTGTGTCTGCCCCGTCTAGTCCGTGTGTCTAGTCCGTGTGTCTGCCCTGTCTAGTCCGTGTGTCTCATCTGTGTGTCTGCCCCATCTAGTCTAGGTGTCTAGTCCGTGTGTTTGCCCACATCTAGTCCATATGTCTAGTCTGTGTCTAGTCCATGTGTCTGCTCCCGTCTAGTCCGTGTGTCTGCTCCTATGTAGTCCGTGTATCTGCCCCTGTCTAGTCCGTGTGTCTGCTCCTGTCTAGTAAGTGTGTCTAGTCCGTGTATCTGACCCTGTCTAGTCCATGTGTCTGCCCCATCTAGTCTGTGTGTCTGCCCATGTGTCTGCCCCTGTCTAGTCCGTGTGTCTAGTCCGTGCATCTGACCCGTCTAGTCTGTGTGTCTGCTCCCGTCTAGTCCATGTGTCTAGTCCATGTATCTAACCGCATCTAGTCTGTGTGTCAGCCCCCGTCTGGTCCATGTGTCTGCCCCCGTCTGGTCCATGTGTCTGCCCCCGTCTGGTCCGTGTGTCTAGTGCATGTGTCTGCCCCTGTCTAGTCCGTGTGTCTAGTATGTGTGCCTGCTCCCTGTCTAGTCTGTGTGTCTGCCCATGTGTCTGCCCCTGTCTAGTCCGTGTGTCTGCCCATGTGTCTGCCCATGTCTCGTCCGTGTGTCTGCCCATGTGTCTGCCCCTGTCTAGTCCGTGTGTCTGCCCATGTGTCTGCCCCTGTCTAGTTTGTGTGTCTAGTCCGTGTGTCTGCCCCTGTCTAGTCTGTGTGTCTGCCCCTGTCTAGTCCATGTATCTGGTCCATGTGTCTGCCCCTGTCTAGTCCGTGTGTCTGCCCCTGTCTAGTCTGTGTGTCTGCCCCGTCTAGTCTTGTTTGTCTGGTCCGTGTGTCTGCCCGTCTAGTCCGTGTGTCTGGTCCATGTGTCTGCCCCTGTCTAGTCTGTGTGTCTGCCCCTGTCTAGTCCGTGTGTCTGCCCCTGTCTAGTCCATGGGTCTGGGCCGTGTGTCTGCCCCTGTCTAGTCTGTGTCTCTGCCCCTGTCTAGTCCATGTATCTGGTCCGTGTGTCTGCCCCTGTCTAGTCTGTGTCTCTGCCCCTGTCTAGTCCGTGTGTCTGCCCCTGTCTAGTCCATGCATCTGGTCCGTGTGTCTGCCCCTGTCTAGTCTGTGTCTCTGCCCCTGTTTAGTCCATGCATCTGGTCCGTGTGTCTGCCCCTGTCTAGTCTGTGTGTCTGTCCAGAGACATTCATTGCGCTGAAGGTGAACGGTCTGCTATCATGGTTGCTGCTCCCTGGTTTTCTGGGAAGGTTTCTCTAATCTGCTATTTCCTCACTGACCATCACAAACCTTTCCCCACACCCTGGGAGTGTTTCCCAGTGGAAATGATAAACCCGAGAGGAGGCAGCCATTCCCAAGAGTCAGGCACATCAATCAATTCTAGCACAAATCCAGACTCTCTCTGATCAGCTGGGTTGTGATACAGTATCTGAAACAAACTATGGAGACACACATGCGGGGAGAGTGTGTCCGGTATCAGGGACACCCCCACTTACATAGGTCCAGTGAGTTTAGTTGCAGATTGTGGAGAGACTGGAGAAGCTGGGATTGTTCTCCTTAGAGCAGAGAAGGTTAAGGGGAGATCTAATAGAGGTATTCAAAATTATGAGGGGTTTTGATAGAGCAAGTAGGGAGAAATTATTCCTCTGGCGAGTGGGTCGGTAACCAGAGGTCACAGATTTAAAACAATTGGGAAAAGAACTAGAGGGGAATTGAGGAGAAATTTCTTCACAGAGAGTTGTTAAGATCTGGAATGTTCCACCTGAAAGGGCGGTGGAATCATTTCCATAGGAACCTTCAAAAGGGAATTGGACATGTACTTGAAGAGGACGAATGTGCAGGGCTATGGGGAGAAAGCTGGGGGAGTGGGACTAATTGGACAGCTCCTTCAAAGAGCCGGCACAGGCAGGATGGGCCGAATGGCCTCCTTCTGTGCTGTGAGATTCTGTGAGTGAGGAATTGGGGAGCCCAAGTGCTGTAGTCTAACACATTGTGAAACCTCCCACTCCTCCTCCATCCCGTCAGAACATCGGCCTGTAGAGTGCGGACAATCCCAGCCACAGGAGTGTCCCTCCAGGTCAAAGTACTGATGTAGGCCAGTCACCAACAGAGCCCATAGGGTACTGAGGCTCGGCCTGGGTCAGGGTTCAGGTGACAAGACCTCCCATACACAGGTCACTCAGTCCAAACCTCCACCACCAGGCTCAGCATCAAGTCACCTCGCACCCAGGGAGACTCCCACCCCAGGGAGACATTCCCACCCCAGGGAGACATCCCACCCAAGGGAGACATCGCCACCCCAGGGAGACCCCATCCCCACCCCAGGGAGACTCCCACCCAGGGAGACTCCCACCCCAGGGAGACTCCCACCCCAGGGAGACTCCCACCCCAGGGAGACATCCCCACCCCAGGGAGACATCGCCACCCCAGGGAGACCCCATCCCCACCCCAGGGAGACCCCATCCCCACCCCAGGGAGACTCCGTCCCCACCCCAGGGAGACTCCATCCCCACCCCAGGGAGACCCCATCCCCACCCCAGGGAGACTCCATCCCCACCCCAGGGAGACTCCATCCCCACCCCAGGGAGACCCCATCCCCACCCCAGGGAGACTCCATCCCCACCCCAGGGAGACCCCATCCCCACCCCAGGGAGACCCCATCCCCACCCCAGGGAGACCCCATCCCCACCCCAGGGAGACTCCATCCCCACCCCAGGGAGACTCCCTTCCCCACCCCAGGGAGACTCCATCCCCACCCCAGGGAGACTCCATCCCCACCCCAGGGAGACTCCATCCCCACCCCAGGGAGACTCCATCCCCACCCCAGGGAGACTCCATCCCCACCCCAGGGAGACATCCCCACCCCAGGGAGACTCCCATCCCCACCCCAGGGAGACATCCCCACCCCAGGGAGACTCCATCCCCACCCCAGGGAGACTCCCATCCCCACCCCAGGGAGACTCCATCCCCACCCCAGGGAGACATCCCCACCCCAGGGAGACCCCATCCCCACCCCAGGGAGACATCCCCACCCCAGGGAGACCCCATCCCCACCCCAGGGAGACATCCCCACCCCAGGGAGACTCCATCCCCACCCCAGGGAGACTCCATCCCCACCCCAGGGAGACTCCCATCCCCACCCCAGGGAGACTCCATCCCCACCCCAGGGAGACCCCATCCCCACCCCAGGGAGACTCCATCCCCACCCCAGGGAGACTCCATCCCCACCCCAGGGAGACCCCATCCTCACCCCAGGGAGACTCCATCCCCACCCCAGGGAGACCCCATCCCCACCCCAGGGAGACTCCATCCCCACCCCAGGGAGACTCCATCCCCACCCCAGGGAGACTCCATCCTCACCCCAGGGAGACTCCATCCCCACCCCAGGGAGACTCCATCCCCACCCCAGGGAGACTCCATCCCCACCCCAGGGAGACTCCATCCCCACCCCAGGGAGACTCCCATCCCCACCCCAGGGAGACATCCCCACCCCAGGGAGACCCCATCCCCACCCCAGGGAGACATCCCCACCCCAGGGAGACTCCATCCCCACCCCAGGGAGACTCCATCCCCACCCCAGGGAGACTCCATCCCCACCCCAGGGAGACTCCCATCCCCACCCCAGGGAGACTCCATCCCCACCCCAGGGAGACTCCATCCCCACCCCAGGGAGACTCCATCCCCACCCCAGGGAGACATCCCCACCCCAGGGAGACCCCATCCCCACCCCAGGGAGACATCCCCACCCCAGGGAGACTCCATCCCCACCCCAGGGAGACTCCATCCCCACCCCAGGGAGACTCCCATCCCCACCCCAGGGAGACTCCATCCCCACCCCAGGGAGACCCCATCCCCACCCCAGGGAGACTCCCATCCCCACCCCAGGGAGACTCCATCCCCACCCCAGGGAGACCCCATCCCCACCCCAGGGAGACTCCCACCCCAGGGAGATTCTGTCCCCAGGGAGACTCCCACCCCAGGGAGACATCCCCACCCCAGGGAGACTCCATCCCCACCCCAGGGAGACATCCCCACCCCAGGGAGACTCCATCCCCACCCCAGGGAGACTCCATCCCCACCCCAGGGAGACTCCATCCTCACCCCAGGGAGACTCCATCCCCACCCCAGGGAGACTCCATCCCCACCCCAGGGAGACTCCATCCCCACCCCAGGGAGACTCCATCCCCACCCCAGGGAGACTCCATCCCCACCCCAGGGAGACTCCATCCTCACCCCAGGGAGACCCCATCCCCACCCCAGGGAGACTCCATCCCCACCCCAGGGAGACTCCATCCCCACCCCAGGGAGACTCCATCCCCACCCCAGGGAGACTCCATCCCCACCCCAGGGAGACTCCATCCCCACCCCAGGGAGACTCCATCCCCACCCCAGGGAGACTCCATCCCCACCCCAGGGAGACTCCATCCCCACCCCAGGGAGACTCCATCCCCACCCCAGGGAGACTCCATCCCCACCCCAGGGAGACTCCATCCTCACCCCAGGGAGACTCCATCCCCACCCCAGGGAGACTCCATCCCCACCCCAGGGAGACTCCATCCCCACCCCAGGGAGACTCCATCCCCACCCCAGGGAGACATCCTCACCCCAGGGAGACTCCCATCCCCACCCCAGGGAGACTCCATCCCCACCCCAGGGAGACTCCCACCCCAGGGAGACTCCCACCCCAGGGAGACTCCATCCCCACCCCAGGGAGACTCCATCCCCACCCCAGGGAGACTCCATCCCCACCCCAGGGAGACTCCATCCCCACCCCAGGGAGACCCCATCCCCACCCCAGGGAGACTCCATCCCCACCCCAGGGAGACTCCATCCCCACCCCAGGGAGACCCCATCCCCACCCCAGGGAGACTCCATCCCCACCCCAGGGAGACTCCATCCCCACCCCAGGGAGACCCCATCCCCACCCCAGGGAGACCCCATCCCCACCCCAGGGAGACTCCATCCCCACCCCAGGGAGACTCCATCCCCACCCCAGGGAGACTCCATCCCCACCCCAGTGAGACCCCATCCCCACCCCAGGCAGACTCCATCCCCACCCCAGGGAGACTCCCACCCCAGGGAGACCCCATCCTCACCCCAGGGAGACTCCCACCCCAGGCAGACATCCCCACCCCAGGCAGACTCCATCCCCACCCCAGTGAGACCCCATCCCCACCCCAGTGAGACCCCATCCCCACCCCAGGGAGACTCCATCCTCACCCCAGGGAAGGGGGTAAATCAGTTCACGTGGACAGCCGCAGCCTTGACCAGTTCCTCACACATTGGCCGATAGTTAGAAGGTTTTTTCGAAGGTCAAATGAACACATCTGGATTTCAAGGACTGAAGCTTCCTTCACAAATACACTTCCCAAATCATGGATAAATAACAACCGTAGTCACATCCAACAGCACAGAGACAGAGAGAGAGAGAGAGAGGGAGAGAGACATAGGCAATGAGACAGAGAGAGAGAGAGAGAGAGGTAACAGGGAGGGTTGATGAGGGTAATGCAGTTGACGTAGTGAACATGGATTTCCAAAAGGTGTTCGACAAAGTGCCACATAATAGGCTTACCAGCAAAGCTGAAGCCCATGGAATAAAAGGGACAGTGGACATGGATACGGAATTGGATAAGTGACAGGAAACAGAGAGTAGTGGTGAACGGCTGTTTTTTGGACTGGAGGAAGGTATACAGTGGTATTCCCCAGGGGTCGGTTCTAGGACCACTGCTTTTCTTGATATATATTAATGACTTGGACGTGGGTGTACAGGGCACAATTTCAGAATTTGCAGATGAGACAAAACTTGGAAGTATAGTGAACAGTGAGGAGGAGAGTGATAGACTTCAGGAAGACAGACAGGCTGGTGGAATGGGCGGACACATGGCAGTGAAATTTAATGCAGAAAAGTGCGAAGAGATACATTTTGGTAGGAAGAACAAGGAGAGGAAATATAAACTAAAGGGTACAATTCTAAAGGGTGCATGAACAGAGAGACCTGGGGATATATGTGCACAAATCAAAGGTGGCAGGGCAGGTTGAGAAAGCAGTTAAAAAGGCTTACGGGATCCTGGGCTTCATAAATAGGTACAAAGGTACAGAGTACAAAAGTGTGGAAGTTATGATGAACCTTTATAAAACACTGGTTCGGCCCCAACTGGAGTATTGTGTCCAATTCTGGGCACCGCACTTTAGGAAGGATGTGACGGCCTTAGAGAGGGTGCAGAAAAGATTTACGAGAATGGTTCCAGGGATGAGGGGCTTCAGTTACGTTGATAGACTGGAGAAGCTGGGGTTGTTCTCCTTAGAGCAGAGAAGATTGAGAGGAGATTTGATCGAGATGTTCAAAACCATGAGGGGTCTGGACAGAGTAGAGAGAGAGAAACTGTTCCCATTGGTGGAAGGGCCGAGAACCAGAGGACACAGATTTAAGTTCATTGGCAACAGAACCAAAGGCGACAGGAGGAAAAACTTTTTTACGCAGTGAGTGGTTAAGATCTGGAATGCACTGCCTGAAAGGGTGGTGGAGGAGGATTCAATCTTATCTTTCAAAAGGGAGTTGGATAAGTAACTGAAGGAAAATAATTTGCAGGGCTACGGGGAAAGGGCGGGGGAGTGGGACTGGCTGAGAGTCGGCACGGGCCGACTGGCTTCCATCCATGCTGTAACCATTCTATGATTCTATGAGGAGGAATTTCTTCACTCAGAGGGTTGTGAATCTTCGGAATTCTCTACCCCAATGGGCTGAGATCGATAGATTTTTGGACTCTAGGGGAATCGAGGGATATGGGGATCGGGCGGGAAAGTGGAGTTGAGGTCAATGATCAGCCATGATCTTATTGAATGGCGGAGCAGGCTCGAGGGGCCGTATGGCCGACTCCTGCTCCTAATTCTTATGTTGTGTTCTTAGACAGAGAGACAGAGAGGGGGATTAGAGAGAGAGAGGAATGAGAGAGGGGGGAATGAGGGAGAGAGAGGTGGGAATGAGAGAGAGGTGTGAGGGAGAATGTAGGCACTGACAGTGATTAGAAAGCTGAGAATTTCAGAAGTGGAACAGTGAGCCGTGAAGGAGATGGAGACACATCCCACTCACCCTCTGGGCACTGGCAGTGTTGCAAGGAGTCCGTCGACCCTCAGCCGGTGTGTTTCTTGGTTTCCATGTGCACAGAAAGATGCCGGCGAGGGCGGAGATTCGATCAGTGATTGGCAAGCTGGTTGGTCTCTATGGCTTTCCGCAGAAGTCCTGCTTCACCCAGGGAGTCAGAATTCACTCAGATGTAAATAGTCATTGAGGCTGAGTCAGTGCAGTGGAGGCAGATGTGACGAGGGAAGCGATTTGAACAACTGGTTGAGTATTCCTGCAGCAGACCGGAACCCCGAGTCTAAGTGGAGGGTTCGATATATTTGAAAGATGGCACCTTGTTAATATTTGGTTTTTTAACAGCGTCAAAGTCTTTGTTATAGTTCAGTGAAAAAAAAAGCTCTTAATACTTGCAGCACTTGGTTTAAAAATAGAAAGCGGAGCTATCTGGGCACGCTGTGGGTCAGTGCATTCAACGAGAAGAAGGTTTTGAGGTTCGGACATTACAAATCCTTACCACTGATGCAGCAAGATCAGGCGGTTAAATGGCAGCAGTGGTTCAGGGTTAGTCCACCTGCTCTACAAATAGCAACACACTCTTTATCCGCGGGAAACCAAACACCCCACAGGTCAAATCAAATAAGCAGAAATATTTTGTTCTTATTCCAAACATATACACAACATTCCATCTGATCAATTTTCAAATGACAAGATTATTTAAAACTCAGAGGAACTGAGGTGATGGGAAATTAAAGTAAGTTTCTCTCTAAAATTTTTGGTAACAATCATTCCTTTGTTGGCCGTTAAACAGAGGCCGTTAAACAGAGGCCATTTCTTGGCCATTTGATTGCTAGTTGCAGAGCAGGACGATGGTTATATGGGGAGGGGCGGGCGGGAAGAGTGGCGTTACACCATCGCCACCTGCAGCAGTTGCGACTGGGTGAAGAGCGAGCTCTTCTCTGGGTTGCTGTGGGTATGAGGAGCAGAGAGGCTTTGAGGCGTGGGCACCATCTCCCTCCCTCCAGGCACACTGGCTGCCAACCTGCGGCCATAACTGGATGATGTGTACGAGGAGGAGGAGAAGGACATCGAGTAACCAGATCCCGAGGCATCAAAGCTTCCCCGTCTGGAGCCAGTTCTGGATCCTGTTTTTGAACCTGAGCGGGAACCTGCCGATGAACCAGCTCCACTCACGCTGTAGGGGCTGTAGAAGCCTTTGGTGGACTGAGACGAGGCTTCCAGCAAACGCAGGCCTGTCCCTTCCTCAATCATAGATCGGTCCATCGCATCCTTGTAGGAGATTTTCAGTTTGGTTTTGGGGCAGGTTATATACTTTGCATAAGCCCCAACGTCCCTCAGCTTCTGTGCAGTGCGTGCATCAATGGTGCCCTTTTGTAAAGCTTCATCCAGGGGCACTCGTCCAGAGATATCTGGCTCAATCAGTCCGCCAGTCAGGTACTGCACCTCCAGGAATCGCTGACCGGCCTCATAATACAGCCAGCCTTTCTTCAAGGCCTGAGCAGCGGACATTTTAGACTTGGTTCTTGGATCTTCAAATCCGTTGAAAGCCTTCTGAGCCAGGTTGATCCTGTCCACCATGATCTTGTCGACTAGGCTTTTCCCAACAGCATCTGTGACGGAATACTTGTCTCCTGTGTTGGGATCAAGGATTCCACCAGTACAGGCCTGGGCCTCCAGTAACCGCTGCCCACTGATGTTGTCCACTAGGTTACGGTGCATTGCCTCTGTGATGGAGACTTTCTCAAGTGTATCCGTGTCCAAGATGCCAGCAACTGGACAAGTCTCCTCCGTTGGATCACTCCATGCAATGTGGCTTCTCATGGGACTCGCCTGTTGGCTTGAGTATGAAGATGAAGATCCAACTGAAGAAGATCTCGAGCGGAATCCACTCATATTTCCTGACAACATATCGGCAAATTCAGTTATGGACAAAGCTCCTGAGCGATACAAGTCCAAAGAACCTTGGTTAATCAAACCTCTGGACAACGCATCATCGATATCATACTGCCTGCCAGACCTTCTGTCGGTGATCATCGACTTTACTATGCCATCTGATGAGGAGATGGTCACTTCCTCCCATTCACACTCTTGTTCGGACAGCTCGGTGTAGGTCTGATGGTCAATCAGTCCTTTATGATAAGCCTCGTAAACAGACATTTCTTTGCCGGTTTCAGGATCAACGATGACCACCCGGCGTTTGCGGACAGATGACTTGGAGGAAGTCTTCCTCTCGCGCTTCTTCTCTTTCAGTGGCAGTAGGCAGAGTCCAGTGTCCGAGTCCACGACACATCGCTCCTTCAGCTGCAGGTAGGTCAGATTTTCCTCAGTGTTTGGGTCAAAGAAGCCCTTGGTGTCATCTCCTGGATCTAACAATATCCTGTTCATCTCCTCATCAAACAGACCGCGCTTGTACGCCATTTCCACAGGCAGGCGGTGACTGTACTCAGGGTCAATGATGCCTCCTGTAGCAATCTGTGACTCCAGTAACCGGATACCATGGTCTTTAAGAATCAGACCTTTTTGCATAGCTTGAAACAGGGACATGATAGCACCTGAGTGAGGGTCTCTGTAACCAGTGACCGCTCTCTCAGCCGACAGAAGCTTGTCTTTAAACTCCGGGCCCACCACTCCCATCTTAACTGCTTCAGTGACGGTTAACTTCAGGTTTTTGATTGGGTCGATCACATAACCAGTCGCTGCTTGGGCTTCCAACAGCTCGAACGCTGTCCCAGGTCTGATCATCCCCTTCTTCATGGCTTGGTAAATGGACAGTCTCTCCTTAGCGGCCTCAACAAACACCCCCGAAATGCAACTTGTGCCTTCCAAATATTTCTTGATACTGTCGCTAACTTCTTCAATGGTGGTCTCGCCTTCCTGCAGCTGTGTAGCTAAGGAATGTTCGATGATATTTGAGGCTACAAGTTGTTCTATTGTGATCTGCTTGCGCAGACCCTTGAATATCAACCGTCTCTTGTCTGTCAGAGCCAAGAGGCGATGACCTGTATTTTCATCAGCTTTGCACCTCGCCATCAGCTGGCCATAGCTCAATGCCTCCTCAGTGTTGGGGTCATGGAATCCTCGTGTCCCCTCGGCAGGATCGATGAGGAGGCCGTAAGTCTCGCAGTCAAGGTAGCCGCGTTGGTAGGCGGCCTCCAGAGGTAGGTGATGGTTGTACTCTGGGTCGATGATCCCGCCTGTGACCAGCTGGGCATCGAGAAGCCTCAGGGCGTAGTCCCTCACAATGAGGCCTTTCTTCATGGCCTGGAAAAGCGAGATGGCTTTCCCGGTGTAAGGGTCTCGGTAACCGGTGACTGCTCGCTCTGCCGACAGCAGCTTGTCATGAAGCTCAGGACCCACCACACCCTCCCTCACAGCCTCGTCCACTGTCAGCCTCTTGTTCTTCACTGGGTCCAGGATGAAGCCGGTGGCAGCCTGGGCCTCCAGCAGAGCGTGAGCTATCTCAGGTTTCACCCAACCTTTCTTCATCGCTTCATACAGATTTAACACCTCCTTCACAGCGCTTTTATAAATGCCGCTGATGGCCCCCGTCCCAAACAGGTACTTCCTCACAGACTCCATTTCACACACTTCTCGAACCGTCAGTTTCTTCTCCTTCAACATGTTGAGAGTCTCCAGGTCAATAATTCGTGAGGCATACAGCTGATCTGCAGTGATCTTGCCCCGGTAGCTGTTGAACGTAATCATTTGATATCCCCTGCGAATTTCCACCTGTTGAATAATCTCAATAATTACGACAACTAAACGCTCGCGGGTGATTTTCCCTGTCTGATATTCTTTCGTTAGCTTGCGCCTTTCTTTCTCTGAAATGAACTCAGAGTTCATGATCTCCCAAACAGTCATGGAATTCCCACCCATAGAACCTGATGGAATGTCCACCGTAGTGTTCTCAAACACCTCCCTCGTTTCGGTCTCACTGTGGATCATACTTTCAACCACCCTTGGTTTCTCTCTGTCATTCATGGGCAGGAGGCACAGTCCAGTTTCAGGATCTGCCACACATCTCTCCTTCAGCTGTTGGTAGGTGAGGTCCTCATGAGAGTTGGGATCAACAAACCCTTTAGTGTCATCATCAGCATCTGAGAGACTCGTGTTCATCTGCTCATCAAACATACCTCGCTTGTAGGCCACACCTACCGGCAGGCGATGACTGGTCACAGGGTCAATTATGCCTCCCGTAGCAATCTGTGCCTCCAGGAGATGGACACCATGATCTTTAGAGATGAGATCCTTCTTGATTGCTTGGTATAAGGAGATCTTACGGCCAGTGTAGGGATCAGTGTATCCAGTTACCGCTTTCTCAGCAGCAAGAAGCTTCTCATGGAGCTCTGGTCCAATGAGACCTTCCTTAACTGCTTCATCGACAGTGAGCGTCCGATTCCGCACAGGGTCAACGATGAATCCTGTCGCTGCCTGAGCTTCCAGTAAGGCCTCTGCTGTGGTTGGACTCAACAGATTCTTCTTCATCGCTTCATAAAAGCTCATCTTCTCCTTTGTAGGCTCGATAAACACTCCAGCGATGCTGTCTGATCCCTGCAGGTATTTCCTCACCGCCTCCAACTTGCCAACATCTTCTGGTGATGCCTTACCCTTCTGCAGCCCATCAAACATCTTCTTGTCGATGATCTTAGATTCCAACAGCTCACTGGCAGGAACCTTTTCCCTTAGACCATGAAACGTAATTTGTGGCTTTTTCTTCAACTCACTTTCCTCAATAATTGTAACAACAATTGTAATTATTTTCTCCACAGTCACTTTTCCTGACCTGTATTGATGAATTAGTTCCCTTCTCTGTTCTTCGGTGAAATACTCCGAGTGGATCAGTTCCCAGATGGTGACAGTCTTTCCAGAGAATTTACCGGATGGGACGGACACCATGGATTTTTGGAAAACGTCTTTAATCACCTCCTCAGGGTGGACGTCCACACGTTTTGTTGCCTCTTCTGTCAATGGTAACAGACAAAGGGATGTCTCGGGGTCAGTTCTACATCTCTCCTTCAGCTGTTGGTAGGTGACACTCTCGTCTGTGTTTGGTTCAGTGAAACCTTTAATGTCATCGCTGGGAGTGGACAACTTTTTGCTCATCTCATCATCAAACATGCCTCGCTTGTAGGCTGCTTCCATAGGCAGGCGATGGCTGGTCACGGGGTCAATGATGCCTCCAGCTGCCAACTGTGCCTCCAGGAGATGGACACCATGGTCCTTGGGTATAAGGTCCTTTCTCATTGCTTCAAATAAGGAGATCTTACGGCCAGTGTAAGGATCAGTGTACCCAATTACTGCTTTCTCAGCAGTAAGAAGCTTCTCATGGAGCTCTGGTCCAATGAGACCTTCCTTAACTGCTTCATCGACAGTGAGCGTCCGATTCCGCACAGGGTCAACAATGAATCCTGTCGCTGCCTGAGCTTCCAGTAAGGCCTCTGCTATTCTTGGTCTCAACAGATTCTTCTTCATCGCTTCATAAAAGCTCATCTTCTCCTTTGTAGGTTCGACAAACACTCCAGCGATGCTGTCTGATCCCTGCAGGTATTTCCTCACCGCCTCCAACTTGCCAACATCTTCTGGTGATGCCTTACCCTTCTGCAGCCCATCAAACGTCTTCTTGTCGATGATCTTAGATTCCAACAGCTCACTGGCAGGAACCTTGTCCCTCAGACCATCGAAGAGAAGCTGTGGTTTCTTCTTTGTTTCTGTTTCCTCAATCACCGTGATGACAATTTTGATGATCTTCTCCACTGTGACCTTTCCTGATCTATACTGTTGGATCAGCTCCCTCCTCTGTTCATCAGTGAAATACTCTGAGTTAATCAACTCCCAGATGGTGACGGTCTTACCAGTGAATGCGCCGGCAGGAACAGAGACTGTGGTCTTCCTAAAGGTATCTTTTGTCTGCTCTTCATCATAAGCAGGTTTTGACATTATTGCTTTCTCGCTCAAGGGCAGCAGGAAGAGCCCCGACTTATCATCCTTTCTACATCTCTCCTTCAGCTGTTGGTAGGTGAGGTTCTCCTCTGTGTTTGGATCATAGAATCCTTTTGTGTCATCACTGGGCTTGGACAACATCTGGCTCGTCTCCTCATCAAACATTCCTCGCTTGTAGGCCACGTCAACGGGCAAGCGATGGCTGGTCACGGGGTCAATGATGCCTCCAGATGCCAACTGTGCCTCCAGGAGGCGGATACCATGGTCTTTGTGAAGAAGATTCTTGTTGATTGCCTCAAATAGGGAGATCTTACGGCCAGTGTAGGGATCCTTGTATCCAGTTACCGCTCTTTCTGCAGACAGAAGCTTCTCATGGAGCTCTGGTCCAATGAGACCTTCCTTAACTGCTTCATCGACAGTGAGTGTCCGATTCCACACAATGTCAACGATGAATCCCGAGGCTGCCTGAGCTTCCAGTAAGGCCTCTGCTGTGGTTGGACTCAACAGATTCTTCTTCATCGCTTCATAAAAGCTGATCTTCTCCTTTGTAGGTTCGATAAACGCTCCAGCGATGCTGTCTGATCCCTGCAGGTATTTCCTCACCGCCTCCAACTTGCCAACATCTTCTGGTGATGCCTTACCCTTCTGCAGCCCATCAAACGTCTTCTTGTCGATGATCTTAGATTCCAACAGCTCACTGGCAGGAACCTTGTCCCTCAGACCATCGAAGAGAAGCTGTTTCTTAGTCTCAGTTTCAACAACGATTGTAATGATGAATTTAACAATGTTTTCAATGGTGACCTTTCCTGACCTGAATTGCCAGATTAGATCCCGGCGTTGATCTTCGGTGAAATAGTCCGAGTTGATCAGTTCCCAGATGGTGACAGTCTTTCCAGAGAATTTACCAGATGGGACGGACACCATGGACTTTTGGAAAACGTCTTTAATCACCTCCTCAGGGTGGACGTCCACAAGTTTTGTTGCCTCTTCTGTCAATGGTAACAGGCAAAGGGATGTCTCAGGGTCAGTTCTACATCTCTCCTTCAGCTGTTGGTAGGTGACACTCTCGTCTGTGTTTGGTTCAGTGAAACCTTTAATGTCATCGCTGGGAGTGGACAACTTTTGGCTCATCTCATCATCAAACATGCCTCGCTTGTAGGCTGCTTCCATGGGCAGGCGATGGCTCGTCACAGGGTCAATGATACCTCCAGCTGCCAACTGTGCCTCCAGGAGATGGACACCATGGTCTTTGGGTATAAGGTCCTTTCTCATTGCTTCAAATAAGGAGATCTTACGGCCAGTGTAGGGATCAGTGTACCCAGTTACTGCTTTCTCAGCAGCAAGAAGCTTCTCATGGAGCTCTGGTCCAATGAGACCTTCCTTAACTGCTTCATCGACAGTGAGCGTCCGATTCTGCACAGGGTCAACAATGAATCCTGTCGCTGCCTGAGCTTCCAGTAAGGCCTCTGCTATTCTTGGTCTCAACAGATTCTTCTTCATCGCATCATAAAAGCTCATCTTCTCCTTTGTAGGTTCGATAAACACTCCAGCGATGCTGTCTGATCCCTGCAGGTATTTCCTCACCGCCTCCAACTTGCCAACATCTTCTGGTGATGCCTTACCCTTCTGCAGCCCATCAAACGTCTTCTTGTCGATGATCTTAGATTCCAACAGCTCACTGGCAGGAACCTTGTCCCTCAGACCATCGAAGAGAAGCTGTGGTTTCTTCTTTGTTTCTGTTTCCTCAATCACCGTGATGACAATTTTGATGATCTTCTCCACTGTGACCTTTCCTGATCTATACTGTCGGATCAGCTCCCTCCTCTGTTCATCAGTGAAATACTCTGAGTTAATCAACTCCCAGATGGTGACGGTCTTACCAGTGAATGCGCCGGCAGGAACAGAGACTGTGGTCTTCCTAAAGGTATCTTTTGTCTGCTCTTCATCATAAGCAGGTTTTGACATTATTGCTTTCTCGCTCAAGGGCAGCAGGAAGAGCCCCGACTTATCATCCTTTCTACATCTCTCCTTCAGCTGTTGGTAGGTGAGGTTCTCCTCTGTGTTTGGATCATAGAATCCTTTTGTGTCATCACTGGGCTTGGACAACATCTGGCTCGTCTCCTCATCAAACATTCCTCGCTTGTAGGCCACGTCAACGGGCAAGCGATGGCTGGTCACGGGGTCAATGATGCCTCCAGATGCCAACTGTGCCTCCAGGAGGCGGATACCATGGTCTTTGTGAAGAAGATTCTTGTTGATTGCCTCAAATAGGGAGATCTTACGGCCAGTGTAGGGATCCTTGTATCCAGTTACCGCTCTTTCTGCAGACAGAAGCTTCTCATGGAGCTCTGGTCCAATGAGACCTTCCTTAACTGCTTCATCGACAGTGAGTGTCCGATTCCACACAGGGTCAACGATGAATCCCGAGGCTGCCTGAGCTTCCAGTAAGGCCTCTGCTGTGGTTGGACTCAACAAATTCCTCTTCATTGCTTCATAAAAGCTGATCTTCTCCTTTGTAGGTTCGATAAACACTCCAGCGATGCTGTCTGATCCCTGCAGGTATTTCCTCACCGCCTCCAACTTGCCAACATCTTCTGGTGATGCCTTACCCTTCTGCAGCCCATCAAACGTCTTCTTGTCGATGATCTTAGATTCCAACAGCTCACTGGCAGGAACCTTGTCCCTCAGACCATCGAAGAGAAGCTGTTTTTTAGTCTCAGTTTCATCAACGATTGTAATGATGAATTTAACAATGTTTTCAATGGTGACCTTTCCTGACCTGAATTGCCAGATTAGATCCCGGCGTTGATCTTCGGTGAAATAGTCCGAGTTGATCAGTTCCCAGATGGTGACAGTCTTTCCAGAGAATTTACCAGATGGGACGGACACCATGGACTTTTGGAAAACGTCTTTAATCACCTCCTCAGGGTGGACGTCCACAAGTTTTGTTGCCTCTTCTGTCAATGGTAACAGACAAAGGGATGTCTCGGGGTCAGTTCTACATCTCTCCTTCAGCTGTTGGTAGGTGACACTCTCGTCTGTGTTTGGTTCAGTGAAACCTTTAATGTCATCGCTGGGAGTGGACAACTTTTTGCTCATCTCATCATCAAACATGCCTCGCTTGTAGGCTGCTTCCATAGGCAGGCGATGGCTGGTCACGGGGTCAATGATGCCTCCAGCTGCCAACTGTGCCTCCAGGAGATGGACACCATGGTCTTTGGGTATAAGGTCCTTTCTCATTGCTTCAAATAAGGAGATCTTACGGCCAGTGTAGGGATCAGTGTACCCAGTTACCGCTTTCTCAGCAGCAAGAAGCTGCTCATGGAGCTCTGGTCCAATGAGACCTTCCTTAACTGCTTCATCGACAGTGAGCGTCCGATTCCGCACAGGGTCAACGATGAATCCTGTCGCTGCCTGAGCTTCCAGTAAGGCCTCTGCTATTCTTGGTCTCAACAGATTCTTCTTCATCGCTTCATAAAAGCTGATCTTCTCCTTTGTAGGTTCGACAAACACTCCAGCGATGCTTTCTGATCCCTGCAGGTATTTCCTCACCGCCTCCAACTTGCCAACATCTTCTGGTGATGCCTTACCCTTCTGCAGCCCATCAAACGTCTTCTTGTCGATGATCTTAGATTCCAACAGCTCACTGGCAGGAACCTTGTCCCTCAGACCATCGAAGAGAAGCTGTGGTTTCTTCTTTGTTTCTGTTTCCTCAATCACCGTGATGACAATTTTGATGATCTTCTCCACTGTGACCTTTCCTGATCTATACTGTCGGATCAGCTCCCTCCTCTGTTCATCAGTGAAATACTCTGAGTTAATCAACTCCCAGATGGTGACGGTCTTACCAGTGAATGCGCCGGCAGGAACAGAGACTGTGGTCTTCCTAAAGGTATCTTTTGTCTGCTCTTCATCATAAGCAGGTTTCGACGTTATTGCTTTCTCGCTCAAGGGCAGCAGGAAGAGCCCCGACTTATCATCCTTTCTACATCTCTCCTTCAGCTGTTGGTAGGTGAGGTTCTCCTCTGTGTTTGGATCATAGAATCCTTTTGTGTCATCACTGGGCTTGGACAACATCTGGCTCGTCTCCTCATCAAACATTCCTCGCTTGTAGGCCACGTCAACGGGCAAGCGATGGCTGGTCACGGGGTCAATGATGCCTCCAGATGCCAACTGTGCCTCCAGGAGGCGGATACCATGGTCTTTGTGAAGAAGATTCTTGTTGATTGCCTCAAATAAGGAGATCTTACGGCCAGTGTAGGGATCCTTGTATCCAGTTACCGCTCTTTCTGCAGACAGAAGCTTCTCATGGAGCTCTGGTCCAATGAGACCTTCCTTAACTGCTTCATCGACAGTGAGTGTCCGATTCTGCACAGGGTCAACGATGAATCCCGAGGCTGCCTGAGCTTCCAGTAAGGCCTCTGCTGTGGTTGGACTCAACAAATTCCTCTTCATCGCTTCATAAAAGCTGATCTTCTCCTTTGTAGGTTCGATAAACACTCCAGCGATGCTGTCTGATCCCTGCAGGTATTTCCTCACCGCCTCCAACTTGCCAACATCTTCTGGTGATGCCTTACCCTTCTGTAGCCCATCAAACGTCTTCTTGTCGATGATCTTAGATTCCAACAGCTCACTGGCAGGAACCTTGTCCCTCAGACCATCGAAGAGAAGCTGTTTTTTGGTCTCAGTTTTATCAATGATTGTAATGATGAATTTAACAATGTTTTCAATGGTGACCTTTCCTGACCTGTATTGCCAGATTAGATCCCGGCGTTGATCTTCGGTGAAATAGTCCGAGTTGATCAGTTCCCAGATGGTGACAGTCTTCCCAGAGAATTTCCCAGATGGGACGGACACTGTGGCCGTGCTGAAGATGTCGCGAGTCTGCTCCGTAGTGTAACCTCCCTTTTGTGTCACTGCTTCATCCGTTAATGGCAAGAGACGAAGGCCAGTTTCTGGATCCTTCTTACATCTGTCCATCAGCTGCATGTACGTAACATTCTCCTGAGTGTTGGGGTCAAAGAATCCTTTGGTATCATCACTGTCACTAGCAAGTGTCTTATTCATGTCCTCATCAAATATACCTTGCTTGCATGCCTGGTCCAACGGCAGGCGGTGGCTGTTGATGGGGTCAATGATGCCACCAGTAGCAATCTGTGCCTGCATCAGGCGAGTTCCATGGCTTGGAATGATGAGGTCCTTGTTCATTGCTTGGAATAGGGAGATCTGATTGCCAGTATAGGGATCCCTGTAACCTGTTACTGCCCTCTCGGCAGAAAGCAATTTGTCCTGAAGCTCTGGTCCAACTACTCCTTCCTTTATGGCCTCGTTCACCGACAGTTTCTTGTTGTTAATGGGGTCGATGATGAAGCCGGACGCTGCTTGGGCCTCCAGCAACACAGTGGCTGTGGTGGGTTTCAGCAGTCTCTGCTTCATTGCCTGGTAGATGCTCATTTTCTCCTTTGTGGGTTCAATGATCAGGCCAGCAACACAGCTCTTGCCCTGCAGATAATTCTTGAGGCTTTCTTTTTGTGAGAGTTCCTTCACTGTGATGGAACCTTTCTTCAGCTTGTCCAACTGTTTCTTGCTCAGGATGCCAGCTTGCAGTAACCGACCTGCGGTGACTGGTTGGCGAAGGCCATCGAAGGAGAACTTGGCGTCTTCACTTTCAGGGGCGGAATCCACCACGTCTCTGCCATTTGAAACGGCTCCAACTGGAGTGAGTGTCACTGATTGAATGACCTTCTCTTTGGCCATTGCTTCGATCTTCTGTGTTTTCAGTTGCTCCAACATCTCTCTCAGAGCCTGATTTTCATTGGCTAGCTGTTTCTCTTTCTCCTGTCTCTTCACCTCCATTTCCTGAAGTTCTCTCTGCTTATCGTGGACCTGATTCTCAGCCTCCCTCTGCTTTCTCAGTGCCTCGTCCATACTGGCTTGAAGTTTGCGTTTGTCATCCTCCAGATTCTTCATTTGATTCTCTTGTTCATCCTTCAGAGACCTGGATTTCTTCAGTTCATCTTCATACAACTGCTCTAACTTCTCCTTCTCATCTTCAATCATCTTCTCCTTCTTTAGCAGCAGCTCTTTCTCACTGATGAAGGTTTGTTGAAGGATGTGAGTCGTGTGGACAATTTCTTTCTTCTGTCCTGCTTCCATCTGCAACGAGCAAGTACAAGAAATTGATCAATAACATTACCCAACGCAGCAATAACCCACCGTTACCACACCCAGCAATAACCCGCCGTTACCCAACGCAGCAATAACCCGCCGTTACCCAACGCAGCAATAACCCACCATTACCCAACAAAGCAATAACCCACCATTACCCAACACAGCAATAACCCGCCGTTACCCAACGCAGCAATAACCCACCATTACCCAATGCAGCAATAACCCGCCGTTACCCAACGCAGCAATAACCCGCCGTTACCCAACGCAGCAATAACCCGCCGTTACCCAACCCAGCAATAACACGCCATTACCCAACGCAGCAATAACCCGCCGTTACCCAATGCAGCAATAACCCACCGTTACCCAGCCCAGCAATAACCCACCATTACCCAACGCAGCAATAACCCACCATTACCCAACGCAACAATAACCCGCCGTTACCCAACGCAGCAATAACCCGCCGTTACCCAACGCAGCAATAACCCACCGTTACCCAACGCAGCAATAACCCACCGTTACCACACCCAGCAATAACCCATCGTTACCCAACGCAGCAATAACCCGCCGTTACCCAACGCAGCAATAACCCACCATTACCCAACGCAGCAATAACCCGCCGTTACCCAACGCAGCAATAACCCACCGTTACCCAACGCAGCAATAACTCACCATTACCCAACGCAGCAATAACCCGCCGTTACCCAACGCAGCAATAATCCACCATTACCCAACGCAGCAATAACCCACCATTACCCAACGCAGCAATAACCCACCGTTACCCAACGCAGCAATAACCCACCATTTCCCAACGCAGCAATAACCCGCCGTTACCCAACGCAGCAATAACCCACCGTTACCCAACCCAGCAATAACCCACCGTTACCCAACGCAGCAATAACCCACCGTTACCCAACGCAGCAATAACCCGCCGTTACCCAACGCAGCAATAACCCACCATTACCCAACGCAGCAATAACCCACCGCGAGGGTGGGGCAGACAAGGGGGGGTGGCAGGTGAAGGGGGCGGGCGAAGGTGGGGCAGACAAGGGGGGGCGGCAGGTGAAGGGGGCGGGCGAGGGTGGGGCAGACAAGGGGGGGCGGCAGGTGAAGGGGGCGGGCGAGGGTGGGGCAGACAAGGGGGGGTGGCAGGTGAAGGGGGCGGGCGAAGGTGGGCCACCTTCAGTGCCAGGGAAGGAGTCACTATCCGTTAGTTGGGTTTCATCCATGATGAGGCCACGAATGGGAATGATCTGTTCACAAGGGAGGCAACGTTGCTGAGGTCAGCCAGTAGGGGGCAATTCACCAACTGAGGGGCGGGGGTGTGGCCAATGACAGAGGTGGGAGGGAGGAGGAGTTGAGGGGTTAATCCGCATGGAACAAGGTGTCCAGAACCACTGGTAATGGGGGATGAAGACAGACACTTGCTCGTGGACAGCCAGCAATGGGCATTGTGGAGGACACCAGGTAAGGGCTGGGACAATGGTTACCAGCTGAAGTAGGTGGGGAGCAATGTCGAATGGGGCGGGGTCAATGAGGGTTTCATTGTTGCTTGGTCAGGGAGCTTTACAGATCACTAAAATTGTTATAGATCAGAAGCACCTGCATTAAATCACTGGTTTTGTTTAAGGTTGCTTAGCATTGGTAACAAAGTGTTGCCATCTGCAGTGAGGCTGCATGTCTGGGCTAAATGAGCAAGTTTAGCTTCTGTGAATCATGTTACAATAGTCACTAACTCAGCTTTGGCCATCTCTCCCAGATAGAACATGTACATTTGACTGAAGGAGAGTGGACACCAGGTGCTGAAAGGGTTAAGAGCGAATGTGATTGAGACTAACTACCCGCCACACTGAACGCGATTCGGACAATTCGTTAATATTTAAAAACAGTGATGGTCTGGGGATAGTGAGGGTCTGGGGATGGTCAGCGAGGGTCTGGGGATGGTCAGCGAGGGTCTGGAGATGGTGAGGGTCTGGGGATGATCAGTGAGGGTCTGGGGATGGTCAGTGAGGGTCTGGGGATGGTGAGGGTCTGGGGATGGTCAGTGAGGGTCTGGGGATGGTCAGTGAGGGTCTGGGGATGGTCAGTGAGGGTCTGGGGATGGTCAGTGAGGGTCTGGGGATGGTGAGGGTCTGGGGATGATCAGTGAGGGTCTGGGGATAGTGAGGGTCTGGGGATGATCAGTGAGGGTCTGGGGATAGTGAGGGTCTGGGGATGGTGAGGGTCAGTGAGGGTCTGGGGATGGTCAGTGAGGGTCTGCGGATGGTCAGTGAGGGTCTGGGGATGGTGAGGGTCTGGGGATGGTGAGGGTCTGGGGATGGTGAGGGTCAGTGAGGGTCTGGGGATGGTGAGGGTCAGTGAGGGTCTGGGGATGGTCAATGAGGGTCTGGGGATAGTGAGGGTCTGGGGATGGTGAGGGTCAGTGAGGGTCTGGGGATGGTCAATGAGGGTCTGGGGATAGTGAGGGTCTGGGGATGGTCAGTGAGGGTCTGGCGATAGTGAGGGTCTGGGAATGGTCAGTGAGGGTCTGGGGATGGTGAGGGTCAGTGAGGGCCTGGGGATGGTCAGTGAGGGTCTGCGGATGGTCAGTGAGGGTCTGGGGATAGTGAGGGTCTGCGGATGGTCAGTGAGGGTCTGGGGATAGTAAGTGTCCGGGGATGGTCAGTGAGGGTCTGGGGGTGGACAGTGAGGTTCTGGGGATAGTGAGGGTCTGCGGATGGTCAGTGAGGGTCTGGGGATAGTAAGTGTCTGGGGATAGTAAGTGTCCGGGGATGGTCAGTGAGGGTCTGGGGATGGACAGTGAGGGTCTGGGGATAGTAAATGTCTGGGGATGATCAGTGAGGGTCTGCGGATGGTCAGTGAGGGTCTGGGGATAGTGAGGGTCTGGGGATGGTCAGTGAGGGTCTGGGGATAGTGATGGTCTGGGGATGGTCAGTGATGTCTGGGGGTGGTCAGTGATGGTCTGGGGATGCTGGGGGTCTGGGGGTGGTCAGTGATGTCGGGGTGGTCAGTGAGGGTCTGGGGATAGTGATGGTCTGGGGATGGTCAGTGATGGTCTGGGGATGCTGAGGGTCTGGGGGTGGTCAGTGATGTCTGGGGGTGGTCAGTGATGGTCTGGGGATGGTCAGTGATGTCTGGGGGTGGTCAGTGATGTCTGGGGGTGGTCAGTGATGTCTGGGGGTAGTCAGTGATGGTCTGGGGATGCTGGGGGTCTGGGGGTGGTCAGTGATGTTGGGGTGGTCAGTGATGTTGGGGTGGTCAGTGATGGTCTGGGGATGCTGAGGGTCTGGGTGTAGTGAGGGTCAGTGAATTTACCTCCTTGGCCTTCTGCTGCAGCAGCTCTGCCTCCTGCCTCAGTTTCTCCTTCTCGTTCTCCAGCTCTGCAATGGCCTCCTGCAGCTGACTGGCCTCTTTCTTACTCTGAATCCACTGAAGCTCCAGCTTCTCCACGGCGCTGCTCTTCTCTCTGGTGGCCTGTTCAGTGTCACGAAGCTTCAAGCTGATGTCTTTTGCCTGATTTTTGAATTTCTGAGCTTCTTTCTCTGCCTTAGCCTGAGCCTCTGACAGCTCCGAGACTAGGGTCTTCAGGTGCTGAGCTTCTTCACTGATCTCCATCTGACGCTTGCGCTCAGTAAACAAAACCTTTTGAAACTCTTCTGCTTCCTCGTCTAAACGTTGCTGCATCTGCTGCTTGTCTTTGGACAGTTTCTTTGCTTGCTCCTGAGCCTGGTCTCTCTGTTTCTGCAGCATCTCAGCCTCTGCTTTCAGCCTGGTTGCCTCCTGAATGGCCTGCATCTTCTCCTTCAACATCTTATCAGCAAGTATGCGCTGTTGACCCAGGTCTTCTTCTGCCAGTTTCCGCTGATGGGCAGTTTCCTGCGCCTCAACGCTTAACCTGGCTGCTTCCTCAGCCAGCTGCTTCATTTTCTCTGCTTCTTGAGCTAGGTGTTTCTGGGTGTTGTCCTTGTCTCTCATCACCAGCATCTTGTTTTCCTTTTCAATCCTCACCTTCAGTTTGATGAGTTCTTCCATCTGTATTTTGACTTTGAAGAGTTCACCTTCAGCTTGGTTCTTTTGTTTCATGGCCTCCGTCACCTCAGACTTCAGACGCTGCAGTTCCTCGTCCAACACCGACTTCTGGTGGTCCGTCTCCTCCAGTTGCAGTTTGACCTTTGCCAGCTCCTGCTCGACACTCGATTTCTGTCTCAGGGTCTGCTCTGCAAACTTCTTGTGCTTCTCCATGTCCGCATCGGCCATTTGTTTCTGTTTCAGGGCCGCCTGCTCAGCCGTTGCTCTCTTCGCAGCTTCCAGCTCAGCCTCTTTCCTCAGCTTCTCCGCGTCTCGCTGGGCCTTGTCCTTTTCCTGGGCTTCTTTCTCGGCTTGCTGTTTCAGGCGCTCAGCCTCCTCAGCTTGCTGTCGGCAGAAGGCGGCCTCTTGCTCAGCCCTCAGGCGGGCCTGCTCCGCCTCCTCCGCCAGGTGCTTGGCGTGTTCCGCCTGCTCCTTCAGCTTGCCCACCATTGTCTGCTCCTGGATCTTTGTCTGCAGCAGCTCCTGCTCTTTCTGCTGCACCGTTGCCAGGTGAGCCTTTTCCTCAGCAACAATTCGCTTCTGAGCGGCCTCCTGCGCCAAACTGATCTGCCTCTCGGCCTCCTTCTCCGACAGCTCCTTCTGTTTCCACGCGTCCTCTGCTTTTCTCTTGAGCCGTTCGACCTCGTCCAGTGCTGCCTTACGTTGTCGAGCGGCCTCTTCCTCGGCAGCAAGAATTTCCTTGACTTTTCTTTCGGCCTCTTGCCTCTTCTTCGCTTCCTCCATGGCCATCCCTCGCTGCCTCTCAACTTCCTGTTCCGCCTCTTCCTTGCTGCGTTGCGTTTCCTCAGCAATGTTTTTCAGTTTTGTCAGCTCGATTTCCAGATCTGATTTTCCTTCTGAAGCCTTTTCAAAGTTGAGTTTGAGGATTCTGATCTCCTCCTCGATGATTCTTCTGTGTTTCAAAGTCTCCTCCACGATGACCTTCTGCCTGTCCAGCTCAAGATCCGAGCTCTTCCTCAGCTGCACAATTCTTTCCTCAATGTCTTGCTTGTGCTGAGTTGCTTGTTCTTCCAGAAGCTTCCGTTGGTAGGCCTCGTCCTCAGCCATTCGCCGCAGACGTTCGTTTTCAGCCTCCTTCTCCTTCAGGACCATTTCAGCCTCTGTTTTCAAACGGGTGGCGTCATTGATAGCCGCGAGCTTCTCTTTCAGTATCCGCTCGGCCTCACTCCTCTGGTGAGTGGCATCATCCTCAGCGAGCTGCCTCTGTCGTTTGGCCTCCTCCGCCACAGCCCGCAGTTTCGCTGCTTCGTCCGCAAGTTCCTTCATCTTCCCAGCTTCTTTCTCCAGCATCTGTTTGGTCTTTTCTGAGTTTGACCTCGTTTCTTCCTCAGTTTTCACTTTCAGCTGCAGCAGGATCTCCATCTCAGCTTTGACTTTGGCCAACTCTTCCTCCAAGAGCTTCCTTTGGCGAAGAACCTCGTTGACCTCGTTCTTCAGCCGGTAGAGTTCCTCCTCCAGGAGCAGCCTCTGCTGTTCGCCGTTCTCCGTCTCTGCCCGTAAGCGGATTAGCTCCTGTTCTGCTGAGAGTTTCTGTTGAGCTGTATCATCTGCCAGCTTCCTCTGTTTATCCAGCTCCTGCTCGGCCATTTCCTTCTGGCGCAAGGCTGATTCTTCTGTCTTTGCTCTCCGCCTGGCCTCTCGATCAGCGTCTTCTTTCTGCCTTTCTGCTTCCTCTTGAGCCAGGGACTTCTTGTGAGCAACTTCCTCTGCTTGTAGTCTCAGTCGAAGAGCCTCGTTGGCTTTCTGCCGCCATTTTTCCAGCTCCTTCTCTGCTTCTTTCTTGGCATTCTCCGCATCCTCCTGTTGTCTCTTTAATCGTGCTGCCTCCTCCTGTAACTGGGTAACAGCCTGGTGCTCCTGTTTAAGAGATATCTCCAGCTCTGTAGTTTTCTGTTCAAATGACATGCGTTTGCTTTGAAGTTCAGCTGCTGCACTTTTCTGAGCCACTTCCTGGGCGACCATCAGCTGTCTCTCCTTCTCCACCTCCGCCTGCTTCATTCTCCTCTCCACTTCTGCAGCCTGATTCTTGAAATGCTGCAAGTCCTCCAAAGCCTTTTGTTTCTCCCGAGCTGCGTCCCTTTCTGCCTGGATCTTCAGCTTCAGTTCCTCCTCCGCCTGTTTCTTCTTCTGCGACTCCTCATTGACCTGCTTGCGGAGTCTCTCTGCCTCGTCCTGTGCAGTTTTCCTCTGCTTGTCTGCCTCTTCCGCTCGCGCCTTCAGTTGCTGCAGTTCGGATTCAGCGGCGGTTTTCTGTTTCTGAGAAGTTTCTAGCTGAAATTGGATGATTCGAATTTCTTTCTCGATCTTGGTGCGACTAAGGAGCACTTCCTCCACCATCTTAGTCTTTGTCTTGATTTCGATCTCCGAGGAGCATTTGAGTTGCTGGAACTCCTGTTGAACGTTGTGTTTCTGCTGCTCAGCATTGACCGCGACAGCCTCTCTCTTGCTCACCTCTTCCTCTATTCTCTGTTGGAGTTCTTTAGCTTCTTTCTCAGCCTCAGTTTTAGCCTTGGCATGAGCAGCAGCCAACTGCCTCTGTTTCTCTAACTGAGCCTCCACTTCTTCCAAACGCTTCCTCTCCTCCGCCTTCAACTTCTCGGCGGCTTTCTAAATGTGAGAATAATGAACAGAGGCACCATCAGCACAAACAGGTAAGGAGCAGCCAGTCAGCAGATGATATACAGATGGTGAAATGGTGAACCGTGGTCTCGAGACAACCTGTGTGAAACAGCAGGAGGGAATTGGGGCTTTTCAATCGTCCCATCTCCATCGCTTTCAGTGAGGCTAAGTGCCAGGAACTGAGCCTCACTGAATTGCTCCTCTCACTGGGGCCAGTAACTCCAGTGGTGGAGCTCAGGGCTCGCATTGGGAGAGGGAGAGAGCGCTGGGAGAGGGAGGGAGTGCTGGGAGAGGGAGGGAGCGCTGGGAGAGGGAGAGAGCGCTGGGAGAGGCAGAGAGCACTGGGAGAGGGAGGGAGCGGTGGGAGAGGGAGCGAACGCTGGGAGAGGGAGGGAGCGCTGGGAGAGGGAGGGAGCGCTGGGAGAGGGAGAGAGCACTGGGAGAGGGAGAGAGCACTGGGAGAGGGAGGGAGCGCTGGGAGAGGGAGCGCTGGGAGAGGGAGGGAGCGCTGGAAGAGGGAGAGAGCGCTGGGAGAGGGAGGGAGCGCTGGGAGAGGGAGGGAGCGCTGGGAGAGGGAGAGAGCGCTGGGAGAGGGAGGGAGCGCTGGGAGAGGGAAGGAGCACTGAGAGAGGGAAGGATCGCTGGGAGAGGGAGCGCTGGGAGAGGGAGGGAGCGCTGGGAGAGGGAGGGAGCACTGGGAGAGGGAGGGAGCGCTGGGAGAGGGAGCACTGGGAGAGGGAGGGAGCGCTGGGAGAGGGAGAGAGCACTGGAGAGGGTGCGCTGGGAGAGGGAGAGAGCATTGGGAGAGGGAGAGAGCGCTGGGAGAGGGAGCGCTGGGAGAGGGAGGGAGCGCTGGGAGAGGCAGAGAGCGCTGGGAGAGGGAGGGAGCGCTGGGAGAGGGAGGGAGCGCTGGGAGAGGGAGGGTGCGCTGGGAGAGGGAGGGAGCGCTGGGAGAGGGAGGGAGCGCTGGGAGAGGGAGCGCTGGGAGAGGGAGGGAGCGCTGGGAGAGGGTGGGAGCGCTGGGAGAGGGAGAGAGTGCTGGGAGAGGGAGAGAGCGCTGGGAGAGGGAGAGAGCGCTGGGAGAGGGGGCGCTGGGAGAGGGAGGGATCGCTGGGAGAGGGAGCGCGCGCTGGGAGAGGGAGGGAGCGCTGGGAGAGGGAGAGAGCGCTGGGAGAGGGAGGGAGCGCCGGGAGAGGGAGGGAGCGCCGGGAGAGGGAGGGAGCGCCGGGAGAGGGAGCGCTGGGAGAGGGAGGGAGCGCCGGGAGAGGGATGGAGCGCCGGGAGAGGGAGGGAGCGCCGGGAGAGGGAGGGAGCGCCGGGAGAGGGAGGGAGCGCCGGGACAGGGAGGGAGCGCCGGGAGAGGGAGGGAGCGCCGGGAGAGGGAGGGAGCGCTGGGAGAGGGAGGGTGCGCTGGGAGAGGGAGCGAGCGCTGGGAGAGGGAGCGCTGGGAGAGGGAGGGAGCGCCGGGAGAGGGATGGAGCGCCGGGAGAGGGAGGGAGCGCCGGGAGAGGGAGGGAGCGCCGGGAGAGGGAGCGCCGGGAGAGGGAGGGAGCGCCGGGACAGGGAGAGAGCGCCGGGACAGGGAGAGAGCGCCGGGACAGGGAGGGAGCGCCGGGAGAGGGAGGGAGCGCTGGGAGAGGGAGGGAGCGCTGGGAGAGGGAGAGCGCGCTGGGAGAGGGAGGGAGCGCTGGGCGAGGGAGGGAGCGCTGGGAGAGGGAGGGAGCGCTGGGAGAGGGAGGGAGCGCTGGGAGAGGGAGGGAGCGCTGGGAGAAGGAGCGCTGGGAGAGGGAGGGAGTGCTGGGAGAGGGAGGGAGCGCTGGGAGAGAGCGCTGGGAGAGGGAGCGCTGGGAGAGGGAGGGAGCGCTGGGAGAGGGAGTGCTGGGAGAGGGAGAGAGCGCTGGGAGAGGGAGAGAGCGCTGGGAGAGGGAGGGAGCGCTGGGAGAGGGAGGGAGCACTGGGAGAGGGAGCGCTGGGAGAGGGAGCACTGGGAGAGCTGGGAGAGGGAGCGCTGGGAAAGGGAGGGAACGCTGGGAGAGGGAGAGAGCACTGGGAGAGGGAGGGAGCGCTGGGAGAGGGAGAGAGCGCTGGGAGAGGGAGCGAGCGCTGGGAGAGGGAGGGAGCGCTGGGAGAGGGCGCGCTGGGAGAGGGAGGGAGCGCTGGGAGAGGGAGGGAGCGCTGGGAGAGGGTGGGAGCGCTGGGAGAGGGAGAGAGCGCTGGGAGAGGGAGGGAGCGCTGGGAGAGGGAGAGAGCGCTGGGAGAGGGAGAGAGCGCTGGGAGAGGGAGGGAGCGCTGGGAGAGGGAGGGAGCGCTGGGAGAGGGAGGGAGCGCTGGGAGAGGGAGGGAGCGTTGGGAGAGGGAGGGAGCGCTGGGAGAGGGAGGGAGCCCTGGGAGAGGGAGAGAGCACTGGGAGAGGGAGGGAGCGCTGGGAGTGGGAGCGCTGGGAGAGGGAGGGAGCGCTGGGGGAGGGAGCGCTGGGAGAGGGAGAGAGCGCTGGGAGAGGGAGAGAGCGCTGGGAGAGGGAGGGAGCGCTGGGCGAGGGAGGGAGCGCTGGGAGAGGGAGGGCGCGCTGGGAGAGGGAGGGAGCGCTGGGAGAGGGAGGGAGCGCTGGGAGAAGGAGCGCTGGGAGAGGGAGGGAGCGCTGGGAGAGGGAGCGCTGGGAGAGGGAGGGAGCGCTGGGAGAGGGAGGGAGCGCTGGGAGAGGGAGGGAGCGCTGGGAGAGGGAGGGCGCGCTGGGAGAGGGAGGGAGCGCTGGGAGAGGGAGGGAGCGCTGGGAGAGGGAGGGAGCGCTGGGAGAGGGAGGGAGCGCTGGGAGAGGGAGGGAGCGCTGGGAGAGGGAGGGAGCGCTGGGAGAGGGACGGTGCGCTGGGAGAGGGAGGGAGCGCTGGGAGAGGGAGGGAGCGCTGGGAGAGGGAGGGAGCGCTGGGAGAGGGAGGGAGCGCTGGGAGAGGGAGCGCTGGGAGAGGGAGAGAGAGAGAGCGCTGGGAGAGTGAGGGAGCGCTGGGAGAGGGAGCGCTAGGAGAGGGAGGGAGCGCTGGGAGAGGCAGAGAGCGCTGGGAGAGGGAGAGAGCGCCGGGAGAGGGAGAGAGCGCCGGGAGAGGGAGGGAGCGCCGGGAGAGGGAGGGAGCGCCGGGAGAGGGAGCGAGCGCCGGGAGAGGGAGGGAGCGCCGGGACAGGGAGGGGGCGCCGGGAGAGGGAGGGGGCGCCGGGAGAGGGAGGGGGCGCCGGGAGAGGGAGAGGGCGCTGGGAGAGGGAGAGGGCGCTGGGAGAGGGAGGGAGCGCTGGGAGAGGGAGAGCGCGCGCTGGGAGAGGGAGAGAGCGCTGGGAGAGGGAGCGCTGGGAGAGGGAGGGAGCGCTGGGAGAGGGAGGGAGCGCTGGGAGAGGGAGAGAGCGCTGGGAGAGGGAGGGAGCGCTGGGAGAGGGAGGGAGCGCTGGGAGTGGGAGCGCTGGGAGAGGGAGGGAGCGCTGGGAGAGGGAGCGCTGGGAGAGGGAGAGAGCGCTGGGAGAGGGAGGGAGCGCTGGGCGAGGGAGGGAGCGCTGGGAGAGGGAGGGAGCGCTGGGAGAGGGAGGGCGCGCTGGGAGAGGGAGAGACCGCTGGGAGAAGGAGCGCTGGGAGAGGGAGGGAGCGCTGGGAGAGGGAGGGAGCGCTGGGAGAGGGAGGGCGCACTGGGAGAGGGAGAGACCGCTGGGAGAAGGAGCGCTGGGAGAGGGAGGGAGCGCTGGGAGAGGGAGGGAGCGCTGGGAGAGGGAGGGAGTGCGAGGGAGCACTGGGAGAGGGAGCGCTGGGAGAGGGAGCGAGTGCTGGGAGAGGGAGGGAGCGCTGGGAGAGGGAGGGCGCGATGGTTGAGGGAGGGAGCGCTGGGAGAGGGAGCGCTGGGAGAGGGAGGGAGCGCTGGGAGAGGGAGGGAGCGCTGGGAGAGGGAGAGAGCGCTGGGAGAGGGAGAGCGCGCTGGGAGAGGGAGGGAGCACTGGGAGAGGGAGGGAGCGCTGGGAGAGGGAGGGAGCGCTGGGAGAGGGAGGGAGCGCTGGGAGAGGGAGGGAGCGCTGGGAGAGGGAGGGAGCGCTGGGAGAGGGAGAGAGCGCTGGGAGAGGGAGGGAGCGCTGGGAGAGGGAGCGCTGGGAGAGGGAGGGAGCGCTGGGAGAGGGAGGGAGCGCTGGGAGAGGGAGCGCTGGGAGAGGGAGAGAGCGCTGGGAGAGGGAGAGAGCGCTGGGAGAGGGTGGGAGCGCTGGGAGAGGGTGGGAGCGCTGGGAGAGGGAGCCCTGGGATAGGGTGCGAGCGCTGGGAGAGGGAGAGAGCGCTGGGAGAGGGAGAGAGCGCTGGGAGAGGGAGGGGGCGCTGGGAGAGGGAGGGGGTGCTGGGAGAGGGAGGGAGCGCTGGGAGAGGGAGCCCGCGCTGGGAGAGGGAGAGAGCGCTGGGAGAGGGAGAGAGCGCCGGGAGAGGGAGGGAGCGCCGGGAGAGGGAGGGAGCGCTGGGAGAGGGAGCGAGCGCTGGGAGAGGGAGCGCTGGGAGAGGGAGCGCTGGGAGAGGGAGAGAGTGCTGGGAGAGGGAGGGAGCGCTGGGAGAGGGAGCGCTGGGAGAGGGAGGGAGCGCTGGGAGAGGGAGGGAGCGCTGGGAGAGGGAGCGCTGGGAGAGGGAGAGAGCGCTGGGAGAGGGAGAGAGCGCTGGGAGAGGGTGGGAGCGCTGGGAGAGGGTGGGAGCGCTGGGAGAGGGAGCCCTGGGATAGGGAGGGAGCGCTGGGAGAGGGAGGGAGCGCTGGGAGAGGGAGAGAGCGCTGGGAGAGGGAGGGAGCGCTGGGAGAGGGAGGGTGCGCTGGGAGAGGGAGGGTGCGCTGGGAGAGGGAGGGAGCGCTGGGAGAGGGAGGGAGCGCTGGGAGAGGGAGGGAGCGCTGGGAGAGGGAGCGCTGGGAGAGGGAGGGAGCGCTGGGAGAGGGAGAGAGCGCTGGGAGAGGGGGCGCTGGGAGAGGGAGAGAGCGCTGGGAGAGGGAGGGAGCGCTGGGAGAGGGAGGGAGCGCTGGGAGAGGGAGGGAGCGCTGGGAGAGGGAGGGAGCGCTGGGAGAGGGAGGGAGCGCTGGGAGAGGGAGGGAGCGCTGGGAGAGGGAGCCCGCGCTGGGAGAGGGAGGGGGCGCCGGGAGAGGGATGGAGCGCCGGGAGAGGGAGGGAGCGCCGGGAGAGGGAGGGAGCGCCGGGACAGGGAGAGAGCGCCGGGACAGGGAGAGAGCGCCGGGACAGGGAGGGAGCGCCGGGAGAGGGAGGGAGCGCCGGGAGAGGGAGGGAGCGCCGGGAGAGGGAGGGTGCGCTGGGAGAGGGATGGAGTGCTGGGAGAGGGAGGGAGCGCTGGGAGAGGGAGGGAGCGCTGGGAGAGGGAGAGCGCGCTGGGAGAGGGAGGGAGCGCTGGGCGAGGGAGGGAGCGCTGGGAGAGGGAGAGACCGCTGGGAGAGGGAGGGAGCGCTGGGAGAGGGAGGGAGCGCTGGGAGAGGGAGGGAGCGCTGGGAGAAGGAGCGCTGGGAGAGGGAGGGAGTGCTGGGAGAGGGAGGGAGCGCTGGGAGAGAGCGCTGGGAGAGGGAGCGCTGGGAGAGGGAGGGAGCGCTGGGAGAGGGAGGGAGCGCTGGGAGAGGGAGGGAGCACTGGGAGAGGGAGCGCTGGGAGAGGGAGCGCTGGGAGAGCTGGCGCTGGGAAAGGGAGGGAACGCTGGGAGAGGGAGAGAGCACTGGGAGAGGGAGGGAGCGCTGGGAGAGGGAGAGAGCGCTGGGAGAGGGAGCGAGCGCTGGGAGAGGGAGGGAGCGCTGG